>NC_031770.1:92340738-92502409 GCF_001522545.3 Parus major
TCTCCAGGGGCTGTGGGTGGATCTCTGCATCCCCTGTGGATCCCCAGGGGCTGCAGGGGCACAGCTGCCTCACCTGGGCTGCACCACTGCCTGCAGGGGAATCTCAGCTCTGGTGCCTGGAGCACCTCCTCTCCCTCCTTCTGCACTGACTTTGGAGTCTGCAGAGCTGTTCCTCTCACATATTCTCACTCCTCTGTCTGGCTGCAATTACTGTTGCAGTTTTTTCCCCTTCTTAATTATGGTTTTCATCAAGAGGTGCTATCACTGTCACTGATGGGCTCAGCCTCAGCCAGCAATGGGCCCATCTTGGAGGTCCAGTTTCTTTCAGCTTCTCACAGAGGCTGTCCCTGTAGGAAATGACCACCACACACACCCCACCCCTGACAGAGATTTTATTTGTTAACTACAAGTTGTTTATTTTTTTTAAAGGTGGGGTTTATGCAATGATATTAATATAGAAATTCTATTGAAAGCAACAGTGTATATGCAATACCATGGAGTACTGCAGTGTGATAGTGAACTGCATAAAAGAATAACATCAAAATTACACTTTTTTCGTATTCAAACTTGAAAATTTTTTTTATCCCAGTGAACTGTCTAGGTTCACATTTGCAGAAATAGATCCTTGCCTTATAAATGATGCAGGTTTTAGCTGTTCTATGCTCCTTTATCCTGTTGTAAGATATTTTTTTTGTCTTTCCTTGTTCTTTATTCATCATTTTGGTCAGTTCTGATCCTTCTGAAGTACATATCATTATCTTCTCAAGCTGCTACAGATTTTATGTGAATAAAAAGATTTTAATGTAGAGGAAGTGCCTTTATATTACAGCTGAGTCCATCTAAATTAAAATGAATGCCTCATTCCCTTACTTTGAACATAGAAAGTATTTATATGAATTTATTTGAATAATCTGAAAAAAGGTATTGACTTTGATAAAAATTTTAGTTGAATTCATATTTATTTATATTCCATTTTCAGGAATTTCGGTAATATACTTTTTCTCCAGCATCAGCTTTAAAGTACATCACCTCTAGATGAAGAAGATAAAAGTTAAATATCGTTTATAAATTATGAGTAGGATGCAGGATCTGAGTGCACATAGCTGGAGATACGATAAAACTACTTTTTAATCTCCCTGTGCTTAGCTTCATGATGCTGCTAGATATTCTGGTGCAGAAGAAGTGGCTTACTGGTTAGGAGGAAGATGGGCAGTTTTTCATTTCAACATTCTCCAAGAGTGTGACTTTTTCTTGAACTGGTGTTTAATACTTTTTCCATTTCTGTTTGAGAAATAATGGGCCAAAGAGTTGAGGCTTTACTGAAATATAATGTAGAGCACACAAAAAAAATGTGTGTGACATACAGGATTATAACATTATTAAGGGAATGGCTATGGTTGATGGAGCAATTTGAGTTTTGTAACTTATATAGCAGGGGCAGTGTGTTATCAAGCAGAAATGTATGTACCAGCATGCCTCAACAGAGCATGTCAAAACAATATTTTGGGGTTTTACCACTGCCACAGATCTAGCTGCACCTATCCTTGTCTTTTAAGTATCTCCAAATGTATTCCTGAAGAGTTAGGTATCTTTAATTGTCTTTGGAGAGAATTTAAGTCTTCTATAAATCAGTCAGAATGAGCATAAAGCACTGACATATCTAGTCATATCAAGGTACTTCAGCTAGTATTCCATGCCCAGCAGTGTTCAAGGGAGGGAAAGATTATAAGAAATGGGGCATGCAAGTGAGTGACACAGTCCCACTCTGGCTTTAGCAGCCTGTCAGCTTAACACTCTCCCTAAATTAGTCTGAATTTTGAACATTTTATCCATGTCTCAAAATAGATACAGACCTTTTTCTACATTTTTTTTCTCATTCATGTAAACCCTTACCACCGTGATTGCCTCTGACACTTGCATTCTCAAATCCCACTTCTGCAGTGCTGATCAGGAGCTATTAAAGCAAAGTTGTTTGTTTGCTTGCTTGTGTGTTCAGCAATTGGAAAAAAATGGCAGGCAAAGGGCACTTCAAACACTCAGGCCACATACTCAGTCTCACCTTATCCCTTCCTTCAAGCAGAGTTAGTTAAGCAGGTTAAGTTAGATTCCTCTTGAGTTACGGAAATGCAACCAAGACAAACCAATTCCATGACAGACTGCTTGCCCTAGTTACCTCTTCCTTCCTTAAGCTGCATATATCTGCTTCTAGGAATCCCTCTATATTTGACAAGAGTTTCTGGGCATAATCATCATAAAGATCAACAGCTTCTTTGCTTCAGCCCCCAAGTAAGAAGTTTCTGGGGCTTGAAATTGTTGTTTTGCTTTTTTTCCTTGGATGAAAAATCCATACAGCTGAGATTTATCCAGGAGACCGTCACATAATACTCAGTGGCTTGGAAAGCTACATCTATAATATTCTTCTTGTGAGCTGCCTAGAACTTCTGAGGATTTGATGTCTCCTGTCAATAAGAAATCACTGCCATTTATTGGTTCCATGCAAAGGTTTTTTTTTTACTTCTAGGTAAAACCAAACAACCTTAAATACAGTCTGAAGATACATAATCTTATTAATAAATACAGTGAAAATACAAGGTATAAGAGAAGGGAAATTTGTGGTTTACCAACCATCAAGAAGTCCTGAGCTGAGCTCACTAGTATAGGAGAGCTGTTATCTTTCAAGCGATCAGATTTTTAAAATTTACTGAAGCTGTTACACTTCCCTAGTTTCCAAGAGATAAGTGGCATGAGTGAAGAATGACTGTTCTTCTGGGTTCTCATAACATACAATTCAGTTGAAAGACACATTGAAATATAGAAACTCAACTATAATAGACTTTACTTTTTTTATAAAGACACTATTGTACTGAGTTAAACAAGTTGTCATACTGTAAGGAATGGAAAATCCTAGATATGGGGAAGTAAAGGGAAAACATAAAGAAATAGAAAGCAAACACTCTTTACCATGAAACAATGAAATAAAATTAGAAAATGAAAGTTCACAAATTTTGCATTATTAATTCAAAATAATTGAACTGGAGACAGAAACAATGTCTCTGGTTTTGTATTGGTTCTGAAAATTCAGACACAGAGGAGGATTCTCCATCCCCCGATTCACTGTAATTGGACTTTTAACAGAGAGGTTCAGAGCCAGGTTGTTCAACTTAATAGTCACTCCTGTTAATGTACCAAGGAGCCTTTCTTGGTACAAGAATGACTCTAGAGAAGTGTTAGGCTGTCCTAAAAAGATGCATTTACTTTTCCAGAAAGAAGATTCTCTCTAACAAAAAACTTCCCAACAAAACTTATTTTCAAGCCCCAGACAATAAAGATGAGTCACAGATATTTTGCCAACATAAGAAATTAACTGCACAAAGGAAAAATACTGCAGTATGGAAGCTGTCTCTGGAGTTGTTATGGGAAAGATGAGGGACAAGGGTGGAGGCAGGGTAGTTTAGGACAAGAATGGTGGGGTAGTCACTTTTGAGTTATAAGTTATCTACAAGCCATTTACCATTGAAATATGGCATTTACCATGTAAACTATCAAAAATTGAACACATATTCTTCTTCTTTTTCTTTCCTCAAGTAATGAAAATAGTGAGCCTTAGTAAATTTTTTTATTACAAAAGCAATTAGCTTTTCACTATCAGAATATAAGGCCATTGAAACAGTAGACACTTTACTGCCATAGTTAAATGTAGACAGTGTTATAATGCAAAAAATGACAACAATGAGAAGAATTCCTCAAAAAGTTTTTCAGACTGCTTTGGAAACTCTACTTCAGACATTCCTCTTTCCATAACCTGAGTCTGTTCCTTAGTTTAGAAGTTAGGTCTTTTGTCTGCTGGAGTTCAACAGCTAGCTGGAACACACACCAAGATTTTAGCTTTATAGTACACCTGTTGATTTCACCAGGATGTGTCACAGCCCAGATTTGTAACATGGATCAAAATCTAGCTTTGAGGCAGAAAGTGAAGAGTAGGATTAAATGATCAATTTTCAGTCCTAGCAAAAGGTTAATAGTGGGGCCCTCAAGCCTCAAGAGTAGGTGACACCATGCTTAATGATCTGGGAAAAGGATGAGTAGTGAGAAGCAGCTTTGGCAGATGCCACAAAGATGCTTAAGAGGGTCAAGCCTATGATGTACTGTTAGTTTCTTCACAGAGGCCTAGAGAAGCCAAAAGGATGGACAATGTGATGGTAATAAAAAGCAAAGTAAAAAAGTAAAAGTGTTTTCTAGGTTTTTTTCCTTGAATATTGATAAATAGAATCTATCTTTGAAGGAAGGGGGAAAAGAAACCCTGCACAAAGGCTCAAAAAGATTCAAATTAATTATCAGATTTTTAAGAGAACTTGGAGAAATATATAACTACTACTATAAAAATTAAAATATTTGGAGATGCCTAATGTAGATCTTCAGTTATCAAGCCCAAATGTTAGGAACACGTGACAACTGGGTGATTACTATGGATACTGAGCTAGATAAACTCTGGGTCTGGTTCAATTCTCTGAAGTCATGCCCCAAGTAGACAAGGATCCCTGTATGTCCAGAAATTGTCTAGTAAGGAAATTCAAAGTGCTGTGGGGTTCCTTTCTTTACAACAATAGAATTTACTTAATTGAGCTTGATGATTCTTTAGTTCACTTGTGAATATCTTTTCAAATAGAAAGGTAAGAGGTGGAATTATCAGTTCTGAAGCTGTTGATACCCTTTGAAATAAGATACACCTAACTGTTTTGGGTGGTATTGTCCTTAAGTTGAAGGAGACCAGATATTTCGCAGAATTAATGAGTCAAAAAGATAACTTGAAAGCATAATGGGAAAAACATCACAATTATAGCAATCATTTGATACAAAACATGTCAGACATATCAGGGACTCAAAACTGAAGGGAAAGATTCTAGCTAGAAAGAAGCAACATCCTCTAAAAAAGAGGAAATCACTGAGGCAGAGAGAAGTGAAAGGCCTCTCCATTTACACTGATGTCAGCCATTGTGTCACTGCTCAGTGATCACCAGGAGCACTACTGCACTTCTAACACATCTCTTGTATCAGGCTACAGGAACTGTCTTCCACCTTCTTCTAAATAATCTATGTGGTAAAGAAATTATACATGTGCATCACTTATTTTGTTATTTTTCTACATATGTTTTATTCAGAAATTTTAATATGTTCTGATCACATTCAACAGACAATGGGAAGACTCTCCAGTTAATTTTTGAGTAGTTAATGCAAGACTATATAATGTTAGAGAGAGTTTCTAAAACAATTGAGACATAAACATTCAAATGTATATGTGATTCACTTTCTTTCAGTGGAAGATTAATTTCTGGGTTTTTATCAAGTGGAATAAAATTAAATTTATCAAATTACATTTAATACAAAATATGTTATGCATATGAATTTGGCTGACATTTTTTTATCCAGGGAAAAAGGTGTAAATTCCTTTTATGCCCCAGCTCACAGGCCATCTTCCAGATGGAAAAGGTCTTTAGTGACAAAAAAGGACAAAACCCACCATTTCTGTTGCAAATGAGACACACCACAGCAGTGAGACTGTGGCTGGCGCGGGCTGTTTTCTAATCTTCCTCATAGTGTTATTGCTCTTCTGGGATCTATTATCAGATGCAGCCTGGTATAAATCTGGTCCCCAAATCAGGGATCAACAAATGGTACTGTGCCTTGGCCACAGCAGGTGGTGAGAAACTGTGACTGCAGGACTGAAGCTATGACTGATACCACGAGGGATACAGCAGCTGTTTGACAGTCATTACAGCATCCTTCTGCACACAGTCTTGTCCATTGAAAATTCTGAATTCTTCCTGAAATCTGTCATCATCTGACCCAACCATAAATGGGTGCCTGATTGCTTAGTTTGTGGAGCCAAAGGCAGTCAATTATGGTGCTGTCCTTATCACACACTTGTGTTTTGCTGGCTAGAAAACTGTTATGCCTGAACCAATTAAACCACTGAACCATTTGGGCTTAGATGGATGTTTGACCTCTGCCTGTGAAGGAATTTTAGTCCTGACATCCATCAGTAAAAGTACTGTAGGGCCCAATTAGGCTTTATTCTGCCATTTAGATTGCTAATATAGTACAGATACCATGGCTAGTTTACTTTTCACATTGACAGGTTTCAGCCTACAAATCCCCTTATTCCAGTACAGCCTTGAAGACAGTACTTTGTACCGTAAGTTTGTTGTGTGGTAAAGAAAAATATTAACTTTTCAGTAGATGTACTCATTGTACAAAATCTCAGATCCTCAACTTCTCATTCCCTGATATGCTTTTCCTTGTAATTATTTACCCATCAGAGTTTCCAGATTTCTGGGCTACCTTCCCAGTGGATAGTATTTGTTATAATTTCAGTCTTTCTTTTGAATTTAAAAATCTTCTGTAAGCAAACATGTAATCATCCAAGTGTGTCAAAGGCCACCAGAGGATGTGCATAATATTGTGCAAAGTCCAACTCTCAGACAAAAAATAAAAGGAAGAAAAAAAGAACTACAATTTTCCTGCAGAAAAGGATTCCAGTAACAGTTAGCACCATTTTCCTGAATAGATCAAATCTCGTTTGTTTTTAGATGCATATCTACTTTGTTTAATGACAAAAATAAACACCTTTTTGTTTGTTTGTTGGTTTCTCTTAGCCCTGCAGAAGTAATATAACTATTTGAGACAGCTGGATACTATTCCATCTTGAGCATCATCAGCAGAATTGCTCACTAAATTCCAATTGTTACACCTGTTCTAAAACCTTACAGGCAAAACAATCGCACAGATGCCACTAAGGGCAAAATTTAGCCCGTGGAAGCTTTGTTACTGTTGATGATTTGTGATGTGGAAAGAAGCCCGCCTGCCTTTTGGAGCCTGGACTCAGTTTCAAAAACTGCAACTCAGGAAAAGCTCATTTCTCTCTTTAGGCAAGCTCCTGTTCTGTGAGGATGAGTGTGATGCATGAACTGATGAAGACCCTAACTTCGTAAAATGGGCTATTTTCACTGGTAGTCCAGCAGAGGAAAGAGGCTCAAATTTCACAATGAATGCTACTGGCAACCCTAGTTAACTCTGTGTCAATTTGACAACTCATCCAAACAAACATGTGAGCTGATGATTTGAAGGTAAATATTATGACAGAAAACTTGCTAAGAAAAGGTATCTGCTGTGAGCAAGTAATTTAATATAGGAGATTACTATTTCTATAACATGAACTACATTAAGTGCTTGGTGTCAGCAGTTTCAGTATATCCTTCACTTGCAGCAGTAAGTAAGCCTCGAAAATCTGACTCACAGGATTAAACTGGTGAAATCAGTGGGAGACAAAAATTGTTTAGTAGTCTGTGTGGTGGAGTATGAGCTACTTAACACGCACTGCCCTCCAAAAGCCATCATAATTCCCGCAGTGCCATCTACTGGTCCAGATCCCAGACGAATCAAGAGCAACTCATTTTTGTGTCTATTGCAGACTAATGATGTGATCTTCTATTATGATACAAAGAAAACAAATTATTATTCTAATAGATTTTCTTCTATATTTTTAAGGTGATATTCATGGTTTCTTTCAAAGACTAATATTTAATATAAAGGTTGCCATATGGTACAGAATGCTTTTTAAATGAATGCATGTGCTCTACCTGAGCAGAAATTAACCTTTTTAGCTTATTTAAATGCATTTAAATAATAAACATTTCCCACTTCATTCAGATATATATACATGTATTTTATTTTCACAGAAAACAAACAGCAGTGCATGTTCACTTAAGTGTACTTTCCAACTTCCACAGCTCAGTTAATGTCTAATGTTTCTCCTACATTTCAGATAAGAATTTAAGAAATTTACATGGGATTTCACAGAGTATGAAATAAGGACAGGATGTTAATTACAAAAATTATAAATCCCTAAAATTTTATGAGGATGTAGGTGTAAAGACTTAAAGAATGCAGTTTCCCATCTCAAAAGACTCTCAAAGGCATAGAAGGAACTTCCTATAAGATAAGCCACCAGAGAATTCCTGCAGAGTGAACTTGAGATAAGCACAGACAGCAACAACAGGAAGATGCTAATTCCAGGTTTGGTGAGGCAGATTTATAATCTGATTTTAACAGCAGGTCAGATCAATTCTTCCACTGCAGGAGTTATTGGTGAAATGCTGTGGTTCTCATTCTGTGAGACCTTCCCTAGTGTTTAGTAATAGTGATTGACAGATATTCTGGCCCCACTTCTAAAGCTGCAGGAAAGCAATGAAAGACTAATATCACAGCTTTTTCTCTAATTTAGCTTAAAGTATTATTATAGTAACAGTTCTTCCATCCACCTTCTCAACTACTGAGCCCTGTAAGATTTACTGTTATCCTATTTAATATCACTCTATTAGTACTTAAATGTATTTTGGGAAAAAAAGCTTAAATGTTAGAAACAGTCATAAGTGAATATTTATAAAAAGTACAAACCAGGATCTCCTTATCTCTGCAATTAGCTGAAAATAACATCTGGATGGAATACAACTGACAGCAGTACAAGCTTAGTGTAAATAAGCTTATTCTGACAGTATGAAGACAGAATATTTACAATACCCATTTCTGAAATAATCAGATGCTCTCAAAGATAAAGTGGCTTTGCAACACTGATGCCCAAATAATCAGTAGAGCAGAAAATACACAGAGACTTCTGTGCCTAGTCCCAAGATAACATTTTCTTATCTTAAAGAAAGTTTCACAGTCTCCTTCCTTGATTATGGGTATTTATCATAGGTAGGAATGAAGCTTGTGGTCCACATTAAAGTGCTCAAAGGAAGATTCTCAGTAATATTTAGCAAAGTGAATTAAGGAAGTCAGGTTCATCTAATTCTGTATTCTTTGAATGTGTGAGCTTCTGGTTTTTCCTTTTACAAGACGTGGGATCCAGTGGTCATATATTCTAGTATCAGTCAGTTTCAATACAGTATATCTTATAAAACAGGGTATTTGAATGCATACACAGTAGAGATTGTTGAAAAATGTGTTTGTACTTCCCAGTCATCTTCAAAATGACTTTAGTGATTAACCAACAATGTGTCTGGACTGAACTATTGCATTTTATTTTTTATGGTTAATACTCAGAAAGAGGCTTTTCATCAGTCTGCCTCCCCTCTGAATGTCTGCCACTGACCTCTACTTGTCCTCACGCCATGAGGCTTCATTATTTATTTTGACACTGTCTTTCCTCCTTCTTGACCATGCAGCTTCATATTCTTTCTTAATTCATTTATTCACCAAAGATTAATTCATTTCTCAAAAAGCATTTTTTGTTTCTCTTTTATTCCTTCCTGGCTGGGTATATGTGATTAAAGTAAATGCCTCTAAAATCTGTAAGTTTCATCAACTTAGGTGACTATATATTTCTCAGTCATCATTGAAGAACACACTGGCTTTTCTTATAGCTTCAGTGAGTTTTACTAGGTAAATATAAAAATTCCACCTGGTGTAGATGTTTTGCCTCCTTAATCTTTGTTGATCTTTTCAAAAATTTTTGCATTTGCATTTTTTTTACTGTCTTTTCTAAAAACTGCTTAGGTGTAGAGATGCAGCCAGAAGCCTACTTTACAAGGAGGTAGTGATACATATTCTTGCTTTCTTCTCATATATACAGATCTAATTTGAATAATATGTGAATAATATGTGTCCATTTGCCAACCATCTATGTCAGAGAATCCATGACCTCTGAGGTATATGCCTCAGTTTCCTGGATACCATGGGAATGCTCTATAAAATAGTATAATTACTCATTGAATGCATAACAAATGCATAGTTAATCAATTTACATGTATTCAGTGTGTATTCAAGTGTAAGTACAGTGCATTGTCTCCTCAAAATGAAATATTTTCTTCAAATCACTGAATCATAAAAAAGTTAGTGTTGAAAGGGACCTTGAAGATCATCTAGTTCCAACTGCCCTGCCATGGGCAGGGATGCAAATCTCCGTGTCAGGTTTGTCAGGGACCCATCCAACCTGGGCCTGAGTGCTCCCAGGGACAGTGTCTCCACAGCCTCTTAGCAACCTGTTCCAGTGCCCCCATGACAAAGAATTTCTTCCTGACAACTTATCTAAATCTGCACTCTTTCTGTTTAAAACCATTGCCCCTTGTCCTGTCATCATCTATCCATATAAAAAGCCCTTCTCCCTCCTTATATAAGCCCCCATAAGGTACTGGAAGCTGAAGTTATATCACTCCAGAGCCTTTTCTTCTCCAGGTTGAACAATCCCACCTCAGACTGTCTATATAAGAGAGGTGCTCCATTCCTTTATCATATTAATGGTCTGGCTTTCTGGGCTGTGAGTGTGCACTCTTGGTTCATGTCCAGCCTCTCATCCATGAGAAACCCCAAGTCCTCCTCTGCAGGGCTGCTCTCAATGAATTCTTCTCCCAGGCTGTACTTCTGCCTGGGACTTGCACCAAAATATTGCTTACATATTTAAGTAACTTTATTGAGATAGGAGCATTGGCATATATTGTCCAATGGTCTCTTCAAGGCTCAGTTTACACTCCAAATTTGGCTGCTTTCAGTGACCTATGAATGTGAGCAAGGTCCTATAGAAATGCTAGTTAATTTAGATCTGGAGAACCTCACCACAGCTGGGAACTCTGTGCAGCTTGCCATGGTCCATGAGGAGGTGTTTGTCCAGTGCTGCAGTAGATAGGATTCCCAGCATCAAGAAGAGGTTACTGCCACCTTTTCTGTATAGTTAAGAAGATTTGAATGATTTTGTCTTTCTCACTGTGTGCCCAAGAGAATTGTCACCTGAGTGCAAAACAGTAGGAAATTGTTATGCCTTCAACACTGTACAAGGAATGAGGAAAAACTTCCTTCTTATATGAAAAATCTTCTGAACAGCCTGCAAAGATGGTGAGAATAATGTGGAGAGAGGTGTTTTCCAAAGGACTTTTAGAACAACCAAAGGAGGAACCCCACTGAACAGTCACTAAGGAATGATCATTCCATTTACATCATAAAGGTATTCCTAATTCAAACAGAAGCATGTGATGTTATATGTTTGTGATATTGGTGTCTTTGCATATGCCTTGTCATAACAATTTTACAATTTTTTTAATGAATTTAAGAGCTCTTATTCTATTCTTATTCTAGTCCACTTCTAAGCCAAATTTACACTACCACAGTTTTTAACTGATTGGGATACTCTTCCCAATTTACAGAAGCATAAAGAGAGAAACCCTAGCCATCCAAGGTGCATCAATACAGAAAGGGAAGTTATGCAGAAGGCTGAGCCCTACTGTTGCAGATGCTGTTGAAAATGTCTTGATGAAATATAAAAGGCAAAAACACTTGTCTGCAAATCTATGAATCAGAAAGGGCAGGTAGGGCTACAAACAGAGGAGAAACTTCTGTCTGAAGTGCAGAGGGCTTACCAGAGAGTTTTCTGTCTGTGCTGCTTGGCTAAACTTCCTGTTTTATCTACATACCATCCTCTGAGGCAAAGAACATTTCATGCCTTTTGTACTTAAGATCAGGGCTTCTGTCTAATCTGGGAGAAACTAGGAATGATTCCATCTTTCTCTACAATATTAGGGATTTCCAAAACTGCACATCTCATAGTAGATGAAATTCATATATGCAGGAAGAAAGTGAACATAGCTTGAATTCAGGAGAGGAAACAAAATTAAGTAGAAGTTGAAGATTTCTGAGGACATATGTGACCCTGTGATCCCTTCTAATTCATCTTGGTTCAAAGCCAAGCAAGTAAGCTTAGACCACTTCCAGCAGCTGCCTAATCTGTTTGATTTTGCAGTTGGAATCAACTAGTCAATATAAATGTGAGACAGTTTAAGGATGTAGCCTTTATTGGCTATATTTCTGAGTCATTCACTTCTGTGGATGCTTCTAGCTAGCAGGGGAACAGTCGGACAGGTCAGATTAAGCCACAGTGGTTTAAACAAGTCTCTTTGATTTTGTACAGTAGCAGAGGAGATGAGCACTGAGGTAATCTCATCAGTGACAAAATGACAAATAGGAGCTCAGACTGGTAATGGCTATACCTGACTCAGAGGTTTCTTCCCATCCAGGATGAAGCTCAAGGAGCTCAACAGATTAATTCATCTGCTGGCAGTGTCAGCTGTGCCTTCATTCTCTGTAAAATGCTCTGCCCTAGTTCAGAGAACTCATGGCTTAAAGCTACACAGCTTCATAACTGAACTGCCAGGGAACAGAAACTGTTGCTCAACAGTTTAGTAGTCCTCAGCTTTTTTTTTTTTTTTGACATATGATGTGTTACTTAGAATGATTTAGACAAAAAAAAACCAAAACATAACAAAACAAATAAAATAACAATAATAATAATAATAATAATTTAAAAAAAAAAAAACAGAAAAACCCCCCAAAAAACCCAAAAACCAGAAGATTGACCAGCCCAATATCCTGATCTGTATCTGGATAAACAAAGATAAATTTATCTCAAAATTGTCCAACTTATTTACTCAGTGATATCTGAGAAATATCACTCAGATAATAAAGTGGTATGAAGGAAAGAAACTTTTTTTCACACACAATTTGCTATGTTATAAATTATTGGCAATAGACAAAAAAGAAAGAGAAGATTGGATTCTGTAACCTTGAATGACTTTGCAGGCCTGCTCTTGGGGCTCATGCAAACTCTATGTGCAAACTGTTTAAATTTGATATGGAACTTGTTGTGACACAATGAATATGGAACAGTGTCATTGTTCAAATCAGGAATGCCTTAAGCTTTGACTCACAACAGCCTTTTTACTCCCTTCTCTAATTACAAATTCTGCCATATGAAAGGTCATGAAACTATGAGGTAGGACAGTCTGTGAGAGACAGGGATAGCACTCCTTTGGTTTGGCTTTGACCTAAATCAAGCTGACAAGTCAGCCAGTCTTTTTAACTCCAGAATGTTTCTGAGTAAAGGCTTTCAAACTCTGAAGCAATTTTCGGAAATCAGTAGTCAATGAGTGGATACCGAGACATTAGTCTTAGACCTGTGAACTCATAAATGTTTATACCATAAATGTTTATACTCATAAATGTTTATAATGTCAGAGAGATATTAATTTAGTAACCTAGTAATATTACATTTCTAGAGTTAGATGCTATTCTCTTTTAAAACCAACTACAGTGCTCCCATTTATTCTAATTTTTTTAAAAGGTTCAGTTTTAAGAATTTAATACTAACTGTTATCACAATTTTAATTGATTAATCCTCTAACACTTTTGGAAGAAGATAAATAGTAGATCAGAAGTAATTCTGATTATGTGTTGATGCAGAGATACTCAAGACCTAATTCTAGCAGAACTTAGTTACCTAAGGATAGGCACATATTCATTGAAGTGATTTGTCTTCTGTTGGAAAATTGGGATAGAACTGTCATCAAACTCAGCTTTTTTTCAAATCCAAGTTCAGGGCCTGATCATCTGCCATTAAATATTGTCAATATTCACCCTTGTTTTGAGATTTGGGGGTTGCTGAATTCGTTAGATTCCATATGACAATTTAGGAATAAAAGTGACCTTGTCAAGAACCTATGAAAGTCTTACATTTCTCCAACTGTAGTTCTCATAAGACTATAGCTCTAAGAATTACTGCCCTATTAATTACTCTTTTTTGTCTTCAAAATTGTTTAAAATTTTCTTTTTTGTTTTCTTTATCACTCATAAAAAACATGGGTAGTTCTTTTGGAAAGTCACTATTTTATGTTTGATAGGTATACTACAGGGGCTTATAGTTTGTGCTCAGCCCTTCTTGTGAAGAAGGATAGGGTTTTGAGAACAAGAAAATCATGAAATATGCATCAGAGAAAGGAAGGTTTTAAAGCCGTGCAAAATTCATATGCAAAATCCCCTGCTGAAAAAGAATCTAAATTGGATATAAAATAATTCAGAGGAAATGAAGAAAAAAAGAATGTGAGGAAAAGAATGTCAGACCACAAAGTTCTTTTACAGGTGAAATTCAGAGGTTCATAAATCAATTATAGAAATGTGCTGCAGGCTACAATTCGGATTTCCAGTTCCTAGATTTGAGTCAGGGTATGTTTGTTTGATTGCTTTAAATACAAACATGAGAAAAATTGTTCTGTTTTAAAAATCAGATGAGTAATGGTGAACATATTCACTTAGGCTCTTTTTTCTTCTTCTTCTTTCTCTTTTTTTTTATGCACATCTACAGTATCTCTTAAAACGAAACTTTAAGTCAATATTTTAAGAATTTAAAAATGTACATCTTTGTAGGAATTGTTGCTCTTGGGTCAAAGACTACTTTCTTAAAAAATACTAAAATATTTATATTTTCATGATGAGATATAATATTTTATTCATGGACTGAAAATACCATTTAAATACCATTATGAATTATTTTTTCAGACTCACTGAATGAACATTTTATACCTTGGATAGAGTGCCTTAGTACAACAATATGCATCCCACTGCTGCTACAGGATCATCAGCTAAAATGCTGCCCAATATCAGCTTTGAAGAACTAGCAAGTCTCTGAAAAAATCCAGAAATAGATGGAAAAATTATCTTCATGGAGAGAAAATAAGATAATCAATGGCACTTGTGTCTGGTTGACTGCTAGAACCTATTGAATAACATAAAAATAATCCTTGAAAATTGCAAGGAACATCCTCAAAACCAAAAAGGAAACAAAGATGGACATGGCAGGGTAAGGGCAGAAAATAGGGATATTGCTACATTCATGGCAGTGATTCCCAAGTACCAGATAGGAATCACTGCATCCTCAAATGGCTGCTGCTTCCAGCTCCTGTGGTGTAACAGCACACATTCCCCAAAATAGTTATTTCCATGACACAGTAGCTAAATGCTGCTATAAAAACAAAACCAGCCAAAAAAAGGAGCAAGATGACATACCACATACTGTGGGACTAAACCCCACAATTCAGATAACATATCTGTGGAACAAAAACAGATGACATAAGATTTCTGCTACTTGTTCTAAAAATCAGGGACCTCATTGACCTTCAGGAGCTGAGCAAAGCACATAGACTGAGCACAGTCTTCACTTCAGGCTTCAGTCTGGCACTCTCTTATCAGAGTACCCAGTTCTTCCACAATGCCTGAATCAAGCAGCAGTGCCATGGCAGACTCAGATGTGCACAAGCTGCCAGAGAAGAGGAGATGAGCTGGCAGGACACAGAAGGATGTTGTTTCACTACCGTTTTCCACAGTAGCAGCTTAGCCCTGGCACATGACCCATCATGTAATCTACTCTTTCTCATGTACATGCAGCATGTGTTTTGTGAGGAGATATAACATTTCAGGCACACATTTCAGGTGCCAAGACAGCAGCAGGTTTCTGGACAGTCTACCTTATTTGTCTATTCCACTCATGACAAGTAACCTCTCTTCAGCAGCCTCAGAGGATGCTTAGGAAATCAGCCATTAATGGCAAGATAGAAATTCTCCTGCCTACATTACAAATCTTGTTCCCAAGGCCCCAAGGGTTTCTACTTGTGCTAGGGCTCTCAACAGCTCATTTGTTGGCAGCAGCAGTTAGGCTTCTATGAAAATGCCAGCTGTAGAAGCACAGATGCCTTAGGGAGCTTAGGCATACAGGGAGATCAGTGCCAGCTCTGAGTGTGTTACTGTTGCCTACCTGGTGCACTTTGGTGGCTATTTGCTTGTTCCAGTGTCAAAATCACTTTTAAAAGCCTGGCCAGAGGCTCTTACTGCTCAATGTACAAATAAGCCTGTTAAAAGGCTGTCACTACAGGACTGATATTCACAGCAGGGTTTCCATGTATGCAGCCAATAAATAAGTAATGGCAACAAAATAATTTCTATTCTCTATTTGATTCTCTAATATTGTTCCACAGCATTATTCCCAGAAAGGCAAAATAGACTGAGATTACTTAAGTTTTTTCTCTTTCCCAAAAAAGAGAAAAAGACAGAAAGAGTTGCTTGGCAGAGGATATTGAGGATATTCATTTCAGTCCTTTCTTACTTGGACAGTCACATCACCTGAACAGAATTACATACATGAACTGGATTGTTTGTGCATTTATGTCTATGAAAGCAGCCACTTAGGGAAAGTGTATAAAAGCACCTCAAAATATATCAAAGATCAACACTATTTTCCCCCTATTTAGTGTACCCATGCCAAATACAGCTCTTTTGAAACAGTCAATTTGCAAAGCAAACAAGAAACGTCTATAATAACCTTAAAACCTTTCTTTCATTCTGCCTCCGTACCCTGAAAGAGGCAGTCCTGATGCAGCGGTAGTGCTGACACAGCCAGCTTCCAACACACCTTCAGCTATTTAGCAGAAGTAGCCATGGTGATAGTGAGGGGTAGATGACTGGGTGAACAATCTTAAGTGGATTCAGGTTCACTTGGAAAGTATTTACCAGTTAGGACAAATTGGGGCAGCTCTGAAGGTGCTTTGACCTATCTATGGGTAATTTGGACAGGGCACGGTATCCTAATTACCGTGACAAAGTTCATCCTCTTGGCTGTATACAGCACAATGGTCTGAGCACCAACTCTAAATAATTAAATTCTACTATTAATATTCAGCAACTGCACCATCTGATTCAGTGGACATGAAGAAGCAGACTACCTAGATGCCATAAGTATGGATGGAATATAACTTCTGCATCCCAAAGCAGGAAATGCCTGATAATCTTATTCTGAACTGCAGCTTCAAAGGTCAAAAAACTCTTAGGGAAAATGCAGCAGGGAATATGGCTTGTATCTCTTAAGAAAGAAAATCTGAAATGTACTGAAGAACTTTGAATTTATATAGCCTTAATAAGGGGATGAATGAAAAACAAAAAGATATAAAAATAAACTCTTAAACATTTATTTAAAGAGAAAGAAGCAAAAGCTTAGATGATAGTGGGTCCTAGAGGACACAAGCATTTTAAAAAGTCATAAAGTATGATCCAAATAAAGGGAAAATGTGAGCAAACTGGGAGGGAAAAAACCAATTTAAACAGTGAGGCATTTAAAGAACAAAATAACAGATTTTTAAGGAGAGTTTTTAGTTTGAAACTAACTGGTACACTGCTTGAACACAAGCAGAACACAACCTGGTTGTTACTTTTATTTTTCTCCAAACCTGCAAAGCAGAAAAAGGAACATGGCAAAGAAGTGAAAGGACAGGGAAAAGCAGTGAAAGAACATGGCAAATAAGTGAAAAGACAACCATTCATCTGCTAATGTTCCTCTCTCCTCCAAACAGGTCCTTGCTACTTCTCCAGACCAAAATGTTCCCTCTTATTTTTATCCCCTCTACAACCTTCTCTATGTGTTATTTTAAAAGATGAAAGAGTGAAAACTAAACAAAAATAGTCAACTCCTCCACCCTTCCCCCACCAAAAACCACACACTTTGATATATCTTGAAACTTTCCTCACTGGTCTCCAGTCTATTCCAAGTGCTCATCCCCACCATTCACAGCATTTCTTGTTCCTGCCCAGCTGACAAGCAGAGATTACACAGGGAAGTTTTCTGGGGAAGCTTGAACACTGAGTTGTGCCAGGTAGCAAAAGGCTCACCCATGGAGAACTTAGAACTTCCTTAGAAGTCAACAAAACAGAGTGGGGAAATAGCATTGATCAAAAGAAAACAGTCTATTAATACCACCAAAGCAGCATGTCAAAATCAAGCTACTGACTGTGATACAGGCCAGAAATGCAATTAGGTTTATCTGATGAACAACATAGTAGTACAATGAGCCATTATAATAATCTTGGGAGGGTGGGGATAAGTATTTTTTCTGACAGTAACTCCAGAACAGATTGGTGTAATAAAGAAAACATTTTTTGAGATTCTTTCAGACAGTGCAGCACAATTAGCACTTTATGCCAAAAGATGGCTTTGAGAAAGAAAAGAATGAAGAAAATGAGAATATCTAAGTGACCTAGAGAAATTTATATCCTGACTTCTACTTTTTACAATACAAGAATTTGGGAGTTCCTGATGAAATATGCAGACAGCATCACCTGGAATGTGATAATGTAAGATTTAGTATTCTTTTTCTGTCCCTCATCTGATGTCCTTTTCTCTGATCAAATCTTTTTTCTCCAGCTCACTATTCTTAAAAAATTTTCCTTAGCCAGGCAAAAGTGCCATTAACTGTGAACTTGTACTAAAACAGGCAACTATTAGAAACAACCCCAAATAGGAACAATATTTCTAGATCTTTATTTGGCCAATAGTAATATGTGGTTTGCCTGCTTGTCCTTAGTGTAGAGATTAAAAAATACACGTTCTGTAATCTGTTTCCTGTCTGTTTCTCTGTCTTCATACTGTATGGTCCTATTGTTTGGTCTTCTAGGAAACATGATATTATTCCTGTGATAAATTAAATTTTTTGAAATACCATTTCAGTTCAACTGCTTTTTTCTTCTTTTTCCAAATATAGTGGAAATTTTTCACCACCTTTATTATGGCGACACAAAGATTTCCTGAAACACTGGAATTTATTTTATTCTGTCCTAAAGGAAGAGCAAAGAAGGGATTTAAAATGTTAGAATGAATACCTCACTCTGGAGTTCCCATTTCTAGCTCTTTACTGTCCTTTTTAAAAGTTTAAAAGACTTTCAGCAGTGACTATTTGCCATGAACTAACTAAGCTTCATTCACCACAAATTAATTCTCACTCAGATAAATGTTGCTTTACATATCATCAGAGTCCTAGTGACACTCTGGCAAACATTAGGGCAAGCTGCTGCTATAGACAGTCAAATATCACTACTAAGGCTTTCACAGACTTCCACTGATATTCAGTTATGCAATTTAATATACTTTGCTCTTTCTCATAAAAAGAGTAGAATTATAGTAGTTAGAAGTATACTGTATTTTCACCTCCTTTCATGAAAACCTGCCCACTAAATGGTTCTTGGTTGTTTTCCCTCTCTCACCAATTAACTCATTTCTTTCAACTATAAAACCTAAATAGTTTAGGCAACATGTAAGCCTTTCTGCAGTAGTACACTGGCTAATACAACAGTAGGAAATTAAAAATATTCATATAAAACTGTTATACAGGAGACATTCACCACTAGCTGTGGTTTCAAATGAAACAAATATTCCTGCCTTATGCTGCACTGGCCATGAAACTTGGGAGCACCTGCTGAACTGCAGTGTTGCAAGGACTTATGTTGGGGTCCTTTTTTTCTATATATGGAAAGACAATTTTGTTCCCCTGGGGCAGTCTGGATGATTGGGTTAATTGACTCTGTTGTTCCCATTCCATATTATTTCTATAACTGGAGACCAAAATGGATGGATAGAATTCTGTTGATAGGGATTTTTGGTACTGTCTTCTCCTCCTCAAATATTATTAGAGACATTCTTCAGCTCATCATACTTAAAGCATCACTTCAGACTAACGTGTGTAGAATTTATGAGACCAGGTTTTCAACCTGTGAACTCATAGCAAAAAACAAGTGCATTTATTTATTTATAAAAATAAAATAAAACCTCACGTAATTTCAAAGTGTTTATATCTATGATGTCCCAAAGCAATTAATTCTGTTTTAAATTCTTAACATTGGAGGAAACATTACTAAATAGGAAATAACTACCACTGGGTTGAGAGGAGTTGTTTGATAAAATTAACCCTCAGGGTACAAAATTAATGAGAACTGAGCATCTTTCTAAGAAGGCAATGACTCAATGAATTTTGTAAGCTATTCTTCTGGCAAATAAAAACCACAAACGTGTCTTTCCAGAGCCTAAATATGCTACTGTATATCAATGCCATCTATAAGCCTAGATGTTATCAGTTAACATTAAGATATTTGTAGGTTCTTTTAAGTCTGTTAGGACTTTGTGATTACTTAGATAGTTAAGAGTTTCTTTTTTTAATATATTAAAAATACTGTTTTATAAATATCACACTGAGAGAATCCAGTCCCACAAAGCAGTTAACATTTCCCACTGCAATTAAAGCAAACCAGAACTGAGACTCATGAGACCTCTAAGGACTGGGCAAAAGCACCAGCAAGATAACTTTTTCCCCACTTGCCATCTAAATTCATTGCAAACAAGAGTCTCTTCTCTTGAGAGGACAGTTTCTAATTTAAAACCTGATTATCATCTCATTAATTTTAGCTGGTAACTTAACCTTACAAAAATTCTTCTATAGTTCTCGATATTTTTTTTGTAGAAGAAAGAGCATAAAGGAAACTATATTAAATTGGGAATTAGGGTTCTTCATTGTAATTTGTAGCACTGTTTTTAGCTTTCACATTTTCCCTTTTTTGCCCACTCTTCCCTGCCTCTTATTATTATGCCCCTAGTCTTCCTCTGTACCTATCTTTTCTGGATGTAGTTTCTACAGGAGAAATATATTCATCTCTGTAAATAACATAAACATATACATATATATATATATATATATATATATATATATATATATGCACATTCATACAAATAAAAAATGTGAATATGTGAATTCCTGCAATTTCAGTCCACCCTTTCTGACTTCACCCTTCAAATTTACACTTCTAATCAGACTGTATGTGAGGAAATGAATTATTTTCTTCCTTATTATAGTCTTATTTTCTCTTACCACTACTGGGAAAATAATCTGAATTCGGTTGTATGTATGTATGTATTTTTTTGCCTAATAATGTTACCCAATAATCATAGTTTTTTATGAAGGTTTTAAAAAAAAATTTCTGCAACTGTGGCATTAAAGTTCCAAATTAGAAGGGAACAGACAGCTGAGTAAACAGCATATTTGTCTGGAGTTATAGCTACCACTATAGATTAAAAAATTAGAAAAGTCACCTCCTCTCTACAAGATTAATTGACTAGGAGTCACTTCAGTAGAATAGATGTTTTTCAACAAAAAGCATCAGCTTAGTAGAAGTTCAGAAATGCTGTTGTAGGGCAACACAATAGCAGATAAAAGTCACACTTTGTTCCTGGACTTTCCCACAGGCTGCTGGCATCTGTTGCCTTTCCTGCAGCACCCAAGAAGAACCTAAACATGCACACTGCCTTTCCTTTTGCTTGTACAGAGATAGGCAATGTGACAATTCAGCTCTGACAAAGGGTAAAATCATACTGTCGTCAGCTTTGCAGCTGGGACCGTCTTTACCTGGAACAGAAAAAACAGGTATGTTATAAGGAACTCTGGAAGTCTGTAGCTTCCCAAAGCACAGCACAGGGAGATCACATTGCTCAGCTCAGAGACATCCTGTCTTGTCTCAAATATCTGCAGAGACAAAGAATCCACTGCCTCTCTGGGCAACTTGTGCCAGGGTTTGGCCAATCTCACAATGAGAAAGCCTTTCCTCCTCTGTGACTAAGCTTTGTTTGCTGCCTCTTCCATCACCATGCAACACTGCAAAGAGTCTGTTTTCACCACATCCCTCCTTGCATTGGGTAGTTCCAGGCAATACAATAAGATCTTTTTCTCCAAACTGAGAAAACTCAGACCTTGGGACCTCTCCTGTGTGTCCCAGATGGATTGATCTTGGATGTTTTGTAACAAGCCAACATGAAAGAGGTGTTTTTGCCCCACCATTTGTGTGGCTCACATACTCTGGCACAACTAAAGACTCTGAAGT
Organism: Parus major; assembly: GCF_001522545.3. Classification (NCBI taxonomy): domain Eukaryota; kingdom Metazoa; phylum Chordata; class Aves; order Passeriformes; family Paridae; genus Parus; species Parus major. The sequence goes on from NC_031770.1 coordinate 92,362,300, forward strand.
CAAAATCGTCTCACTAAAGTTTACCTCAGGAGAAAGGACAAAATACAGAGAGAGAATGAAAAATCTGCTATTCCAAGAGATTCTATGCTAAAAACTATGTTGCCATTGCTGCACACATTTACTTCCTTATGCATGTCAGGTTCTCTTCATTAGTGCATAGTAAGTTTTGTAATGTTATTACCCATAAAAAAAAAATCACATTTTTTATCTAATTAATTACAAAGAAAACAAACAGTGTCAACTGAAAGAAAAAGAGAAAGTTTAACTTGTAATATCTGGTTGTAAAAACTTCAGGCTGTAATGTTCAGTTACTGATTTGTAACTTATTCTGATTTCTGTCCTCTTGACTGCTGTTGGGTATCTTATGCTTTTCTTAGCTTTAGGAAAGTAGATTTTTTACTTACACCTTTATGTAATAAGAGATTAAGTTACTCAGTATAATATAAAGGCTTTATTTTACCATTTTAATAGTTAAAGAATTACATTTATAGATGGTCTAGAGCATGAATCAATTTAAAAAATTTGAGTGTCATGATGGTGACTTGAACATTTAATGGAAAAATATGTATGTGAGAGGGAGCTGATGAAAATATCAGTGACACAGAGGATTCCTTATCATGGTTTAGTGAATTAAATAATTTCCCTTCATATCCCTTGGATCTAGCTTTCAGTGTTAAATATTCCTTTTCATGCAGTGCTGCTGAAGCAAAGATCTTCCATAGCCCAGACTAGGCCACATTCTCTCCTTTATGTGGGTTAACCAAAATTATTACTTTTGAATGCATCTGCTGTCTTTTTTAACAGCTATTTGTTGCAGAGGGAACCCCGCTGGATCGGAAGAGACGGATTAATGGTGAAAATGAAATGGTTCTTTACTGCTCTGTCATCTGTGCCTGCTGAGTCCTGCTATTTCGGCTCACTAGCCAGGTTGGGATGACCTCCACAGCTGATGCAGGGGAAGGGGAAAAAGCTGAATGAGAGCAAAGGGAGATAAGGGCATATCACACAATGGAAGCCAATTCATCTTGTTTAAAACAATGATGTGGAAAGTAGAGTGGACTGTATTATAGATGGAAGTAGTTGTTTGGGGGGCAAGAAGAGAGCCCTTAAAATCCTTTTGAAAGACAATTAATTTGTTTTTCTCTAAGTTGGTAGACTGTTCAGAGATCTTAGCAATCTTTTTGTAATTATTTACATTAATAAATCATATTGGGTGAGAAGCATTCATGAAGGGCTCCAAAGAAGGTCCAGTTACTTCCAACTTACCATACAGAGAGGATTGTAAATAATATCTTCTGATATCAGTTCTGTACATGTTACAAATATGCCCTAAAATAAATGCATGACCTTAAACACCATTACAAGACAAATACCCTGTGTATTTGTACAGGTTTGCACAGTCATTTTGAAAAATTATCAATTACTATTGATGTATTTTTATTGGCTTGGATAGAAATGTTACAGCTGATCCTGATGATGCAGAGAGATCAAGTGCTGATAAACCTGTTCTTTTGTTGTTCAGTTCTATCTGGATTAAACTAGGCCCCTGAATATAATAGTTTAAATTGCAGGTACCATGTTGCTGTGTTGAGGACCATCTAGAGCAGAGTGGACATGAGTTTTTTAAGGCCATGAATATTTTTAAGGCCATGTAGGAGACACCTCCAGAGAGCTGCAAGTTGAGATGACAGTCACATGGCCTCAAAAAGTCTGACCCCAAATCACAGTTTAGACTACATTGCTGTAATGGATATAATCTGAAATTGCCTGCAAATGTTGTTTGCCCGCGACATACTGCTTGTAAGACTGAAAGATTCAACTGGAGTTATAATTCTTATTTTTCTAGGTTACTCCCAACTAGTTAAAAGGTGCAGGGTTGTTACCACTGAAGATGAATAGATCACACGGACACAGGTTGAGGTGTGGTGCAAAAAAGAGCAGAGTTTATTTTTCCTCCCAGGATTTATAGGCTTGTGACCATGGCCAGGGATTGGATGGTCAGGACAGCACTTTCTCGCTGCACTGGCCATGAGAGATGCCCACCACAAGACGTGTAACAGAAAGAATGTACACATATCTATGTTTACAGTTACTGTCCTGGGAAAGTCCTTAGAAAACCATGTCAGCAAGCTCAGAAGCTGAGCTTTCAGGGCGACACAGGGTTTGTCATTTTTTTTCAATTCTTTTTAATTGTTTGTCCATCATATTCTTATGATGTATCATCTTCATGAACACAGTAGTGAGGTGCTTCATAATCTCTAAAACATTTATTCTCAAACCAGTCTTACAAAGCAGACCATTGTCTCCATTCTCAAGGAAACTCCAAAGTGGAGGTTATAAATTACTTTGGGGAGTTATACAAGTACAAAAATTTAACAGATCTGACTTGAGACTCAGGTTAGTTGATCATCATATGTTTCTTTTTCTCAAAAATGTTAGGCAATGGATAGGAAAAAAAAAAATTAAAAAAATCAAGAAAATGGCAATGAGGTGGTAGAAATAGATTTTACAATTTCATAACAAATCTCCACTGGCTATTACTGCCATTATTTATCTCCTTACTCTGTTAGTATGAAATTATATACACATGAAATACATGACAATATGACAAAATACATAATACACACACACACACACACACACACACACACACACACACATATATATATATACATGAAATTATATATACTGCAATTAACAAGGAAATATTTTAGAAGTGAAAGTCAATAAATTATTTAATTTAATATTTCAGTGACATTAAAATCTTGTAGATTGCCGGATCAAAATTTATATTCTGGGGATGTTCATTTGGGGTTGCTATCTAAAGGTTAACAATTAGGAAGTATTTTTTATTGCAACAATATGCAATAAAATGACAATCTGACAGACTTCCATGTAACTATGCATTATTACTGACCTCTTACTCAGAACAATTTTTCACAATATACTACTGGGGTTTTTTTAAGCAGCGGCTTTCTAGCTGTGCCAAAAATTTTCCAGAGTGTATTCTGTCTGGCCTGTGACTGATGGGTTTGTGAACCCTAGGACAGGCATATTGCTGAAATAAACACATGCAAATACTGGGTTCTTAAAGGCATGATGACCTTTTACATAGGATTTCAGTAAATTAAAATTTTAAACCCCAAATCCATAAAGCTATCTCTTCAGTATTGTATGTACTTATAAATATTTCAAAACTAATATCAGAACAAAATCAGGTTGACCTGGAAATATGTTATGCATATATGAGAGGGATTATAAAGTTTATACAAAAAAAAAAGGATCAAGTTCTATGCCTAAGTGAAAATTATCCTCATCTTGTTTCGTAGCAATAAATACACAGATCTAGTGCTGAAGATCTGGGCACAGAATTATTGCAAAGTCTTCCACTACAAGAGCCCAGCCATTATGATTTACAGTGTGAGATCCAAGAAAGAGACAACATCCACCTCAGAAACAGATAGACTTTAAACTTATCATTTCTGAATCATTGAGGTGCAATGTTTTCATTTTTCCTGAGTCCTTTTGAAAATGACATCAGGACTGAATGCTAGTCTGGTTTTGGAAATGGCTGCAGTTGATTAAATAACACTGAAATCTAACACAGCTCTGGTACAATTCTAAGTATTTTCTTAATTCAGGAGAAAATAAAATGGGATTGCTATCATATTAAATACATATATACATATGAGATGCAACTACTTTTGTTATGGAATCATGTTTCATATTTTGCCTTAAGGATGAGAGATTTTAAAGGAAGCTGAAAAATTAATAAACATATGATTTAATGATGCTCAGTTTAACCATGAGAGCAATGCAAAAGGCATCAAGGATCTAAAACCAAAATGTCACATACATCAAGTTGTCTGTCTTGGCCAATCCATTTTTAGGTAGCAGTAGTATTAAAGTAAACCAAATGCTTATCTGAGTTTCCTGGTACAGTTATATAATCTGACTCTGTATATATCAGCTGAAGAGCAAAGCAATCAAACTGTTTCAAAATACTTAAGGCAGAATAAGGAGATGAGTAATGGCCAGTGGGGATTTGTTATGAACCAAATATGTCAATCCAGTCAGATGTCCTCCTGTGACAGGCTTCCAGCCCTTTTGGATAAAGGGAAAAGTAGGCAAGCTATGTCTTGAATATAATAAAGCTTTTTGATATTTTTTCAGATGACATCCTTACGAGTAACTAAGTGAAAGTATTACAAGGTGTAGACAAACTGTTTGGAGAACAGTAGCCTGTGGGATATACTGTGCAAGATCCTAAAGAGATCTGCTCTGGCTTTTGGAAATAAACACATATTCAGTGTAATAGAGACACCCCTTATTTTTTTATGATACCAGTAAATTTGCACTGAACTCAATGGTGTTTTAGCAAATTAGCAGGCTTTAAAACAGTGTAAAACTGTGGTGTTATTCAGCAGGATTATGAGAGGATCCTAGTCAGAAGCAGTTAAACAAATGTACAAATGGGACCAACTGGCCAGTTGTTCATACAGACTGGAGACAAGACACTGGAGAGCAGCACCATGGAAAGGGACCTGGCAGTCCTGGACAATGATGAGTTGAACATGAGCCAGCAGTGCCCTGGCAGCCAGCAGGGCCAGCCCTGTCCTTGGGGGCATCATGGCCAGCTGGGCAAGGGAGGAGCTTGTCCTGCTCTGCTCTGCAGTGGGGCAGCCTCACCTCCAGTGATGCAAAACATTGCACCTCGACAAGGGTAGTTTTGGGTGCCACAATGTAAGGGAAATATTAAACTATCAGAGAGTGTCCAAAGGAAGACAATGAAGGTGATCAAGGATCTAGAGGAGAAGCCATGTGAGGAGCAGCTGAGGACACTTGGTCTGTTCAGCCTGGAGGAGACTGAGGGGAGACCTCACTGCAGTTACAGCTTCTTGTGAGGGGAGGAGGAGGGGCAGGCACTGATCTCTTCTCTGTGGTGACAGTGACAGGGCCTGAGGGAATGGCCTGAAGTTGTGCCAGGGGAGGTTTAGGTTGGATATCAGGAGAGTGTTCCTCACCCAGAGGGTGGTTGGGCACTGGAACAGGCTCCCCAGGGAAGTGGTCACAGCACCAAGCCTGACAGAGCTCAAGAAGCATTTGGACAACTGTCTCATGCCCATGGTGTGACTCTTGGAGCTGTCCTTTGCAGGGCCAGGAACTGGATTTCAATGACTGTTGTGGGTCTCTTCCCACAATTCAGAACATTTTATGACCAGGACTCATGCAGAAAATTAGTTTTAGGTTTAGTGGAGCACAAGATAGGTCTGAACTAGACACATTCTACAAAAAAAACCTCAAAAAGTGGACAATTTCCTTAATACTATTCTAGGTTGTATGGCCTACTAGTTTAACCTACAAAATATATAATGCAAGACAATTTTTTTACTGGTTAAAGCAAAAGGAAAAGAGTATTCCGGGAAAGATGCAGATTTCTTGAAGTCATGAGCAGTGACAATATTCAAGATACCTTGAAAATGTGATCTATGATAGAAAATGGAATTAATTTCTTTTGTTTAGCACCAAGAAGGGAAGAGGATAGGAAATAAGCCAATAGACTTCAAGTATGCAAAAACAAACAAAAAAGATTACTGCAGGAAGAAAAGAATAACTGCTTCTTCATGATCATGATGAATAAGACAAAATTCATAGGTACATATTTCAGCAAGAAAGATTTCAGTTAGATACAAAGGAAAATATAGTAAGAAGGGTAGTGAAGCACTAGGATGGATTGCCTGGCATTTCCAGACCTGGATATCTTTATTAACAGGTTGGCAAAACATCTGTCAGGGTGCCACGACACACAGTTAATCTGACCTTGAACAGAGAGGTGGACTGATTGAAATATTGAAATTCTCAAACTTCTGATTGTGTGCTCTGATTATTCAGTTGTGGAGTATTGTGTGGCCTATGATTTATTTAAAATAATATTGTCTTTAACCCATCCACACAGTTAAATCATGACTTTTCTTTGACTACAAAACTCTTTGTTTGTTTTTTTTTTTCTTTTTTTCTTGAAGCATTACTCTGAACAATCTTTATAGTAATGCCTGCTTGCTGCACGTTTTTGATTTTTTTAAGTTCTCCATAAAAGTTCACCCTGCACTTGAACTTCTAGAAATGACTGGAATTTAACTGTTAAGAACAAAAAAAAAATTTTAATTATTTTATATTCATTTGTCCCTCTCTTTATTTTAAAATTGATTTTACATATTATACATATTTTACATTATCATATTTTTAATGTAATTGTGCATCTGTCGACATCATATTTCTCTCCCCCCTCCCCTTTTTTACAATTCCTAAAAATTCCTTACATTCTTTCTGGCTCTTGATTTCCTTACAAGTTGTGAAATGTTCCAATTTTTTTAATCTTATTCCATATTTTATAAATTCCTGATTGAGTATATCCATAAACATGATTTTATGTTGATAAACTGGAAAAATCATATAATAACCATTTTTCTCAGACTTTCACATTACCACCTTAGTTCTTTATTAGTCTTTCCTTCTTTTTCTATCAAGTTATTTCCTTTTAAACAGCAAATTCAATATTTTCACTGTTTTCTCTATTATACAAATTTCATAGTCAAGTTGGAACTGCCATACTATGAATTCCTGATTTTAACCACCAATCCAATTTGCATTAAGACAGTTACACAATGCACAATGCATACTGTAATAGACATGACAACAGAAAAATTACAATATTTCAATCTTTTTGCCTTTAGTATAACATCTATATAGAACTGTAAAAAAACAACTACATCTGTCTCTCCATCGAAATTTTTTCAATTGAGTTCCTGTGCAAAGAACAACAATTTTGTCACATGATCATTCATTATATATACAGGTGGTATGTCACACATCACAAAATGTGCAGTTCCCATAGAGGCTAACAGAGTAAGGTTCCTCCTTTGGTATACTGACACCAGTGCTTTCTTCACGTTTGCAAATGATGGATTCAGTGTAGCAGTTGAGAGTGGCAGGAGATTTTAGATCCTCCTATACTCTTGATCAATTTTGATAGGACTATGACATGCTGTATGAGATATAAACGATTCAGTGCAGGGAAGCTAAAGTCTATAATGTTGCACAGGAATGCTATTTGAAACTGACAGATATGAAACAATCTTCCATGGGGAAAAATTGAGAGCATCTGAGCATTGTTCAGGCAGAAAAAAAACCCAACAAATATTTATTTTCTTTTATTTTAATCTTTTTCTCCAGAGTGTGCTCCCAATATTACAAAACTAAAATCTAAACTTAATTATATGATTAAGTGGAATTAGGTTCTATGCCCAGAAAACATCTGATATCAATGGAAAATAATGTTCTCTGATTTTTGTAGGGACCAAAAAAAATGTATGCTTGTTTAATAGTTTCCATAACTAAAAAAAACATGATGAATCAATGTTTATCTCATCAAATGTGTTTCGTGTTTCATCTGATTTCCTTCTAGCAAGATATTATCTCTGCTTTACATTTCATCTCAAATTTTGTCTCAGACTGTCAGTTCTCAAAGTTCAAAAGGAAAATGGTCAATTTTTCTGGGATTTGCATAAATTATGAAAACTATAAAAATGAGTTTTATCAATTTTATCTTCTAACCAAAATTTATTTTCACTGTTTCTGATGAGACAAACTCTATGACATGGTATTACTTCATTCCAAGAAGTGGAATAAAGACACTTATATAATGTAAAACAGCAAATAACCTATACAGTGTTCATCTGCTGTATCACCTCAGTGCAAAATTAATGCAAGTGGAAACAAAATCAGTTCTGCTATGTACAATCATTTTAAAATTATCAGACAGCACAATTATTGCAGATTGTAAAATATAAAATGAAATTATTGCACAGTCCTTCAAAGTAAGGGTAAAAAGTTCTAATGGGTAACATATACAGACTTAACTTCAGCTCATATATTTAGTCCAAATGTTATCTCCACATTGGACAAATGCTATTGACAAACAGAAAATTGTTAAAATAAATCTGAGGTTTGTCTGAGCCTAGGTTATATTCACATACAATACTTTACTTCTTTAATGTTATCTTCCTTTTTAAATTATGCAATTAGCATTGTCCTAGTACTATTCTGCCTCTGAGTGAGTTATGGTCATTTTTTTATTAAGTTTGCACATAAATGTCACATCACATTGTTCTTTTGCATAACTCAGTGGCAGAATTTGTTTCCAGATTTGTAACTAAACTGTTGTTCAATGACATATTTCATTTGATATGTGTGCAGGTAGGAAAAGTTTGCAAATTCAGTTTGTATTAAAAAGATACTATTATGTAAATGTATTTATGTAATGTAAAATTAAAATAGAAAAACTATATTAGGGTGAAGGAAGAGAAGTTTGAATTAAGCTAGAAAATATCATTATTGGAATAAAGTTTCTTTTGACCAATATTTCAGAATCTCCCTATACAACATCTGCATTAACACAGTCTGGCTGTAGCCTGTCTTCTGGGTTGGAATAGGTTTGATGGAAAAAAAAAGATTTTTCATCAGGCAGATGAGGCAGCAGATAAGGAAGGATGCACTGGAACTGGAAGCCACTGGAATTTTCATGTCTTTGAGACAGAAACATTTTTTTAACAGAAAATGGCTTCCCTCTGCCTCTGAAAGTCATGTGTCTCTCTGCCTCCCTCCCTTTTCCTCCACTGTTAAATCACTGGGACCAGAGACTATTGATCTGTTATTTATCTTTGGTCAATGGAGTGGAAAAAGAAATACTAGTAAGGAATTATTGGAGAAGTGAATACAAAAATAACAATTTCTATTTGGTTTTAGTGTTCAAATTTGTCAAGGAGACTGTATTAACAGGACTGGAATCCCTCTGACTACTGTAAGAACCTACCCATACTTAGGGTGAACATTTCCAAATGTGATAAAATCTTTCTTATTAATCTTATCCCCAAAATCCCAGAGATAGAAATCAGCAGTGACAAGTCTTTTGAATGGTCAAACCTTCTCTCATATTGCCAGTGACAGAGAATTTCTGATTCACGTGCCAAATCTTACCTGCAGAGACATCATACACAATGCATTGGTTGTAAATATTATTGTTTTGTCTGTTAGGGTTTTTTCTATATTAGTTTGTTTTTTCATAATGGTTATTTAACTGCAATAGAGATTTAACACTTACCTTTTGCTTGACTTTTTTTTTCCACCATGTAATTTACCCATTTAAAATATATTCACTAATTATATGTGTGTGATGGTATTTAAGATGTAAAGATCTCTTTATTTGGTTGATAGCAATTAATTAGTTTTCACTTGAGTGTTTTTCTAGCTGTGATATTATGAGATGCTCAAAATAATAATTGATAGATTTGGTTAAGTATATTTCACTAATTAGGGTGCTCTGGAGATTTGTAATTGATTTAATTGAAGTTGAATGAGTTAGCAGATATATGGGTAGCATATAAAAAAGAACACATGAGACTGGGAGACAGATATTTGGAAACAGAATAACTGGCTGAGAAATTATGTTTTAGCTGTCGACTGTTCATAAGGACTTGATCACAAACATAAGATTTTTTCCTAATTTTTGTATTACACATTAAATTACAAAATATTATTCTGTAGGACTGTATTTTAATACATAAACATTTTTTTTATATGGACACTTGCACATAGTGTATATATATATATACACATGTATGTGAATATATAAACACACATATATAATTCTACATACATATCTATTTATAAGCATATAACTTTCAAATATCCGGTCTCTTTCCTGTTTTTACTTTGTGTAAGAATATGCTCATATATACAAACCTATTCAAACATGCATATGTCATATTTGCAATTTATATATACCCAGAAAGTAATGAAGACAAGGGAGATAACTTCTTGTTAGAGAATGAGTAAGAAATAAAGTGATAGCACAAATCTGACATAGAGGACCAAACATAAAGTATATAATAAAAAATCTGAGGGGTGTATGAGAAGAACAAAGAGGAGTGGAGCCATAGCTACATGCCAAGTATTGCTCAGCCACATGAACCAGGGAAAACAATATGAACTTAAATGACTTTTTGTCAGCCTGTGTTGCTGTATCTCCTCTCATCAGAGTTGTTCTGTCCTTGTGGACAATGTCTGCAAAGGGAGTCGTGGACCTTTGCTGGCCACAGAAAGGGGAGCAGGAAAGGCACACTGATAGCACAGCACATGCCCACATCACTGGGGTTAGCTGCTGCTTGGCTCACAGCCTCCTCAATGGGCAGTGGTCCTCCCATCAGGATGACTCCACCTGGTCTCTCAGAGAGATGGCTAGCACTGCTAAATCAAGGGAAACAATGCTGCAGGCAGGTCAGGAAAAGCTGCATCCCTTTTCTCAGTCCTGAAACCCTGTCAACTCAGAACAAAAATTATGCCCACATACCAACACTTTGTTTCACAGATCCATAACTAAAATCAAACCATATAACAAGTTTTATTGATATAATTAATTGTCTTATAATACATCTTAGTCTTACAGCCAATATATGGACACTATCGTTTGTACCTTATAGAGTAAAATCCGGTTTCATGTTTAAGTGGATTAACAACTACAAAACCTAAAGGAGCAACCCTTGCCTACAGTTTGAAAACTGTTTAAATAATATTATTTCAATATGTATTTAAGGATTAGTGAAATGAATAGAATTAGGTTAAATATAGCACACTGAAACTAAAGAAGTTGCAAGAATGTATAACTGAATTCATATCTTGAAAAAGCTGAAATTCTCAGGGCAAGTTGAAAGGAATAATAACATGATGAAAATGCAGGGAAGGGAATAGAGAGTGTTTAAGGCTAAATTAATGTATAACCAAAGGTTATGCATGTCATGTAGTAATAAATACTGAAAGAATAAAAAAGGTCAGTAGGGATGTACATGAAAGTCTAAAAATAATTGAAGCAGGAAAATAGCCTATCAAAGTTATAAAATATCCAGAAAGAACTTAGAAAGAACTTAGAATGAACCCTGACTGAGAAAAGTAATATGGAAAATAATAAAAGAAAGAGTCAAAGTGATGTAATGTTAGAAGCACCTTTAAAATATTATACCATTTCTAGTTAGTGTGAGGTGTGCTCTTTGCAGCAATGAAATCAGCCCCTTCATTCCGGCAGCTCAGAAGGAAATAGATGTAGATTATTTCAAAAGACTAATCATGAATGAAATAATGAATGAAAGATACTTTGAAGACAGTTTTATCTCTGTTCAAGTATGAAAGTATAAAAGCATCAGGGTACTACTTCAACTCCCTTTTCCTATTCTGTTCTCCCCTCCACAGTATTTTTAATTAGTATTGAATGAAATTGTTCATTTTTTGAAATATTTTGTTTCCAGTTTGAGCACCAGGTAACAAAAAATTGCAAACAGGGACTGTGAGCATATATATAAAAGGGAAATTATATTCTTCCCCTCAACAGAATAAACCTTTCCTATTTCAGTTGGATAATACAAAATAAAAAGCTGGATTGAACACTGGATGTTGAATCTGTACTCAAAACAGGTATGGCTTTGAATTCAGTTTTTATAGAATCATCACCAATTTCATGTAACACCAAGGTTACTTTGGCAACTTCACCAGGTAACCTCTTCCAGTTTTTTCTCACCCTTGTGATGAAATAGTTTTCCTACTAGCTCCCTGGAATTTGCCCTGTTGCAATGTCTGCAGCCTGTCTTTTCATAATGTTCAAGAGATGTTTGTCTCTGTCCTTTCCTTAAACACCCGTTAGGTAGTTAAAGATAATTCCTTAGCCTGCTCTTTGTGTTGAATGATGTCAACTACCATTGGCCTCTTCTCATACATGCTCATTAATCATCTTTGTATTCTTGACTTTCTTGTACAGAGAAATGGAAAACTGGACATATTTCTTTTCAAGTTGTCTCAGCAGATTCCAGTAGACAGAAATAATCCTTTGATGAGTTGGCTTCACTTTGTTGATTTGGCCCAGTATCACAGAATCAGTAAGGTTGGCAGGGAACACAATGGGTCATTTGGTCCAACCTCCCTGCTCAAGCAGGGTCATCCTACAACACATTCCACAGGACTCCACAACCTCTCTGGGCAATCTGTTCTGTGCTCAGTCACATGGACAGAAAAGAACTTCTGCCTCATATTCAGGTGGAACTTCCTGTGCATCAATTCCTGCTCCTTGTGTCATGACTTATTACTTGGCACCATCGAGCAGAGCCTGGCTCCATTCTCTGACCCCTTTCTTCAGATACTAATAGACATTGTTGATGTTCTGTCTCAGTCATTTCTTCTGGAGGCTGAACATGCCCAGCTCCCTCAGCCTTTCCTCATAAGAGAGCTGCTCCAGTCTCTTAATCACCCTTGTAGTCCTCCACTGGACCCTCTCCAGGAGGTCCATATCTCTTTTATCCTAAAGACACCAAACTGTGCACACCTGTCCAGATGTGCCTCACCAGGCCTGAGCAGAGGGGCAGGACCACCTCTCTCAACCTGCTGGCCATGCTCTCCCTAATGCATCCCAGGATACTACAAAGGTCCATTACTGACTCCCATTCAACATGCAGTCCCCTGCTCCTCCCTCTTCCTTTGATCTCCAATACCTCTCCAAAAAAAGTTTAATGTGCTACTAGCTAAATTAGTAAGGCTATTGGCAGATATGCTCTTCCTCTGCTTTGTTATCTGATGCCTGTCCTTTTCCAGCAGTTCTTGTTCCTTGAGGAACTGGGGAAGGTCCAGTGAGTGGAACGGGGAAGACAGGGCCAGGTCTTTGAGGTGACAGAAAGAAACATTTCTTGGAGTGGAGACAAGAAGTTGCTGAAAGTCACTGAAAGTACTAGAGCATTTTCTTTGCAGAGACATGGAAGACAAAAATAGACTTTTGTGTAAATCTGTTGCATTTTTTCTGAGAAAAGCAATTAATTTTAATTTACATTTTATTAAAAGATGCCCTTTTGAGGATAAAGCCTCTTGTGGCCTTCTATGGAATGTGCACCAGGATGAAAATGCTTAGGGAAATTCACTTCAAGATTTAGGTTATAAATTATTCTGTTGTGGCATTATGATACCATCATGATAGGCTACTTTATTTGAGTGCTATTGCAAAAACGTTCCTCTCAGGGCCTCAACACACAAGTGTCCAAAAGAAGACTAACATAAGCATTCCTCTGCTTAGACACTGAAGGAAGGCCTGTAACTTTTTGTTTCTCACCTCTGATTAAAAACCAGAGATGCTTGCAGTCCAAACTAAATTACTTTTCTCCTCCACATGTGTTTCTTAGATATTTTGATTTATCAAATCATGGAAGCTGAAGAAAAACTTAGGATACAAAATGGCTTCTAAAACTAAACTTATTCTTCCTTGCAACTTATTCTTCGAGAAGGTGTGTTTTAATTTCATCTTCATCTTGAATTCTCCAGAAAGATAGATTGAAAATAAGTGAAGCAAATTCCTTTTAAAACTTTTTTGCTTTTCTTGCAAACATACAGTCAGTCTCCAATCCCCAGAGTGGCACAGATATCTGCGGTGTTTTTCTGTAAGGAAAGGAAAGCATGCTTCCAGAGTGAGCATTTTAGTTGGCTTCTCAGTTCCTCTCTGATACATTCACATGGCTTCATTTCCCTTTTCACATCATTTTTCCAGGTTTGAAGACTAAAAGCTAATCAGATCCAATTGCATGCTAAAGTGAACATATAAAATCTTTCTGTCTTTTTGGCTGTAGGTTTTACTGTTTTTCTCCATTATTAATGTCTTTATTGCAAATTCTGGCAATGTTTTAGGTTGTCATTTTTTCCCTACAACTACAGTCTTCACTGCTTCTCATACCAGGCGTGATAGCAGCATATTTGTATTTTCTGCTTGTATAAATATTGTCTCTTGAAAATGTTAGATAAGAGAGATATATTTTTTTAAATGATGACTGACAGTTTGGCTATTACATCATAAAACTCTTAGTATTTCTTTGAAATCAGTTTAGGATGAGCAAAACAAACTTCCATGTCAAGAATCTACTCTTCATCATGTTTTCTGCTGCTTCAATGTAGCTGAACATTAAGAGTGTGAATGCTGAAATTAATGTAAATATACTCTTCTGGAAAATCATCTCCTTGTTTTTTGTTTTCTGCAAGTGTATCCCTGTGTCCTGAAGCCATTTCTATTCCAGTTTGTCCATTTTTTTACCTTTAGATTTCTCCAGTTCTCTGAAGGGTTTGTTCTTTACCTTCTAGGCAACCAGTCTTAAAGAATCAATGTGACATAGTTATCTGTTGTTTTTATCTATCCCATCTTGCTTGCCCTTCTTCCTGCAGTCCTGGCTTTTAAATTAACCCACAACTTCTCTCCAGGCTTTTACACGTTCCTACAAGGCATGGGAGAAGGGAGATTATGAACTGCAGGCTATAGCTGTCTGAGAATTAGATGCTAACAAAAATTTTAAGATAGTGTTCTCTTTTATTTGTAAATGATTCCTCAAGTTCTAGTCTCATGACAGCGTAAATCCAACTCTATTACTGGCCTAAACTGAGATCAGAGTATTTTCCTTTATTGCTTCTTAGTATTTAGGTTTTTTGGCTAGATTTAAGTATGCAACTAACAAAGAAAAATTTCGGTATTCCAAAAGCATAATAGGAGAAATTCTATACTTGTAAAAGAAAAATCTGCTACATCCAGTTCATGCAATGAAAATATTTTGTATTTTTAACACTGATCTAACTGCTGGTGCAAAGGAAATGTCTACAGATGCCGGAGAAGTGGTTAAGTACGCCCCAAGTTAAAAGATGGACAAAGTGAGTGGGCAATCCCTTGGTGGAAAAGCACTGGTACAGAAACTTTATTAACACTAGAAACAGTTAAACAGTTCTCTCAATGTGTTGACAAAAATTCGTCATTTAAGCCCTGCATGTGCTCATTCTGAGCAGAAGATCACCACTGAGGTGTAAAAATGCACATCAGGAGGAGCAGGACTCCATAGGACAGAGTGCCATCAGATAAGTGCCTAGATCTCACACTATTAGGTTATTTCTTTCATTTCCAGATTCCATTTATAGGACAGTATCCTATAAATGTGTAACATTATCTTACAAATTCCCTTCTCCATAAAATTTGGGCACATTTTCCTGTGTTTTTGTTGATGCACAAGCATCTTCACATTAACTTTGGTGAAGATATTAATGCTGCAGTGAGCAAGCAGTTCCTGTCCCCAATCACAACATTAAAGCAGCAAATAAATGATATTTTCCATGTGCCTGAGATAAGAAGTCCAATGAAAAAAGCCCCTCCAGGGGGCTTGGAGGGGCTAGAGAATACAAAATAAGCCTGAAAGCTACCAATATTTAAATTAGAAGAATCCAGAGGTGTGTTTTTATTGTTTTGTTTATTAATATGAGACAGGATAATCAGGGAGAAAAATGTCATTGCAAAATTAGAACAAAAATAGCACATTTAAGAGCTTTCTTTTTTTTTCCCCAAAATGTTTTCTTCATTGAGTTTAATTAAACTCTTCATAGCCTGATGAGAAAACTTCCAATTAAGTTCTCGTAATAAAAGAGTAAACATATAAAATAACTGCCTTTATGGGTTAGCACATTTGAAAGGTAAATTCTAGTATATTCTAGTAAATTTTAAAAACTGTGTATGTTTTTTTTTCAAAGTTGTGGGTTTAAAACTGGTATATTCACATAATTAAACTACTATTCTAGTGGAAGTGAAAATGGAAGGTAATAAGATTATATTTTTTATAATTTTAGTACTCTAATTTTCACTGTATCATTGCGCAACAGATTGGTGATACCAGCAACATTTTCCAGATGCAGTAGTTTTGACGAGTCGAAGGATCAGTTAATTCTCACTGAAAACTTTGTACAAGAAGTGTCAGAGGGGTGGAAAAGAAAGTGAAAAACTTGAAGGAATGGAGAAAAACCAGTAATCTGTTGTTTTCAACCAGGTCAGGGAGCTATAGATTCAATGGCACCCATCCAGCTACTAGAAACCATGAGACATTCAACAGGGTTGCTGCTTAGTCTAGGAATGCTGTGGCCATCCATTGCACTTATTAATTAGATGTCTGTGTCCTTGGTATTCTGCTTCTGGGATAAAAAACAAAAACAGATTTAAAAGAAAGAAAAGAAGAAAACATCCTGTGATATAGTCAAAATTAGTATCTGATATTGATGCCAGGAGTCATGACACTTTGAACAAGATGAAACTTTGAGAAAACTCTTCCAGATGGCAGATAAGCACAGCACCTCAATTAGCTCAAGGAAGAAATAAGAAAAAGAATTACAGACTTTGATGTTCATGGAGTGTCGCTAAAGCACACAAAATGATTCACACAAACGCCTCTCAGTGCTAGAACAGGAAAGAAGAAACTTTATTCTCTGACTCCAGTATTTATAGATTCTCAGCAATGACCAGGGATTGGATAATTAAGTTACCTCCTTTCCAAGCACACTGGTCATGTGAAACATCCATCAAAAGATGTTTCTTAAAAGGAATGTGATAAACAACTTACATTTATAGAACTTTCATGGGAAAGTAACTAAAACTATGGGAACATTATCAGAAGGCTTTAGGTTTCAGGGCAACAACGGAGCATGTGCTGATATTCTAATAAAATGTAAGATGACTCCAGATAGTAGTGTGTTAATGCACCTACATCTACAAAATCATCTTCCTGAAAAAACCTTACTTCCTTGGAAAAATGGGAAATATTTCAACTGTTTCTATGGGTAGAGGAGATTTTATCTGCAGTAGTATTTTCATTCACAGTCATACCATTCTGGTCAGTTCCTAAGAATAATAATGTGGGAAAGACAAATGATCTTCTAAACCTCACATTCACATAGAGTTCATGTTCATGGACCACAGACAAGGTCTTCATTACCTTTTTGCTTTTCTCTTAGATTTGTGTTTTGTGTTGTATATTTTTATTAGGTATTGAAATGTTATGTAATTATAGAACTTTAAGTAATATCATAACAACCTAACAATTGCCTACCCTTCCCATGGCTCTTCATTTTTACCTCTAACACTGAGCTCATCCTTTCCAGATTGTGCTCTGTGAGGAAACTTCTGAATATTATGCTAAATGCAGACACTACAAAATATTAGATGTTAAAGTTTATCTAGTTTCAAACAATATTCAATGATAGAAATTGATGATGAATTTATTTTTTGGTTAAAAAAAATACATGAAAATCTGCATTTTAAAAAATTTTTGTATCCTTACTCATCTCCTAAACCTGCAGAGTTCTCTGATTAAATGGAAATATAAACATCAGATTTATAGGACTGTATCACTGAAACTTGTTGTCTATAGAATTACAACTTACTGGAAGTTTTCTAAGTAAAAAGCTACCTTAAAGATCTAACACCTTTTGTTAGAAATGATACCAAGAGTAAGGCAGTAAACAAATGCCTTTTCTGATATGTACAGTCCTGTTTTTACTACTGCTCTCAGTATGTATCTGTGTGTCCTAGAATACAAAACTATTCACAAGTCTGAATTAAACAAAAAGTTTACTTCATTGAGGTGATTTTTATGGACTTCTGCAACATTATTCCTTATATCTATAAATTCTTGCTGATATTTGCAGTATTTCTACTCCTATAGAATGTATCTACAGAGCAAGTCTCAGAAGTCAGGTCTGATGCAAAGTGTACTGAAGTTACTAGAATCATCCTAGAGTGACTAGAGTCCTAGAGTCACATGGAGTGGCTTTTTAATAAGGTCACATATTTAAGGAAAAATATACTTAGAGAATAGAAGTTACATTAGTGGCTTGGAAAAGTCACTGAATGTGCGCTTCCTTCAAGCAAATTTCTAGTCAGTTAACTGCTAATGGAAGTTGATGTGGTTGTTCAGCCATTTCAAAGAAACTTTCTGTCTGAAGCACCAATAATTCGATGCTATGCCAGAAGGAATGATTTCCAGAAAAAAAAGTTCTTAATTTCCCACTAAACTTTCTTACAATTATTATTGGTACAACAATCAGTGGATGATGTATCAGAAGTTAATTTCCTCTCAAATTGTCTTATAAGCTAAATTTCAAAAAGAGAAATCATCAAGTGACCTAGACTTCTTGTCCTTGGGCCTTTGTAGTTAAATCCAATCTGGGCCTTGGAGGTGGTTTACATCTTTGGAGTGCACATCCCAGACATCTCCACCTACTTTACTTTGGCTCACCTTGCCAGCTGTCTTGGGACACATGAAATAGATTCTTTTAGGACAAAACTAAATTTGAAAATCACTTCAGTCACAAGCTT
The DNA here is from genome assembly GCF_001522545.3 of Parus major. Classification (NCBI taxonomy): domain Eukaryota; kingdom Metazoa; phylum Chordata; class Aves; order Passeriformes; family Paridae; genus Parus; species Parus major. The sequence goes on from NC_031770.1 coordinate 92,380,550, forward strand.
AATCCTGTTCTCAAGAAAATCATCCTTCAGATAATGAGGATGAGCCTAGAATTAGTTCAATGTAGAAACTCTCTGAAAAAGTGCCAAGACCACCCCATATTTTGCTCTGCACATCTATACTTGTTTGTTAGCTTTGTTGTCCATGTAGGTATAGCCTCATGTGGGATGATAGATTGTTCCTAGCTGAAGCTTTGAAAAGAAACTGGTTACCTGTGTCTCCTTGCTTTATTTTAATGACATATATGTGAGTCCTGATGTGCTGGGGAATTCCATGCTAAATAGTCATACATTTTTTACTTCTAAAATGAAATAAAATAAAAAAAAAAAAAAATACCAAACCAAAGAAACAAACAATGAAAAAAGAACCCATAAGGATACTTCTTTGGACCAACAAGAGTTCTTCAGCTCTTAATTGCCTTACTTAATACATGGGTCAGCACACCAAAATTTGTCATTCTAATTTCAGTGGAGATCGAAGGTAAAGACTTCTTTAGAGACTGTGCTATAGATTCAGCTAACAGTGGAAAATTGGCTTCAAGTAGCTCAAAAAAATAAATGTTTTAATGTCCAATTGCTTGCTTAATGTTTCTGTACAGTGTTTTATAATTAAAGACTCTAGGCCCAGTAGATCTCTTCAGTATTTATAGACTTCGTATGCTCTGTTTTGCTTTTGTTTTGTATTATATTTCCTCATACAGCTCCAATGTGCTATTGCTTTTTTGCATTCAGAACAAAATTGAACTGAATAATATTTTTCCTCTTTTCCACTTCTGTCTTCATGCAAAAACAACAGCTTATAAAATGTATTTTAATTTAGGCAAATATCATATATGCAGTCTATATTTTCCCACAGCTCTTTCTGTTTTGCTGCAGATCCAGAGAATTGAACATGATTGCACTGATATGACAGTTGCTGAACCACTATCCACAGCCTAATGCAGAGCCATATAGCAAGAATAACTGGAGGCAGAAGCAGAAAATCTCTGGCAGGAATAGCTGGTAGTTGTACTTTCTCAACTATCGCCTCACTCTTGATGAGAAATGGAGACCAGACTACAGCAATTAAATTCTAGACACAGCAAAGGCAGAGAGACAGCAAAGGAATTTGAAGAGATAGAGCTTGAATTTGAACAAAAGAAGAGCAAAATTTAGAAGAGCATGTATTTATTGTTAACATCTCTAAATGCCAGAAACTTAACATTCCTATTTTTGTATCTTCAAATATGAAATATCAATTTTCTACAGATATTATTAAATGCTATTAAAGTTTTACCCTATTTTACTAAAAGGACATAAGCACCTGGAATTCATCAGATGACTCCATTCTTTCATTTCTAGCTTTATATATTGCCCTACAGATTGCAACACAGAGTGTTCAGAGTCCATAAAGTTAGGAGTATATAAAATAGTCCCTCATTACCTAACGTGAAATACAGTCAGTATAAGGGTATGTATTTGCAGTCGTCTGGTTTCCAGCAGTGATTCAACTTTTAGGAGTGGTGTGAAGACATAATTACACATGCTTGAGTCTCTTCCTGACAGACAATTGGCTTCTGTCTCCATCCATGACACATCATCAACACTTCTGTAACCTTCTGTTGCCTTTTCTACATCTGCCTCCAGGAAACTTCATCTCAAATACTCAAAAGATTTGGTTCATTAAAAAAGGTTCACAAAGACTCACAATAATTAATTGCTAATGTTGCTAATGTTTCATAGCTTACACAAGCAAGTTTACATGCCAGTCTGTACAACTTATTTAAGAAAGATGGTAGGTTTGTATCTTACTAAAATTTAATTTTAAGTCCTTTGAGATTCAAAAGTAAATTTATTACAAAAATACAAAGTTCATAACCTTCCACTTGTTTGCAAGTTGTAACTGTCTTGGGCACTATGAAGCAGACAATTCAGTCAAACAGCTGTTCATGGTATGCTCTGCTTGACTAGACTAAATGTGGCACAAAATTTTAATTATTTAATGCTGAGAAAATGTCAAGTATCACAGAGATGAATGTGGTTTGTACAGATAAGTACCCATTGGAAAAGGCTTCTGGATATATGTGTCCTTAAGGAGCAAATATGAGCTGACAGCACACCTTCAAACACACAACCACAAATCAAAAACTTTACCAGAGACATCACATAAAAAATCTCAGAATGATACAGACACTTCAGTAGTTGATGTGATTTTTCTCCACCAGGTCAGACATGAGATGATATCTGAATTTCTGTTTCCTTTGAATAATTTTGTAAGAAATTATCTCAGTTTTATTTTATTGACTCAGTTTTATTAGTTAATGAGTATGTAATTAACTCAGATTTTACCTCTTAGAGGTCTGTATTGAAAATTGCTCATCCACATTAAGAGAACATAGAGGTCTATAGAATCAGAATACCTCATATGTACAAAAAGCAGAGAGATTAATTCATGAGGTACCTCACACTCCAGCTTAAAATACTGCAGCTATATGGCAAGAGAAAATACAAAAACATGGCACTCCCTTTGTCATGCACTGTTTCCTTGGAAGCAAACTCCATCAACATGATTGAATACAATCTTTTCTAAACTTAGTGGGGTAAACAGAAAGGTTGGTGTACCTCATGTCAGAACACATGACAGACATGGAGTTGCAGCTATAGAAACATTTGCATCCAACAGTAGCCCACCCATACTTATCACATATACACCTCCCACAAGAACCTTTACTTCATATGGGTGCCCAGAAGGCAAATTACAAAGCTGTTATAAGTAAGAAGAGGTACAAATAAGACACCATTACAGATGTATGGTCTGTGTCAAGCCTTCATACATGTGTGGCACAATTAAATAACACTTCTCTTTCAGTTTTCAGATACTTGTTTTGAAATAGCATCTCTGCCATTAAGAAAAGATAGAAAACTATGACACTTGTATCTCTCAAGTCTGATGTACACCATAAGTTTACACCATAAATTTAAACATACACTCACAAAACTGAAACCCATAAACAGTTCTCTAAGTGGAGCAGTGTAATTCATGAAGAAATCTCATGACCAGGCTGCTGTTCACAAAGACAGACCTAAGGTCTATTCTGAACCCATTTTTTTAACAGATTTAAAAACAATACCTTAAAATGCATGTCAGAATTCACTTAGGATATAAATGGGTTTGTTTTCTTGTAGAGTTGTTTAGATTTTAATTAAACTAATAAAGGTATAAATATAACAGAGAATAGATAAGGCTAAGTGACCACAATTTGAATTCCCTTCAGTGTTCTAATGAAGTGCTTTAAACCCAATAAAAGTGGTCAGTCTTAGTGTACAACTTGTTCTATTTGTGCTTTTTCTAATAACAATTTTCATTTTCCTAATAACAACAAACAAAACATAATTTCTTTCTGTGGTAGTTATTTCCAGTAAACCAATAGAATTGCAATCCAATTTACCCAATACCTTCAGTAAGTATTATTCAGCATTTTGTTTTCCAACTAGCTTTATTTCACTACAGTTTTAAGAAAGAGATGGAAGATCTAAATGAATTAACTTTGAAGTAGCAGATTTTGAGTTTTTCTTACTCTCTACCTTTCTCTGCTCCCTGCCAAACCTCCTCCTTGATATTCCAGGCTAACAGCTACCCTTTTCTGCAGTAACAAAGAGCTCAGAAAACATTTTACAGTGTACATATCTATAGTAACTTGCCACTCATTCATCTAAATGTACAAAAATGACAAGAGACCTATTAAACTAAAGTGCATGTTCTTCAATTTGCTGGATATTATCAAATGTATGTTTATGCCATTATTTAAGAATATCAAGCAGATAATTTAAACCTTAAAGGATGTCATGACAGTCTGTAAACAGGACATATGTAAGCAGATTGTTTCACCTGGATAAAATACTGATGTGATTTTCCTTAGAATACTAATCATGTGTCAGAAATATATTTTTAAACCCCAAAAAACTTATAAAGGTCTAAAAGGTATCTTAAGTTTTTTATCAGATGTGCTTGGATATACAGGGAGAGAAGCCACCCTAAACAGTGTTCAGCTTTTATCTAATACCAGGGTATGTTTGTTATCCTTGCAATGTCATTTTAATACCCTGTTATATTTGTCTATTTTCACAGCAGACAGTCTGTCCTGCTTAAACACTGAATGCTTATGAACCTTAGATTAAAACCAATAAAGGACAATTGGATTTAATGGAAATACAGATACCACAAGACAGGCTTAAAATAGGCTGAATGGAAGAGCAAAAAACCCTAAATTTAAAGAAGATGAAGGTACAAACCCTTGGGTTTAAAATAACTTGATAAAGGCTTAAATATTATGGTATCATGTGCTAAAATATCAAAAAAACTTTAACCATTTACTTAGGAAATAACATGTAGAAATTCTGACTAAGTATCTTGAAATGCAGATTATTTTTATCAAATTACCCAAACACTATTTGGAAGTATATAACAAAATTTTTGGATTTTTTTTTTTTAAATAAGTGTTAAAGCCACCACACTTAACATTTCATACACAGATAATGACACTCACAGTCAGGCCAAGTATGACTATTGTTTATAACAGCATTTTTGTTTCAGAGAACTCATGAAAGCATCAGTGTTAAGTAAGGTGATGACTTCTGACCAGAACAATAATAATCTGTTGGCTGAAAGAAAATATGTATTGCAGTTTAATCCCTAGTGGACAGTAGTGCACATAATAAAACTACCAGACATAAAATATTAGGGGTATAAAAACTTAAATTTTTAAGAAACTACCTATTGACTAGTTGTTTGATATATGGCCAACAGGGAACATGGAACAAGAATGACACCTAGTGGTTCCACAGCCTTTCTGTCAGGGAGGTTTCTTGTTTCTCTTCATTTGCAAATATACAGCCACATATATATGCACAAATGTACAGGTTTTCTCGGTCTTGTAGTTGATTTTACTTTTCAGTCTTCTAAAATCAGTGTTCTTCACCCCCACGTTGTCCATGACTCAGATTGTAATCTCATGAGACAACCTATAAATACCAGGTAAAGGAGAGATGCCCTTAACTTTGCTCCATTTTATATTCCTCAAGCCTGACAGCTGCAGAATGCTTATGTTCAGAAGCAAGTGTTTATACCTTTTTGATTATACTTCTTTTTGACTGAATAAATGGTCACTTTTTATCAACTGATCCCACCCCCCAGATTTGCTTTCATTTGCTATCAATTTTCTTTGAATGATTCTTAGAAGAAGACATATTAAAAAGAGAAGAAAATATTTCTGAACTTTGGCTGAAGAGGAATCTTCCACTATTATGAGATCTTTGAAAAAGCCTGAAGGATGGATTAGTGGAGAAACTGGCAAATGGAACTAACACTTGTATGTAGATGAATGTATTGAAAGAAAATTCCCAGGCAAAATTAAAATAATCATCTGTTATTTTTAAATATATTCCTGACAAAAATGCTTTTTGAGCATTAGCTCAATTTAATTTAAAAATAGAAATTTCATGACACTCTCTTAATATTTATCTGAAAACAACAAATGCAAAATCTTATAAAAATGAGTATCCATAAACAAGCAGTAAAGATTGTTTTTCTAAAACCATGTGCCTTAAATAAGCAGTAATACTTTCATTGCTCCCTGAAATATTCTACCCTGTGCTCTCCTCAAAAGTACATGAATATTTCTGATTGACAAAAGCCTGCATAGTTATGAATCAGAACATTTTAATGTTAATTTCTATGAAGATGTAATGATATTCTACTGCATATTTTTCTGCTTCTGAGTCTATTTCTGGACCACTAGTAATAAAAACTCACTGCTTCTTTCAAAGGTCTAATTACAAACCTCTAGAGAAAACAGTGCAATGGAATTTAAATATTTGTCACGGTCACTGACCTCTAGCTGAACAGAGAAAGCACATCTGATACAGTCCTTCGCTTTACTTTTAAGTAGTGGTGAAAATCCACATCTAATATTAGTTATATTTATTTACATGCCATGCTGCATTATAGTGACAAGACCTAAGAAAATACCTAGATTAAATCTAGACAGATAAAATGTACTCTGTTTTTCATGAGTTTATCCCCATGAGTCAGGCTTGAGAAGTGCTATGAGCTTTCCTATAATACAAAGAAAGATTTTCATGATGAAGAAAGCATGATGGGCTGTGTCATGGTGTAACCCAGACAGTGGCCAGGCTCCTCACAGCCTCTCACCCCTGCATTAATACAGAATTAGGAGGGCAAAAGAGAGAAAACTCCAGGGTTGAGATAAACACAGTTTAACAGGTAAAGCAAAAGTCACACTTGCAAGTAAAGTGAAACAAGGAATTAATTCACCACTTCTCATGGGCAGGCAGGTGTTCAGCCTGTTCTCTCCACAAAAGCAGGGCTCCTACGGTTTCTCCCTGACACCGTATGTTGTGGGATATGCCTTGGGTCATTTGGGATCATTACTCCCATCTGTGTCCCCTCCCAGCTCTCTGCACCCCCAGCCTCCCTGCGGGTGAGTTGGGGTGAGATGCAGAAAATGCTGTGGCTCTGGGTGAGCGCTGCCCAGCAATAAAGAAAACATCCCTGTATTTTCAGCACTGTGTTCAGAACAAATCTGACACACAGCCCCATACCAGCTCCTGTGGAATAAATTACCTCTATTCCAGCCAAATCCAGCACAGGCTGCTAAATAAATGTCTTAATATGCTGGCCACTTTGTTGAGGATGAATGCAGATTCCAGAGTAATATAATTTTTCATGTTATGAAAATTTCAGCCTAATCTAAGTCTTGTGAAATGCTCTTGAATGCTTTTGGTAGACTTGGTCAAAAAGACAGCTTGCAAAAAATTCTAACATAATTCTAACATAATTCTAATATAACAAAATTCTAACACATTGAGGTTTCTATTATTAAAATCATGCAGGCATGTGGAGGGGAGAGTGCAGGGATGTATACATGTTCTGTTAAAAGATTTATGGCTTTACCACTGCCTTATAGCTGTAATTTATTTTATAGCAATGAATTTAGCCAATGGATGTAGCAAGAGTTTTCTCTTTTTCAAGAAAAATTTGGTCATCTAATTAAATTGCTCATGTTGAACTGAGATTTTTTTGTCATTAGATTTCTGATTTCTGTTTAGATTGAATCTAAACAGAACTTCCTTGTGACTTAAGTTCTTCACCTGTAAAATGGAGAAAGTAATTCCTGTCTATTCCCTTTTATTCAACTCTGCCTGTTTAGGTGATAAAGTGTATCTTGAGTATTTACTCAAGATACTCAAGATAAAGCATGTATTGATTTTTTTGAATATATAGATTTTAGCAGCAAGAAAGAATTCTTGACCAGAAGGATCTAGACTGAACAGGATTTAAAAAACAGCAGCTGTTGCCATGTTTCTTTTTCCCAGCCTGGAAATGAAACTCGAGATAATTTCAGTTAGGAGATAATAAAAAAAAGCAGATTTTTGTTAGAAGGCCTTCAGGGACAGTTATGGAAAGATGTCCACAAAAGCCCCCTCCAGCCGCCCCCAGGGGTGAGTGCATTTTTATAGGTTTTAGAAAATTAGCATAATTGATAAAAAGCACCAATCAGGAGGACAAATGTTGATGCAATTTCCCCCCAAGTCAAGCCCCTTCTCTGGAGTTCCCCCCTCGGCACTAGTTGTACTTTGTCCATGAAAATGTATCTCAAAGAGTTGTTCTTGGCCTTGGCTCACAGGAGGAACCCAGGCTGCACTGGAGCCTTGTACCCACTGGGGCTTGGAGCTCTGGAATTTGTTTTGTATTTCTGCCTAGAGAAAGCCCATGGAAAAGTACTGGGAAAACTAGCCACTAATACAATAGACTACAGAGCTACAAATACTTGTGTGAAGAATACAGAGCACATATAAAAGAATAAAAGGCAAAACCAAATGGCATCAGCCTAACATCTCAGTCTGGAGGAGCCTGACTTGTCTGTTGCCCTGTCCTTCACATCCTTTGTTTGCTGATGCATATTTGAGTCTATTACAGCTCTGTTGTTGCTTTGTTTTTTATTCTTTCTCAAGGAAGGCAGCAGATGTTACAGTATTCTCTATGTCTGCCTTAGCTGTATCTCTGTTGGTAGATTTGGGAGTCCTAGGGAATATTCCCAGACATGGAACTGTATTATTTATTGGGGTAGATTGGCAGATTTTCTTACACTGTTCTGGGACAGAAAATAGTCAGCTTTTCAAGGAATGCCTGAGCATGATTCCACTTTCAACAGTTTTCTTTATAAAGTCTTCAGTGGCAATGGTAAGCTATAAAAGAAGTTACAGCAAAATAAGTGTGGTATGGCCAATGTTTAAGAAATGTGTGACCACAGTGAATGGTCACCAGCAAACAAAATGGATAATTTCTCATCAGCACCATAACATCTGGATGCCTCTTTCAAGCACATATTTCTGAAGCTACCTGATTTACAGACACAGCACAACATTTTGTAAAAAGTATCTCTCTGAAACTTTCTGTAAACTTCTGGTTTATTACTACTCTTTTTAGGTTTGTTGTACAAATACTTCCTGCATCCTTCTGAGCAGCAGAACTCTTCTGAAAGGAAAATTAAAATTAGAAAGCAAAAAGAAACTGCCTAATTTTTCTCACTTATAAAATCTTAATTTAAATGGTGTCTAAATTAATAATTCATAACAAATACATTGTGTGATTAATCAAGCTCCCTTTTGTATTATGCACTTTTGTATTATGGTATTCGCATTACAAATATACATTATTTATTTTCTCAGTGCAACTGTTCTTAAAAGTATAATTTAAGAAAAGAGCTGGGGCTTGACTATATCAGGGAGGGTTAGCAAGAAGGCAATATTTTAAATCTGTTTAAAATATTGATTCTGTGTCCTATAAATACTGTTTAAGTTATCATCCCTAAAATAAATTTGCTACTGCGGTATTTAGCAAGCAGCTGCATAGTAGAAATTAAAGACCTTAGTGTAAGCCCTCACAAATTACTTCAGGGAACTGCATCAGATTACTTGTAGTTCATACATTTGCACAGGAAGTTCCAACTTATATGTTAGAGCTTTCTCCGGCTCATTTAATTTTCTCTGTATCAAGCACATTACAAAGGGAAAGTGGACCCTGCCCTTTGTGTCCCTCAATCTCCCATATTTCCTACTTTTCATTTATTGATGAAAGGGAGAAGTATTTTCCCTCTGCTCTTTGTGAATAAATCTCAGATTGCCTCTCTTTGGATATTCATGCCAGAAAAGCATCCTGCCCTGAATGTTCATTTGAAAGGCACCATGAAAAGGTGGCACGCAGAGTGAAACAAGTTCATCTGAACAAAGAGTCACAATAATCCATTTGTTATTTTCACCTTACACCATCTTCTAGTCTAGGATGAAGGTTCAGGTCATTTCTTCTTCTGTCTCCACATCGAATAATGGAAAATTAAAATTTCCTGTTACAGTGTGTGTGTGTAGAAAATCCACTTTAACAGTTGAAATAGCTAGAATTTGGAAAGTGTGTCCCTAACCTACCCAGGTGAGTCTTCATATGCCTTGCTTGCTCAGGAAAGTGAGGAGACTATTTCATCACACTTAGATTCTGTTGGAAGTATTAAAGTCAAAAGAATACTGTCAGAGAGTTTTATTCACTTCAAGGTTTTGTCTCTCTCAATGCAATGAGTCTTGCTTGGGAAAACATGGCCTCAGGACCATGTGATTAAAGACTCTTAAATGGAAAGGAGTGATGTGAGAACAGAAGGAAATCTTGCATATCAGACCAGTGTAAGAGCAAAATGTAATCTCTTGCTTTATCACCTCCACTCTATAGAAAACTGCTGCAAAAAAATCCTTTCTGAAAAATGACTTTTCCAGGAAGTTATCAATAAATGACAGTTTAGGAGAGAGAACAATCAACTGATATTCTGAACCTGAATAGTTAGTTGCCTGTGTAAGGCTAGCTTTGTTTTCTTTTGCTTTAATTTGTTCTCACTTTTATTACAACCCCTCAGGCTATGGAAATGGGTATCTTCAATTACAAGTTATTTAAATCAGCTGTTCCAGAAACGTATTTGCTATTTTGATCAACTTTTGAATGCTAATTAGAATATTCTTCCTACTGCTTTTCTCCTTAGGAGCTAGAAACTCAGCTGTGTAAATCAGCTTTTGATGATGTACACAGTGGTATGTTTGACTCAGAATGTTTAAGGAGAAGGAAATGTTGCAATAGCATATTTACCAAAACAGTATCTGATTGCTTTTTGTCAAGAGTAGCAAAGAATGGCAGAGGAAAAACAGGTTTTATACCTAAGTGGTTAGACTGCAGTTGAGGAGATCAGTTATTTTGAATCAGTTTTTATGAATGAGTTTCTAAAAAGACTAATTTTTTTTTCTGCAACACTTTTCCTGTCTGAAAATTAAATCTCAGTCCCTTATCTCAAAAATGGGACACAGATTTTCCTACCCTACCAATATGCTTTAAGTCTGTTTCCAAAGCTTTCATCACCCTCCTCATAAATGATGAGTACTACATATGATCTGGGAAGTAACTTTGGTTTTTTTTAATTTTTAAACACTGGAATATCTACAGGAAAATGAGCAATATTTTCATCGTCATTCTCCATAGTACCTCTTTCCCAAAAAGAATTTTCTTCATAATTAAATTGTGTAGGCTGCTAAATAGTAACCAAACCTAGTGCAGGATCCTGCCAAATCAGCAGGACGTGCCTGGTGTGACAAACAGGATTTCTCCTCTCAATCCATTGAAACAAATTTACCTGACTTAAGACCAAGAGTGGTCATTCATCCCTGGTGTGCTAGGCATGAAGATGCTGCAGTTCCTGGTGCCCAGGTCCAGCCTACAGTGACGCTGAGCTCTCTGTGTCCTATATACACAGTCTGGTCCAAAGCAGCAGATCAATCCCAGCATGAAAATAGTGCCTTTAGAGCTGATGCCACACAGAGAAGTCACATAAACTTAAACTAGCCTAATCAGGAGTGGAACTGAATGAAAGAGGATCAAATGGTCCCACCTTGTTCTTACTTTCCACCAAACCAGACTCAAAGGTTGCTAGTGGATCTCATGCCCTCCGTATACTCACCATTTCACTGGGCACTCAGCAGCAGCCTAGACTGCCCTGTAGCCAGTCCCCAGATCTCATGCTGTACCTACAGGCTAATCCAGATTGATGTGTGCTGCTGTCTCACAGAAACACAGCATTCTCTGCAGTGGCTGGTCCACTGTGGGGGTGTGTTCTCCTCCAGATACCCCAGACTGCCTGAACTACTTGCCTGCTCTGTCTTGAAGCCTGCAAGCTCCTTGTACAGAAACACAGAGAGCAGAGACCACATTCCCAACAGCAAAATGTCTAGTGAATGTATAAACTAACTGCTTACATGCGTCTGCCCCTCTCATTCCCCTCTCTCTCTTTTCCTATGCTTGTTCCCTCAAGATGCAGCATTTCTCTGCCCATGTCTCTTCCCAAATAAACAGCCTGCTTCAAATCACTTTTCCTGCATTCAGCCCAGTCTTGCCACATCCACACCTAACTGCAATTTTTGAGGGGTTGGAGAGAAGACTACAGGTTTGGAAAATGTTTTGTGAAACCTCCTTCAGAGTATCAGTGTTGTGTGGTCTGTGGGGTTAATATCTGTGCCTGGATGCTTGTCTGTATCTGTATTCTGCTCTAGAAATTTACCTGGGCAAACAGTGAGGCTTATCTCACTTCTGTGCATAATTGTAAACTAACCAGGTGTTAGATGTCAAGATAATTTAAAAGTAATTCAGAATTTACTCAAAGCTTATGATGTCAAGACTAAAAATGGAGGAGAAGGAGGTATCAGACTGACAACAATATTAAGATTTTATGGTTTATTTCATTAGTTAAACTTTTTGAATATCAAATACCACAAGCTTCTGCAGTCTGACTCTTCTCTTTGTGTAACTGAATATCTTTCAAAGCTAGAATTAACCACAAGCTGATTCTGAATTACAATCAGAACTGTGGCTTCACACGGATAACTGAGACTTGGATAACACTCCAGGGATCCAAATGGATATCTAGAGTTGTTCTGGGGGAATATAAAATCAGTTTGTTACAGTGGTATAGTTACAGTTTTTGTAATAATTTTGTTCTTGAATTTCAGATTTGAGCACTTCTAAAGCAATCTCAGATGTGTTAGATTTCAGAGTATTATAAAATGCTTATTATTTCCTGTCTGGACCTGGAAAATAATGGATTTGTGTGAAGTAGAGAATAAGAGGGTTTTCTATTAATAAAGAAAATTGTTGAGAGGGTGTATAAGTAGTTCAGAAGTCATCCATTTTTGCTGGTTCTGGTTTCTTACTGTCTGCAGGGGTATGCAGTGCTTCAGATTCAGTGGAAATAAACAAAGGAAAAAGATTTTTGCCACTGTGTATTTATGTGACTATTGACAGCAGCTCAGAGGAAAGATCATACTAGTACAAAGATTTCCACTTAATATGATCACTAGCTAATTTGATCCTCCCTGTTATTTGATTTAATCTCTAGGAAATAAATCATTTCCATTGATTCTTACTGTGGATTCTTATTGCTTATTTTGTTCACGTCCACTTCAGCTAATCCTAGATAATTCAATCAACATTTATTGAATCTGTCATGGAAAAGGGAAGAGTAATCATGTTGTTTACAACATAAAAATAGATTTGTATCATGTGTCTTTTCTATTCTGTTTTCAGTTTTCCTGCATCAGTAGATAATGAATTGAAATTGGTAGTTACCTTTGAGAGAAGCTGGAAATTAACATTTTATGGCACCTGCAACATGGCCCAGCACAAGATAAAATTAAAAATGCAAACACTATCAACATGTTTCTACTCTGATTTGTACTGATGTATAAAAGGGGCCACACTGTTGAAGTCAGGCAAGATACACTGACAAGAAAGCAATCAAGCCAAGAGATTACATCCTTGGTCTGTTTGAGCATTAGGAAATGAACATGCCCAAAATGTTGTTTTTAAATTGAAATTTCAATAGTTTTGTCCTGTCAGATCATTTTATCAACATATATTTTAATTGCTTTCTTAAGTTCACTGGGGATAAATCGTCTACTTGCTTAATGTGACCCAAGGAAGGTGAAAAGAAATAGCCAACCTGTGACGAGAGCTCAGTTGAGTCAGTGGCTGTGAACTATGTGGGTGGTAAAAATTAAGTTAATAATGATGGGAGCATTAATCAGTCTTTTGAACCACTAAAGGAAAGGGATTTTATACTAGCCCACTATTAACATGAAGGGGTGCCATAGAAGTGATTCTCCCCCTCATTGACCCATGATCATATTCCCTAGGCATCAAGCATGAAAATACATAATCTTAAACACAAATACTTTCTATATCTTTGCCTCAAAATATGGGACCTCAAACAAGTTCCCTTATTGAGCAATGGATAATTAGGACTGGATTTTTTTTCATTTTCAGTGTTGTGACTGCCTTTTTTATGAAGATACCAGGTTAAAAAACAAACAGTAACTCAAGGGAAACTAAATGTTCCATGTGCAAACAACTGCTTCTAATTGCATCTCTGCTCTAATTTTATCATGCTTCATTTTTATGGTCATCCACTCAAAGGGGGTAGATATTTTTGCAGCATGACTGAGATGTTTTTGTTGTATTTATCAGCAAATAAGTATAACTTCATTATAAGAAGATTGTGTTTATTTTAATAGTTCATATGCATATATAAATATGTTGCAAATTACTTCATTGTATAATATAAGACTGTAAAAAAATCTAAAGCCCAATGTATATACATTTTATAACATTATTTTAGTTCAGGGATAATGCCTGAGAATGACCACAGTTTTCAGTTCTGTGTTAACAACCTACTGAATATTTAACCCTAGAATGTTCTCTGCTCCAAGGGAAATGGGAAAATCCACCATATAAGGCTTCCTTTTATAAAGTTTTCTTGGGAAGAGATGGTCATCTTAGTGAAATGCAAATGACTGGGCTAAATATTGAGCTAGAGAGGGAAATTGTCACTTGTGTAAATCATGTCATATTTTGTAACTGGAAATACAATAAGCATATATCAATGCAAATTATATTCAGTAGTTTTCTCCACATCTCTTTCTAAACTTTCTAAAATATTTAAAACTCTTTCTTGTAAAAACACTTGAAGAATTGTCTTTCATTAATCTATCAAAATATATACTGTTATATCACAGGATGATGGTAGTTATTTTTACAGCTAAATGCTTTTATTAGTTGAATGTTTAATGTGGCATACAAACTAATTTGTGTATTATGTGTAGAGACTGGAAGATACCAATACTCCAATTTCCAAGAGATCAGTGTTCCAAGACTCATAAACTGACTCCTCTGCAAGACACATAAGACAATAACTACAGATTTGATTTTCTCTGTGCTGCATAAGAGGGAAACTTACGAGAAGCAAGGCATTCTGATCTGACAGGAACCAGTCTTCATCCTAAATCTATAATCTTTAAATCATTAAAGAGTCACAAACAGTATTTTTAAACAAAGAACTCTTGCAACAGCTGAGGGCAATAGTCCATTTTGACTAGTCAGCTCTCCAGCTGTGCCCAGTCTCCACTGATTCAGACGGAAGAGCAAGATAAAACAAATGGCATCAATCTAGCTAATTATGCACATAAAAACCCATTTTCATGAGGTGTCACATACTAAAATTACTACTTTTTCCCACTAAATATAAAAGAAGCCTAAGATGACAGGCCCAGTTGTACATAAGTATACTTTGTAGGTGGATTAAGTCTACTTACCATGCCTGTAGAATTTCAGGAAAATAATGAGCCAAAATAATGCCCATAATGTGCTGTTTTGTTTCAAATTTCAAGAGCGGATTTCTTCATCATAATACTTTGCTATTTTTTTATAGATGATTCTGGAATGAACTCAGACCCCCAGTCTCAGTGTAGTGGCTGTTCATTTTCTTGCACAGAACAGAAAAACACAGACAAGATAACTCTAGCCCAGACTGACTCCATATCACTTCTGGAACTAAATGCAGATATTGGAAGAGCTACAACATCTTCTGGAGAGAGGAAACACTACCTTCTTATTTTAATTATTGCCTACAATATTTTGACTAAATCCTTAAATGTATTTATTTCTCCTAAATGGCTTAACCTGTGAGGAAGAAATCTGGGCTTTGTAAGGACTGGTGAACTGTTTCCATGGGAGCTTGGAATAAGAAGAAATGAGTCTTGCAAATTCAGTAGGATATTAAATGTCTATTGGGAAAATGTAATAGCAATGCTGTTTTCCTTGCAGGCAAATTGCACTAATCTTGAAAGAGTAAACTCTAGAAATTCAAAGAAAAGACAGCAATAAAGGTATATTTGAATGAACCAGTACTGATGCAACAATCTGTAAAGGAATAAAATAAACCAATGAAAAAAGATGCAGTCAGGTTAAATTACTAATGACTGGAAGTTGTGTATCAGCCTGAAAGATAAAAATGCAAATAAAATTTCCATGTGAAATTAACTGAAAATTCAATTCAGTGTTACTGCAGAAAATCCATAAAGCTCAAGTAGCCTTTCCATGAATTTGTTGATAGGCAGGAAATATAGGCTGTGTATTTTGTTGCTGGAATTAATGGTACTGAACCAGGACCTCTTGCAAAGGCAGAAAAATATTTTGTCTATGTAGTAAAGATCATAGTAGGAGATTAATTAAATTCCCTTTTCATTATTTGACAGCTTCTCTTTCAGATTCAAAAATATTTAGGACTGATTTAGTTTTAGAACAGTTTAGATTTAGAACTGTTCCCTGTGTCTATATTCTACCACTTTATTTAGTTCAGTACTAACATCGCTGCAACTACCAGCAGGTCAAGGTACTGCATAACAGTTGCAATCCAATAAAGGCTGACCAAAAGCTAACAAAACTCAGTATTTTTCACACTTTGGCATCAAAGTGTGAAAATGAAGAGCTGGGCTTTAATTTCAAGATGAATGTAAAAAGCAGCCAATACTGTGGTGCAATGCAGTCCTGGTTTTGTCCTTGTCGAGAATCCAGCAAAGAAAGATTCTTTTGTTTTAAAACAAGTAGTGGCTTATGCAACACCATCTGTTAGTACCATCATAAAGCTGTTTACACAGACACAGGCATCTGATAACTGTATTAGGATGATTGTTATTTAAAATACTGTGACTACACCGAGTCTTCAAATCTGAAAAAAAAAAAAAAATACAAGTCTGTACAATTACAAGTCTGATGGAAAGAGTAGATACACAGGAAACAAAAGGAATGAAGCCATTAGAGAAGTTAAAAAATGGCCAAAGGGGTGATTCTCCAAGGAAGTGGAAGTGCTTGCCAAGATGTTTTTTGGATGCAGAAGGTTCATATAGATTCAAAGGAAACCACAAATTCAGTACAGAAATCCATTGTGGTTCTATGTGGAAACCAAATTCAACTGAGACAGTCACCAATCCACAGAATCATGGAACAGTTGAGACTGGAAATGATAATGAGGGCCATCTAGTTCAACTTTCTGCTAAAAGTAAAGTAAACTTCAAAATTAGTACAAGTTACTCAGGTCCAAGAATGAAGATCCCACAACCACTCTGACCAAGCTGTTCTGTACTCTACAACTCTTTACAGTAAGAATATTTTCCATGCATCTACTTTGAAATTTTTCTCACTGCAAGTTGTGATCATTATTCATTACTTATTGCCTATGCACTGTGCATCTCTGAGAAAACTGGTGCCTTTTTCTAACTCCCCATTAAGTACAACAATCACATCACACTTTAGTGTCCTCCTTCAACCACAGAACAAAGACAACCACTCCAACATGTCACATGTCCATTCATACTGTATGCTCTATTTCTCTACCCCTTTTAGTGAGGTGGTTTTCTGGGCACCACTTCCTTGGGCAATAAAAAACCTGGACACAAGCTCTATGTGGAAAATTACTACAGACTGAGAATTGGAGATTAGAGTGCAAATTGCTGTCCTTATATTCTTTTCTAGGTGCCTGTTTTGAGCAGCTATGGAAGAAAGAAAAAAGCCTTTTTTTCTGGCTTATTTTCTGGATATGGAAAAGGCCTTTTGGATTGACACAGCATGTCTGTCTTTATATTCATTATTATGAACTTACTAGTGTTTATTCTTTTTTATCACCTTTATCTGTTATTTCTATTACCACAGTGCTTTTGGTCAGGTATCCTGTTCTAAACAAAGAAGATCAAGACTAAATATAACCTCTTCTGAACATTTTCTACCTGTCCTCAGCCAATATCAGGCCTTTCTTTTGTTTTGTGTCTTATTTCACTTTATTCAAATTAAACCTTGCCTGGCAGTGGTTTAATAATCAAAGACTGTTGGTTTTACTGTATTTATCACAGGTTAAATGCGAAAAGTACCGCACTTAATCAGCTGCTTGAAATATGACTCCAGAGAAATAAAAAAGTCTAAATGGACCATTTTCTGCTAAAATAGAAAAGAAAGTATAAACTTCTTAATCCTCTTTTAGTATTTTTAATGAATAAAGATATTTTTAAATTTTACTAAATGAATATATTGTATTTAAACTCCACATTAAAATATTCTTTCTGTAATGCTAATCAAAATGGTGATTATCAAACAGTACAGTGTTTGCCTGGGGTAAAATTTATTTTTATAAGAAATATAATATTTTCTATTCAAATATGCCAGCTGTTAAAATTTTCTTCAATAAAATGATATCTAAAGAGCGGATGGTGCTTTTTTTTCTCATCTCTGCTTTTTGTACCCTCATCCCACAATGAATAAATTCTTTCACTTCTTAAAGTCAAAACTCTAGTGAAGTGGGATTCCATAGTAAAGATTTTCCAAGGCTTAGGAAAGCAAATAGAGAAAGAAAAGAAAGACCAAGAAATTAATAGGGCACAACCCCATTCCATTTCTTAATCAGGGGAGCAAAGGCAGCATGAAAACCAGACATTTTCTCAAAATCTGAATACTTATAGTGCACTATGATATCTAGTGACTTGCTGCACTTTCTCACATGCTGCATGGCTTGCAACAACCACAAGTCTACTGTAACAGCCAGCAGTTGGGAAAAAAGCCTGGTTGTGCCTGTTTAAAGGAGGTACAGAAGACAGATGTGACTTGCTTGCCTGAAGTCTAAAGAAAGCATTAACAAATTTGGGGGTTTTAAGTTGCCAAGCATGACTTCACAGTGCTTCCAACACCATAGGAGTTGAGATCTTCCTTTCATTCTCAGTTCATAACCACTTTTTTAGCTGCTCACACACCTTTTCTGGTATTTTCAGCCTCCAATACACAAAAACTTGCAAGCAAACTCATGGCCTGACAACTGCAGCTGCTGTGGAAAATACTCATTCTCTAATCAAGTCCTGTCTAATTATCTTCTGTCAGATGAGAAAGTTATTTCTTTAACAGAACTCACAGAAAATGGGGTTTTCTGATGATGTATGTATCATCATATATTTTCTCAGACAGCTTCCCTGCTCCTCTTCTACATGCTACCAAGATGATCAACTCTGCCATGCAATTCTCTTGTACTAGCATTCTCTGCTCCATTTCAACCAAAATAAGATGCATTTTCAGAGGATGTTTAAACAGCTCCAGGGTCATTTATTTGTATTTGCTTAAATTTATAGCTTGGAATGTGTCAAGGTCTACCAGTACAGCAAGACAACGTACAGCCGAGTACCGAGTCCTCCTCCTGTGTGGCTTACAAACGCCTCTGTAAAGCCTTGACCTTTAGACTGAGCTGAGTAAGTTCCCCAGTTTACCTTTTCACTGAAATTAGAGTTCCTGATTTCTCTGGTACAGAGAGAGTTTATTTGAATATGGTGAATCAACAATATGCTTTGAAATTATACTTTCTAATTCATCAAATGACTAGGTGACTTTCCTTTTAATTTGAAAGCTGTATTGTTCAAGACCTCTCCCAACTAATTCCACCTACAGCAGAAAAATATCTTCTTTATTTCATCCGCCTAGAAAGAGTAACACAATCCTAAAACACATCTTAAAGCCAAACTGTAGATTGTCCAGGGACTGCAGCTGTAATTCTTTGTGTAATTTCTCTTTAGCAGTTCAAAATATCTCTCCCTGAGACATTTCTATTGATGGGATTTTGTCTCCAGTGTTTATAATGTTTAATTCCATTCACTCTCAGAATCTTATCCTAGTCTATACTGCATTCAACCCCTTGTTTTAGTCTTCTACCTCTTGCCATTGAGGTGTATATACCTTGTATACTGCTTTTCTTCTCTATTTTAAATACTGGTTCTGTAATCTTCCTGATTTTCCAATGGCTATCGATTTCCAATGGCTACTGATTTTTTTTTCTCTCATTCTATCATATATACACACTTGATAATGAGGAGACTTCTTTGCATCATCCTGACTAAAAATCTTTAGTCACGATGACTTAAAAATCACAAGTTGAGAGTGTCTTTCTTCTTACCTTCAGTTCTAAAAAATAAAGGTCAGCAGTGGTTGGACTAAAATCATCATCTTACATGAAGATTGACATTATGTGGAAGGATTTATGAAGTCAGCTGTAGAGATAAAGTACTAAGATGCCATTTAAGAGGTATAAGCCAGCTTGAATGAGATTCAAAACACATGACAACCTCTACATGACTAGATGGAGAAATACTTCTGGTTTCTCAGGTTCAAGGGTTCATTATGATTTTACTCCTCTGTATGATAAAATCCAGGGAAGATTCTTGTCTTTGCATTTTACCGCATGCTCTGGATTCTACTGAAAGTCAGACATGTATTTGGTAAATACAGCATACTATATAGCCCCCTTTTCTAGATGGATTATCAGGGTGTCAGCTTTTCAATGGTACAATGCAGTATTTTACAAGTAAGTGGCAAGACATCATCT
Organism: Parus major; assembly: GCF_001522545.3. Taxonomy (NCBI): domain Eukaryota; kingdom Metazoa; phylum Chordata; class Aves; order Passeriformes; family Paridae; genus Parus; species Parus major. The sequence continues at coordinate 92,400,373 of NC_031770.1, forward strand.
AAAATTTACATGTCCTAGGAACACAACTGAGATTATGTTGTCTTTCAGCAAATACAAGTTTAAAATTACACAGAAGAATAGATAGAGGAAAAAAGTTAAAAAACTCCTTTTCATTCTGGCATATTTTTTGCTAGAAAGATGATTGTCTTCTCAATGAAACTAAATCCAAACATTCAAATCAAATGTTCAGACAATTGCTCATATCGGAGGATTTTCACGTGTTGCTACCTGCCAGTAATGAAGAAGCATGTGTATTCTCTCTGTTAATGTCTGTGTAGGATCTACTGCTCCTCCTCATTATTCCAAGAACAACATAGATTGCTGGTGCTATATTATTCCTCCCACACCTCCTCCCATGCTGGTTTTGGCTGAGATAGAGTTAATTTTCCTCACAGTATCTAGTAGGGAGGGGGCTATGCTTTGGATTTGTGCCAACCACAGCAGGGATGGGTTTGCTATTGCTGAGCCTTACACAGAGTCTTTTCCAGCCTCTTCTGCTCCTCATACCACCCAAACAGTGATGGCTGAAAGCCAGTGTAGGCTGGAGGTGCACAAGAAGTTGAGAGGGATCACAGCTAGGACAGCTGACCTCAACTGACCAAAGGGTCCCAGCAAATAAAAGGCCTGGACAATAGAAAACAGGAAAGAACCGACTAAGACAGTGGAATGTTCTGGCTTTGCTTATGCTAGGAGACCTGAGAATTCACCTCACTCCAGGAACAGGTTGTACACACAGCTATGTCTTGACTGTACACAGAACTTAGTTCTGGAAACACAATTGCTTTTTCATGCTGGAGGCAGATACCCAGGTATCAAAGAAAGAGAAATCTTTGTTTCTGTACTCCGTTGCCAATTTAAGGAGGTAGGTTTAGGCTGTTTGTCTGTCTTGCAGGAAAGGTGAGTATGTTGAAACACATTAGGGCAGTTTTCATGCTCTTTTTTTTCAACAGACTAGAGGCATTACATTATAACCACACTTCTGTTTTGTCTTGATCACAGTGCAGCCATTATATACTGGGAACACGCTGGACTGATTACACCCTTGAAAAAAACTGGAAGATGGTCCCTCCCCCACAGTATGGCACAATAATGAGACTTCTGCAAAAATTTCAGAAACAAAAAGCTATATAGGTGGAGCTTTTATTGACTATATAAATGAGCTAGTTCACACCATTCTTATTTCTGGAATAGACACTTTCCTGACAAAAAGATTTCCTGATAGTTTCAAGAAGCGATTGTACAAGATTTCAGAACAAGATTGGTTTGGCCTAATGGGTGCCGAATTCTTAGTGATGAGCCTTAAAAACACCTTAAAAAAAGTACTGTCATGGCCTTCTCCACAGTGTGCTGTTCTTTTATTCCCTGTTCTTTGTGTCATGTTTGAGTCTGGGGAGCAGCTTGTTTGCCAGAGGCTCTTGATCAGGGGCTGTGACTAAAGCACCATGCAGGGAATTCTGTTTTCTTACTAACACAGAGCCCAGTGGAGTCTGCCTGAAAAAAAAATAAGTTTTTGTCTATCCTCTAGTCAAAACACTCAGCAAGGGCTAAATTGGTTACCAATTTTGTTGGGATTTAACTTCTCTCTTTAAAATTTCCTGGGGCTGCTTAGAAATATGTTCTCAGTAACCTTTTCTTTGATAGAAATGTCTTTCTTGCTCTAACCCTTTCATAGCAAATCACTTTCCATTTCAATTCTTACTGTGTTACTTCAAAAAGAAATAACTTTTATAAGAATCTTCAAAATATTTTTTGACTTCTCCAAGTGAAGACACATTACTGTCAGAGGCTAAGTTTTTTCTCCCTTTCAAGGATTCTTCCCTCACAGACGTCCATGGGCCTAATTAGAGCCCTTGGCTGGATACTTCTAATGAAAGAAAGTTCACATTTAAAAAGCTGTAGTATTGGAATGCATCTCATGAAAGAACCTGTAAATAAACAGTAATACCTCATCAGTGAATATTTCTGGTTTTGGAAGAGTATGACCACTGGAAAATTTTCTCTTTATTGGGGGGGAAATTTTTTGAGGGTTGAAATAATGCCTAAATTAGGCTAAATCTGAGCTGAAAAACAGCAGCTTCCTTTGTCACAGAAGGATCCTTCACAGTCATTCATTTTATCACACAATTTCCTCCCTCTGGGAAGGACACAACATCATCTCATAATGCAGTGAAGTACTTTGTGAGTAAGTGTCTACATCCTGTGGTGACAAAACGGAGACACTGCTGTTCAGCAAACAGACCACCCCGTGTAGCACCTGCGTTCCTGCGTGACACACCGTGGTGACTGACCGTGCTGTGCTGCACTAGCCTTTGTTTGTTCGGAGGCTGAAGGCATTGCTAGACCGTTCTTAAACAGTCACTGTCCTCCACAACTCTGCTTTAGCAATTTGAGCCCATTAAAGTCTCACTGAATACATGGATCATTAAGTTTGAGGATATAGGAACCAAACTTTACAGTCACCAGCTTCCTTCAAAATCACAGAATCACTCATCTAAAAATTTAGATGAGAAATGCCTGCTAAGTAAACTGTATGGTCACAACTATTCTGCAGCTAAGATCTCTGGCACAGATGGATTTCAATGGACTGAAAAATCAGTATAAAAATTCAGTGATGTCTTTGCAGAATGTATCTAGTTAGGGGACTGTGCGAGTTCCATTTTCAGTGGGTACTTTGCAGCTCATCCTTATGGATACAGACTGAGACAATATCTCTCTGAATGATCTGTGGATCTTGCTCCATGACATATTTGATGTGACACTGCAATTTTTCCACTTGCCTATATTATTTACCTTAGCAATACTCACAACCTAATTTTTGCATCTCCTTTCAGTCGTGTTCTGTTTTTATTTGAATAATGTTATGCCTTTGTTTCAGGTTGCAGGTTTTAAAATAAAATGTTTCCTACCAGTCACTGTCAGGATGATCTAGGGCTTTTAGAGATAACCCTCTGATTTTACAAGTGTTTCTCCTAATTCTCATCTGCTTTATTTGTATTACCAAACACTAGGGGTGATTGTAATCCTGTGTGTGCTTGTTACTCAGAGTCCAATATCTGACTGATCTTTTATTAGTGGATATTCTCCAGGTGCCTGTTCATGACCTCCCATTATCCTATCTTTTTGATAATTTCATTATTCTATAGCATCACTACCCTTTCCCTCTCCAACCCAGAGGTCCAATGCTACTTTTACCAGTTCAGGCCAATAGACCACCAAACACCATCTTCCTTATCTGAGCTGTATTTGATGCCTTGAGAAGGCTGACCTAGAACAGAGGCTAGACAGAGTTAAGAATAAAGTAGGTATTTATTGAAAGACCTTAAAGGCTACACTTTGGACAGTACAAGAGCCTGCCCAGGGCTGCACCCAAGACAGACCTATGGGCACAAAAGAAATGACTAGCCAAGAGATCTCATAAGTTTTGGTCCATCTGCATATTTGGGTTAATTGTCCAATTACAGCTTCAGGTTATGAAATCCCATCCTTCTTGTTTTCTCTCTTCAGTCCACTGTTGTTTATGCTTTTGGGCCTGAAACTTGTAGCTATTGTCCTTGGTATCAAGTTGAAAAATAATTTGTCTACTCTGTGAAGAGAGCTCACTAACACTTAATATGAAGCGCAAAACTACACACCTAGGCAGCACTGAATATGGAAAATATGAAAGCTAAAACTTTGGGCATCATTTTCACCATAAATGCTTTTGGATAACCAAGGTTTGCCAGTTATATTGTCTGTGTAAAGATTTTGACAGCCATTTTTGTGATACAGAACAGTTAAAATTTTCCAGAGGTTACTCACATCTCTGACTATTCATGTTCAGGTGATTTTCACCCTATTCCTGCAATCTTATCTTTAGCTTTGATTAAATATCTTAGCAGGGTTAAGGCTGTCAGACACATAACAAAGAGCAAAACTTAAAGGAAGAACTGTATTTACCTTTTTGAGGCTAGGTTATTATTTTCAAGTGATAACTGGTCACTGTTACTAGATTTTAGATGTCTGGGAATCACTTGTGTATCTTCTCATCACTAGACACCGTGACAACATTTTGATGGTTTTACAAATGAGTTTTTTATTCCTCTCAGATATTCTGGATATACAGGATAAATCTGTCAGGATTCTTCCTCACATAACTTTTTAACATACTTTTTTCTACCTTCTGTCCAGAAAGTTTCTAGAAAAACCTTAATTTTGCCTTAATTTTTAACTCGCATTAATTTTTGAGAAAAGTGTCTTCTTGGAACAAAATGGGAACTGACATCCTCAAAAGACTGAACTATTTCATCAGCAATAGTTATTACAAATTTCTGCAATCCTGCCCACCAGGGATGGGAATTAGAACATAAGCTTCATTTACCTATCTGAATAATGATGACTTATGGACCTTAGTGATGTGACAGACTTAATTGAACTAGATACAAAAGGTTCAGCATAGAACAACTTCCCTAAGTCATACTTATTCTGTTTCTACTCTCTTGGAAAAGTATTAAGACACCTGCTTGCTCAGGAATTCAACAGACTGAAGTTAAAATGCTGTGATTTTCAATTATTTACCACATGTCTATGCTTCCCAACCAATTGCAAACTTTCTCTGTTCAGGCAGTTTTGGGGTGTTTGTGTATGTGTCTGTGTGTGTTTATTTCAGTTCCCTCTACACTAGAAAATTAGCGCACTGAAATCATGGAGACTGAAGACTCCCTAGAGGTGGCTCCACTATGAGGACCCTGTGATTAAAAATGACTAAAGGGCGGTGACAGCAGTGGATCCAGCTAAACAGACATGAAATGAGGAATAAATTAATTCTAGTACTCTATATAAAGGGAGTCTGGGGTAGTACTTTATATGTCAGACCTCCTTTTTTGTGTGTACTATTGTTACTTATTATAGCAAAAGTTTAAATAAGTGACTCATAGGTTGATCCAGTCTAGACTATCCTCTGGGAAGCTCACCAGGAAAATTTGTGCTCTGGTTTTGGGCTTCTTGCTCCCTTTTCAGAGTTTCTACATGCACATATGCCCACTGATTGCATGGCATGCCTAGTCTACCAGAGGCAGTCAGGGAAATGATAAAAGATGTCAACATTAAACCAGGAATCCATTTGATTATTGCAGCTTCAGCTGCATCATATTCAAAATTTTAATGGATGATTGCATTCTTTAACATTCTTCATATATGTGGCTGCAGCTAAGTTTTGAGAAATTTAGTTCTTCAAAATCACTAAATGTTTTGGATTTTTTTAATGTAAAACACTCACAGGTGTCCTCCATGTGACCAAAAACATTTTAAAATTTGAAAATATGCATTGATGTGTCTATGCAGATCCTAGTGAGTGATCTATTGCTTGCAATAAAATCCTCAAATTGTTTCCTGGTCAGGTGATGTTTAATACAATCTTCTGTATTTAATTTGCTCTTAACCAGGTAATTTGCTGGTTATCCACTGGAAAAAAAAAAAAATTCTCATTATTGTTTAGCTGCAGAATAACTTTTCCCTTGAGATGTTTTCCCCAAGGATTTGTTCATCCTGGTGCTAACGTCACTTTCAAATAACATATGAAGGTCAGGCTTATTAGAAAGATTTTGTTTCCTTCTGTTAACTTAGGTGGTATTTTATAGGCTGACAATCAACTGGCAATCAGTTTATGAGATACTTTTTTGAGTAATGAAGAATTTCTTATTGTCTAGGTTCCCTATTTTAATAATACCAACAGATACTTTGCTTTTTATCCCAAAGACCAACCAAAACTGTTATGTTAAGATAGTTTGAAGATATGAGATTTACATACCTGACTGATAAAAGGTTTTAAGCTTTCAGAACTATATTTTGGGGGAAAAAAATAAAAATAGAAGGGTGGCTGACATCCATTTACTGGATGATTATCCTGCATCAAAAGCATTTCTGTGTCAACAGAAAGGGATCTTTTGCATTTCTGCCTGGAACTAAACTGAGACTAGGCAATTAATTCCAAGTACAACAGAATCTCTCTTAAAAAGTCCTCAGACTGATTAAATGACAGAGGTTGTAAGGCGGAGGAGACATATTTATTAAAATAAATTTCTGTTTCTTCAGATTGAGTTTAAAAGTAGTTTGTGAGTAGCAGAGAAACAGACATGTTTCAACTTGGGTAACACTAAGTTGAAACACTACACAGGAATAGATGTGTCCTGTTACTCTCTATGTGAGAAAAGAATGTTCCTCACACACACTTATCTGCTGAGATATCTGCAATATTTGTTACATATTTCAGCTAGCCTTTCTAGTTAGATTTTTTAATTACGAGCATTCAAAAGTCCATGAAGTGCCTGTGATTGCACCACAGCTAGGAAAGACTGAAGCTGCCCTTATTTCACACACCTGAGTCAGTGTTGGAGGGGGTGCAGGTGCCCAAGTGTTGGCACTGAGGGCTGAATGGGCTCTCTGTGTTGATGTGAGCCTGTGAAAGGGGAAAGTAAAAACTTTGCTTTAATGTTTGTCTTTTTGTTTCAGTCTACTGAAGACACTAATTAAATATTTATTTTTATTTGTAATGGATTATTTTTCCCTGGGTAGAATCTTTATTGCCAGTGGTGTTACTAATAAGAGATCTTCCTGCCTTTCCACGTGGACCTTTCTCATTATCATCTCCCTGCTTTCTCCCCTTTGTCCCGCTGAGGGTGTGTGAGAGAGCACATGGGTAGTATTTTGGCTGCTGACTAAGGCAGTGGTGGAGACCCAGGTTACTTTACAACACCTAGTCTGGACACATTTCAAAAAATGTTACAGCATGCATGCCTGTGCAGGGCATTGAACTGTATGCTGTGGATAGATACAAAACTTGTTTAGTTCTGACTCCCTTTCTGGGAATACAGAGGTGGGAACAAGTCACACTAATTAAACCACTTCCTGAAGAGTTTTTCCCTGTTTCTCAAGACATTCTGAACTTTTGGTACATTCTGAAATGAATGTCCTTGCCTCTTATCTATCTCAGGGACACAGGGTCTCCCCATACTTACCCACCTGCTCTCCATTTTCCCCTCTATCAGAACGGTGCATCCTGTACTCCACTCCATTCCCTTGGGAACAGACCAGCTGTTGCTCACTCTATGGAGTGCACTCTGAGAGCCCCATGAAGTACACTTTGAATACTGCTTTAGCAAAGCCCATGTACAGGCAAAAATTCTAAACATTTCTTCAGCAAGATGTTCATTATGTGTGAAGCTTTCTTTTTACCTCCCCCCCCATGTTTTATCTAAATAGATAATATCTAAATCATTGTGGTTTTTATCTTAATAAATGGATCAAAAAAGTCCCCCCAGAAGGTTTTACCAAGTTGCAATGCTTCCTCCCAAGTTAACAGCATCACTTCCAAATGAAAAAGTTGTTCCATTCTTGGATACTTACCTCTATAAATAGGAGGATTAGATTCAGTTTTCTCATTCCTCTACTCATGCATACACTTACCCATAATTGGGATCTCTTACTTTACATCTCCTTCCTAAGAAATTAGGTGTGTGAGTATCTGAGAGATGGGATGAGTTTTAAAGTACTTGACACTTGTCAAATTCCAGATATAAATTAGACTCTGTAATTTAAAAAAAGCCATTTAAATACCATTGGGATAAAAAGTATTAGCACAATCTAATTTGCATATGCAGCCATGTAAATTCAAATTAAATAATGAATAACAGTTTATGCTTCATCTGAGGTATTCTCATTTTTTCCCTTAGAAAATAATCTAAAAAAACACAAGATATTCTATATTCACAACTTTGGATTAGAAGAAGATTTTAGTAAATAATATCATTTATTGGTGATAATAGCTTTAAGATCTGATTTCTTGGAAGGTGTTCTACTCTTGTTTGATAAATGAACTGCAACTAAATTACTGCGCAAATTTATATGCAGGAATTGCAGTCACTAATTGGAAGCTGAAAGCACCAGACATTCCACTAGCCCTAGCCTATAATCCTAGTAATAGGATTATTGAAAAATCTGTCCTTAAATATTGTGTTCCAGGAGTAAAGCACTCCTTTGAAAAATTCAAAGGTTTAATTTAGGCAACATTAGAAATATACTTCACGGCCTATTCTGTGCTGATAGGCAAAATGAGCTACTCAGCAGGGAGAAGGAAAAAATGCACATAGGAAAAAAAAAAGAAATTAGACTGGCCTTTACATTCATCTCACTGTATGACATGTATTTTTCACCACTGCTTATATACATTTTGGTTCATAAAATTCAACAGTATAAAGTGCACATAAAACATGCATATGCTTTCAATTCAGATTACTAGAACAGACCTGTTAATGGAAAGGCACTAATATGAGCTATTTCTTTCACGTATAATCCTGAAATAAAATGTTCATCTATTACTTCCAGCTAAATCTACCAGTTGAGCAAAAGTAATAGACTCTTAGAGGTCAAAATATTGGTTGTTACAAATGCCCTGTTCAGTTCCTAGCAAGACGCTTCAAAGTTTCACCAAATTAGAGCTTTTCTTTCTTTAAATAAGAGATCCTGTGCAGTCATCTACCCCACTATTTCAATTGTCAGATATTTAAAAAGAAGCCTTTTTGGACCACAGCTTTTGTATCAGTCATTCCTAGCAAAATATAGGAAGGCTTCATAGATACAGGACATAGTTTTGTATATATGCACACCTTCCTCCTGCACACTGTAAAGGATTTGAAGACTCAGTGGAAATCTGTTTAATAAGATCCCACAGTGTTGTCAGTGTGGCTGTTGGTACTCTTAATGTCTTTCTTTTCATTGTATTTCATGTGCATTAATATCAAAAGTTTTGCTTTCAGGAATATTAGTTGTAGATACCCCACACCCCAAGTGTTATAAGCTTATTGTAAACAATATTTCCTTTCTTCCTTTTCCTTCTTTTTTTTTTTTCTTTTATTTTTTCTTTCCCCTTTTTAATCTTATTGCTTGAACATAAAATTGGGTATGTGTCATCCTTTGGGAAACATGGGGATTCAAACAAGATGTCAATGGAATTCTAATTTTTCTCAATTTCATTCCAGCAAAGTATTTCTGCAGGCATTACACTCTTTGCAGCATCACAATATCATAGACTACTTGGTATAAAGATAAATTCTTCAAGGAGGATGCAAATATAATTTTTAAAACTTTATATTAAAAATAACTTCTTCATGGTATAGAGTGCAATTTTTATTTCTGATTGATTTATATAATGTAATCTATACCATTCAGATTATTTCTTTGGCTTTAGTCAGCTTTTCTATCTGAGGATGATTTTTAAACTCAATATTTTAATTGATAGACCATTAACAACATTTAATATTAACAAGTTTCAAAGTTATACAGTCTTTTTAAAAAAGAGAGGATTAGTAGAAAAGAATTGATGACAATTTGTAGGACCAAATACTTGATATATTAATGGAAAAAGAGACATCCTTGAACTTGCTTCAACCCAAGAGGGTGAAAAAGAAATTAAAATTAGATTATTTGTGAAAACTAAAATAGGATCCTGTATGAGTGAAATTACAGTACCTGAGAATATCCTGTATTTACAGTTCAGAAATGTAGAGGTTACAGAATTCTTCCTGATCAAAACATAAATTGTTTTTATTTTACAGTGTTCCAAGGTAGGAAAATCACTGAGATTCTTTCATATTTTCATAATAAAGAAAGTTTTACTTACTTTGTCTGTCTAAGTCATACCTGAATTTTATCTGGACAGGCTATAAAGTAGTCTATTTTTGTGAGATAAAATTAAACAGTTTCTTCCTTCATCTTCCTAAATGAGACGTTTATTTACCTGTAATGATGCCTAAGGATTTTCAGCTTTTTATATCTATATTTATATATTTGTAGCTTTGTAAATTTTTAATATATACCTGTATAGTTTCTAGCATTTTCTTACACTTTAGAGTAGTAAATTACCCTTTCTCACACATTATGCCACCTTCTTGAAATTCTGTTTTTCTTATTTTCAAGAAAATAATTTCAAATAAGGATACTCTGTTTTGCACCAGCACCTAGGAGACCTAACAAAATATAGGGCTAAGAACCCTTGGAGAGACTTAGGCAGGCCCCAGAGTGGGTTACCAGGGCATCTGGTCTCCTATGGGATGTGCTTGCTAGATCTGCTAATTAATTAAACTCATAAAATTTGTGAAAATCTGATGCCAGATGTGGGCATAGCTATATTTTGAGAACACTAAAGTTTTCATTAAAAAACTTCTCTTTGGGTTACCATTTTAATATCATCTGGAAAGTTTATCTTTCAATTCTAGGCAACAGTAGCATTATGATGAAACACGGGTTAAAAATTCCAGATATGTTCTGAAACCCTCACTCTTCTGAGGGGAGAGATGGCCTCAGCCTTTGGAAAAAGAGGCAGAGAAAAAGTTTGGCCGTGTGCTGCCTTCCCTTGCCTTCCCTGGTGACAGTCTGCATTCTATCTCCCTTTTACAGGTGAGCCAGCATATAAATTCTTCAGAAGAACAGCTCAGGGAACCACAGCACATGGTCAGATCTAAATGAAACAGCTTGAGCCTGTACATTACCCACAAGGAAGATAGCACTGAGACAATACAGGCAAAATTCAGCTTTGCTTGCTCGGTTCCTGGCCATTGTGTGTATCTTGCCTCACCATTTTAACTATTTCAGAATGTAATTATGTTATAGAGTGGCCTCTGCAATCCTCCAGAATATTCTCTACCTATATATTCATCAAGAAGCTGAATTTTTATGCCAAGTGTTGCAATTGGTTCCTCCCATGTGGTTTCTTTCATTATAAATTCTAAGGGTAACTCTTTATTTAGCACCTTCTAGATGTAAATAAATGCTTCTATTGGTTTTTTTGGATCTTTAAATCATGTGAATAGCTGCTGAGATGATTAGCACTATTATTTGGTGGATGGGGATGCAATTTGCTCCCCTTTTATAGCAACATTTATCATCCTCTCCAGACTGGAAATGTTTATTCAAATAGCACAAATAAAGAAAAACTAGAAATATTAGTTATTAAAATAAGAAAGATTATTTTCAGGAAACACAAAATGAACACATTATTTGAAATTGAACAAAAGAGCAAGATATTCCAGGTGGAAAAGAATTTAATTAAAATTTAAAAGTTGGAAGAAAAAAGTAAACGATTTTTCATAAGCATGTGGTGAAGCTAATAGGCCAAATATAGGATTCACTCTGGGTTAAGAAAAAAATAGAATATACTAGTGTCCCAGTTTGGTCAGGAATGAAAACTATATTGGTGGTACAACAAGATGGAGATGGTCTTTCTAAAACAGCTGCCAATAGTAGAGTTTACAAGAGGGATGTATCAGCAGCTCTCTTTTGCTGCATCATGAACTTCAAAGTGAATACTTTTTCCACTTTGTCTTGTCAAACATTATTGTAAAACTTCTAGGGGATTTGAGGAAATCTTTTTGCAGTAAAATATATTGGACAGATGAGAAAAAGGCTGTAATGAGTTTTACTAAGACAAGGGATTTACCACTGAGAAAACATTGTAAGTAAATTACTCCTTTATTTTAGTTTTCCTTAGATAATTTTATAGAGGCCTGAACAAGTGGTGATAAATGAAGTAAACATATTTCAAAGAAATTCATACCAAATCAATCAACATTTAGTGACAGAAGTGGTCCCACAGATATCTGACGACTGTTGTATGAACAAGCACTTCAAGTATTCAGAACACTGATACACTGGGCCCAGCTGAACAGAAAATAAGCATATTTAATTTATACTTTATTGATGAATGTGTTTTTGTTTTTATCCATTACAAGAGGTACAAGCCTAAATGAAAAGAAAAATAAGATTTTGAAGAGGAAACGTTAGGATACTGGCTCACAAATATTTACAATCTTTCTAAATATAAGCAATCTTTTCTGTTTTTTTCACATTTAGTGTCAAATCTTATTGTGTTTTTTACTACATAAATACTACATTACTACATGGTCCTAGCTGAATAATTTCTCTCTTTCTCTTATTTTTAAACTTTTTAAAAGGTGATTCATTCCAGAGATAAATTAACTATCTTAAAATGGAATAAAAACCTCTTTTTGGAAGTGCTTCTCCCACCTATGGGCACCAATAGTCATGTTTTAGTAGCTCTTGGTTGCTGGGATGAATATCAGTGATAGAGTCAGGCATGTTTTCTGCCGTGTTCCTGCTAAATTAATATGTCAGCAATGGCCCCACCCTCAAGAAACCAGTCTATTTTGGGGGAATTTTTGGAACTGTTAGTATCATTGTGTTTTCCTAACCTTGGAAGTCCACAGTGCCACAGTTCCAGAAGCAATGCTGGAATCCTGGGTGGACACACACAATTACCTTATATTAATGCTTATTAGTGTGCATAATTATGTTTTATGAAGGCATGCTATGTGTGTTAGGATGTATAATAAGTTCAAGAAAACTAAAATATCTCCACACTGCCTTCTCTACTAGCTGACAGATGGTTTGCTATAAAATGATTCTTGTGGCTTATATTATGAGAGTGTAATATGTTCTCATCACCTTCTTGACACTTCTGTTAGAGCCCAGAATTATAAAGGAAGCAGTTTACTGTCTGGTCTTTTCAAAGTGCTCGTTTGGGGCCAAAACACAAGAAAACAATTTGGTTAGAAAGTCAAGATGACTTTCTCAAAATGTATACAGTGCAAATCTTGGATTCAAGTCATTCTTACTGAAGTTCTGTGTATACACATTTACGTGACAGCAGCATATCTTGACGCTATTTGTCTTGCTTTTCCTCCAGTCTGTGTGGCAAACTTTCAGTAGCAGCAGGGTGGGGGACAGAGTGAGCATTTCAGCAGTGCTTTCTGTGAGAAACTGCCAGAAGCTTCCCCTACATCCAGTTGATCCAATGCCAGATAGCTCCAAGACAGATGTGCCACTGGCCAAAGCTGAGCCCATCAACGGTAGTGCCTCTGGATTTAAGAAGGGGAAGAAGTTACTGAGCAGAAGGAAAATGCAACCAGAGAAAAGTGAATATATGTGAGAAAAACACCAAAGTCAGTAAAGTAGGAGAGGGAGGAGGTGCCAGGTACCAGCCCATCAGCCCATGGCAAAGCCCATGGTGAGGCAGCTGTGCCCTGCAGCCAGTGGAGCTCCATGGTGGAGCAGAGACCTACAGACCCTGCATTTCCTCCAGTGTGGCAGGGACTGGCAGCCACTGCAGGCTGGGATTCAGGCTGGGGGAAGGGTGGGGTGTAAGGGGCGGCTCATCACCTCACCACAGCAAGATCTGAGCTGCCCCTTGCCACACACACACACTGAAATGTTTGGAGCCAGCAACCCCTCTCACACAGGCTTATTGAGTCCAACTTCTGACAGAGCACCACCATGACAGGTAAACCACAACAACTGCCACATCCAGTCATTTCCTGAACACCTCCAGGGATGGTGAATCCAACATTTCCCTAGAAAACCCATTCCTGTGCTTAGCAACTCTTCCAGTGGAAGAAATATTTCCTAATGTCCAACTTGCAGCTCCCCTGACACAGCTTGAGGCCATTTCCTCATTATTCTATCTGTTACCCCATGCTTCCTGCACTGTTTATCTCACCAACTTAAATTCAAATTATGAATTCTTCACAGTAGGCATTATCTTTCTGTTATGTGTACTCCCTATGCTCCACTACAATGGGCCCTTGAACTTTGCATCACATTCCAAAACAATACTTGAAAACAGAATGCTCTTAATAAATATCTAAACTCCATTAAAAATGAAATTATGAATGATGGCAAATCATTTAGCAATTTCTCCATGGATGAATTAAACAGAATTCATGTACTTCTCAAAATATGCTAACAAATAACAAAACATGCTACAAACTTGGGAAGTTATTAAAGAAGTACACATGCTGAAATGATATGCTCTTTTACTCATCAGTGGAAGAAATTTTAGAAGATACTTTTCTTCTGGGCTGGCTGCTCTATGATTACCTAAGCTATGTCCCAGCCTACTCCAGCTCCAAGCCCTACAATGCAATTACCCCGGGAGCACTGAAGGACACCATCAAAAAGCTGGAAAGTGTTATGGATATGGGAAATGTCTTCACAGTGAAGAGATAATAGATGAAAAGGCAGCGTACTGTAATTAAAATGTAGCTAAGAGCTACAAACCGATATTTAAATTCTTGAAATTCTTAGCTTTCAGAAAAATGAACCAATGACCCAAAGCAATCCTGATTTGCTGAGAACAAAGACTGTTATATAATTCGGTATTTTTTCTCTTTTAGGAAGTAAATACATAAGTGGACTTTTGTTAAGAAATATTTTCCCTGAATTACTTTTTAATTATGCACTGCAAATTTTAAATAGGAGCACAAGACACAATAGAGTTACACAATACAGATAATTGAAGTGCAAAGGAAAAACTAAGAGTTCTATTTTCCCACAGGCAGGCAGGTCTGTAAAACCTGGATATATGTGCTAGAAACAAATTCTGAAATTAATGATCTGTGTTTTTAATAGAAATTAAATTCTAGCCATTTACTGAAATGACAAATAACATATGCAGGAGACACTTTTGTCACTACTGCAAGAAAAAAATATGTGTTTACTGACTGTAAAATTTTGATGCAAACAGCTATGTTAAACTGAGCAAAGCTTATTATAGAATCACCTGCTTAAAGCAAGTCACAACTATGTAATATTTGTCATAAATTCTCTATGCATCATTTTCTGTTTCAATTAATGAAGTTGAGAATCCAGAACAACTTTTACAGAGAAAAGTAGTCTGATATGAGCCAGTACACTGAAAGTCTGTACACAGTTAAACAGATTCTTTACACACTATATTTGATGGCATGCTTAATTTTCACTTAGGATATGTGCTACTACAGTTCACTGCAGAATTGGGTATTGTAGACGATTCCTTATTGCACCACATATTGATTGTATCATAAATTCCTAAAAACAACATTTTCTTTGGTTATTTAAGTTGAGAGTGTAAAGACAAACTTTTGTTGTATCTGCTCATTAAATACGTCAAAGAAAATTTTCTGTATTAACTGTGTGGCTTTTCAAGGGTAATGTCCAACGTATACTCATCAATGACAATTTGTTAATTATCCTAGCAATTCTCTGCATGATATTTTTTTATATTGTACATAAAATGTTTCCCACATTACTAAAGTAGAAGTTATTCCTCCGTATATCATAGATGCACTTGTTTAAATTTGAACAGACTGTTTCTCTATAGGACAATTTAAACAATGGATTTGCCTTTTATTACATTTTCATGCATTCACTGTCCTTAATTCCTCATTTGCACAATTTAATTTTTTCTTTCAGATGAAAAGATATTAAAAAGTACCTTTCTAGGAGTAGAGAGAAATGTTTATTCTGTTGTGAAGATCAGGAATTATGGAGTCTAGATGTACTCTAGTTTTGAAGACAAGGCATGAGACCCAAAATTGTCCTCCTCCTGTCCTGATTTCCATCTTTTGCTTTTGCTCTTCTCTAAATATCTTCCTTCTTCTGCTTCACAGAGTCTATGTGTCTTCTTCCCTTGGCTTGGCCATTCCAAAGCTGCTGGCACAAAGGGATGAGGAGGAATACTATACTCTGGCAGTGGTAAAGTATGTGAGAATATCCCTCCTTGGAGAACTGGCTGTTATGTCCTCCTCTTTCTGTATCACTATTTATACCTTTTAATTTTAAGAAGGTTCTCTGGAGTTGCTGAAATGAACCCAGCTGATTTCTAGTTGGAAGGTCTTTAGGAAAGGTCTCAGTTTTCAAACTGTGTAATAGCTTCTCATGCAGTTCCCCATACAGATCCAGATGTGAAGGAGTGGTTGATTCAGTGTCTCACAGAGCTGGAAACATTTTGTCTTCTGTTGTACAGTATGGAGACAGACTAGGATGATAGATTCCAGACAAGATTTCATCAGTTCCTGAATGTCAACAAAATCTGACCTTCTCTAACAGCTTGAGTTTAAGGGTCCATGAGGGTCTCTTACTGCAGGCAGGATCTACAATGCAACAATCTGAAAAGAAATTTTTGCTTTTATTAATAAGATTTATTGGCAGTGGGACCTTTCTCTATAGCTTACTGATTATAGTATGTTTCATTATCTCTGAGTCCTCATCAAAGACAAGATGAAGTGAGGTAGGAGTTCATCTGAGCCATGGATTATGCAACAAAAAGAACTTTCCAGACAAACCCAAAGTCAAGGTCTTTTCTCCTCTGTTGCATGTGTTACTTCTCCAGCACAAAACATGTTTTCTGTACTTATAGATGCATATCCCAACACTTAAAATAAGAAAAAAATAGGAATCAGAGCACAAATGTGGTGATGATAAGTCTCAGATGGTATGGTGATTTTTACCATCTACCTCTTGAAAGCGTTAAAAATATCCATTCTTTTTCTCTGGTTTGGTTTTTTTTACAATTCATTTCTTTAATACTGAGAGAATCTAAATGGGGAAAATCATCATTATTCATTAAGTTTTTTGTGAGACACACCTAAATGTTTGAAGTACATACTCAAATCTCTATAATTTATATTGTAAGCATGCTTGTCATCTGTATTTATGTTTTTACCACCATATCTTTACCCTTCATAATCTACAAAGTATTTAACCTTCAAAAATTCCTGATGGCAGAATAGCAGTGTTAGTATTCCCTACGAATAGAAGCAGTAGCAGGAGTGGTAATAGCTGTGCTGTTTTAGCAGTATTGTATAGTGCAGTAGGAATATTGTGTGGAACAGCAATGGTAGTATTATATATGTGTGACTGGGCAGACATATGGTAAAGGCCAATATTCCATAAATATTGAAGCATATATTCCATAAATTCCATAAATATTGAAGTAACTAGGTGTTACTAAAAAGCTTTTGAGTTTTTTCCTATTCATGTCTTTATCCACCCATATAGTTTTACTGTTCCCTCCACAAACAATCAAAAGGCCTTCTTTACATTGTATTCAAATATTTTGAATAGTTCTAGCAGCTGCATAATTCTTTTTCCACATCTCAGGTGAAAAAGAAAAACTGATGGTCAAATTTAGCAGAAAATATTGCAGACTGTGCAACTCTGCAAATTATTCAAATTTCTTAAGCTTACGGTGTTTGTTGATGCTGACTGTATCCAGCCATGACACTCAAATGCAGGACAGAATTTTCTTTGGCTAAGTTCCATCACTGAGCTGCTGAAGTCTGCCAGTTCTCTAACCTTGTCATGTTGCACTTTTATAATTTCAAAATATTTTAGAAATATGACTTAATGAAATGTTATAATACACAAAATGTCAGACTTCGGTAAGGGGCCATGATAAGTAGAAATGTCAAAATAATGTATACAGGATTTGTTTCTTAGATTTTAAATACACATTTTAAAAATTTTCTCCTTTATATCACTCACATACATAAAAGTCCATTTTTCTCTCTTTATACACACAGTAATAATATATTATAATAATTCAAAAATCAGACCTGCTTTACTTAAAATTTAGAGATGGATGAGAACTGATACACAATTTCCTTCCATTAGGTTAAATTGGTAATCATTAGGTTAAATTATTTTTTTGCACCTGACTACACTGCTGAGAGCCATAGTAACATGCAGGAAGATTAGATAAGAGATAGGTTGGCTTTAAGTTTGCCCCATGCCAGAAAATCAGCATTATCTAGTGCTCACTGGATGATTGATGGAATAAGAAACTTTATCCTGCAGGATCTTTTAGATGGCCAAATGCTTGTTAGATGATCATTCCAGTGCTCCTACATTTCTGGATTAGGATAAAGCTTAGTTCAAGGATAGTTATGGTGATGCTCAGGTGGTTATGGTGCTTCATCTGAGTCTTTATCTCTTAAATCACTGGATTCTTGTTATTATCTAGAGTCACACTGTCATTACTGATTTGTACTGAAATAAAACACGCCTCTAAATAATATCTCTTAAGCAATTTGCAGCATTTTGATTACACTTTTACATATTCTTCTAATTAAAATATCTCAGACTTCCAGAACTTCCTTGAGTGTGTAGTGTATGCCTCAGCCTGTTAGAAAAGAAAACTCAGAATCATTTTTCAAAGCTCAAAGACAGTATTTGATTCTAAACTTCTCAATTTGAAAGAACAAAATCCTAAATTTTACTTAGATGATAATGAAGCTTTGACGGAGAGCCTTCAGCTCTTAAAAATGTATGAACATATGAGAGTGTCTAACTGGGACAATATTTGGTGAAAGTCAAAACGAGAACACGGGGCTAAAAAACAAAAAAATAGACTTTATCACTTGAACAAGGGCCTGAAAAGGGTGTCTTCTCCTCTCTACAAGAGAAGTCCTGGATCAAATGGAGACCAAGAAACAGGACCAAAGGCATGGTGCCAAGCAGCAGGACAACAGGACAAGAGGCAATGGGCAGAAACTGATGCACAGGAAGTTCCACCTGAACACGAGATCTTTCCTGTGTGTTTGATTGAGCAGTTGAACAGACTGCACAGAGGGGCTGTCAATTCTCCCTCACTGGAGATATTAAAAAACTGTCTGCATGCAATCCTGTGCAATGTGTTCTAGGACAGCTCTGCTTGAGCAGGAGGTTGGACTAGAGAACCCACTGTCACTCCTTCCAATTTTACATGTTCTGTGATTCTGTGATTCTAAGGTAAATACTTCCCAAAATGGCATGCAGAACTTACATGCTATCCCTGCCTCCTACCAAAGGCTAACATCTTTGAAGCAGAAATGGAATGGAGATTTTTTCAGACAGCCACCAGCATGAATCAGCTTCCCAGTCTTCAGTAACCTAGGAAAACAGCCTGCCTGGTCTACACACACCAACACAGTTGTATCTCCTATACAGTCAGCTGCTGCACACTTGACAAGGGGTTTTACAAAGCACAGTTCAGCTCAAAATGGATATTGATAAATGACTGCAAGAAATGGTGGGCTGCCAAAATAAAAAATCTACATGTATTTTTCCAGATGGTTGTGATACATTTTATTTAAATACTATGCCACTGATTAGGTGGGAATAAGTTATTTTCTACTGAAGTGTTCTTTTAAAAGAGTTCCCATATAAGCAGCATTTCTACTAACTGTGTTGCTCAGTGCAGTGGAATGAAAATGTTAGTGAAGGGGAACATTTTTCTCAACATACTCCAAGTCAGTCTATTCTGACAGACAGCAAGAGCAGGTAGTGATTTGAGACTGAAGTCATATCAGACTTCAGGCACTGGAGTGTATGAGAAAATGCCTTCTTTGAGTCTCAGCACTGTCTATTCATCTCTCTGAGCTATTTTTTTGAGATACTATGAAAGCAGTTTTCTCTCTTTCTTTGAATTATATTAAATAAACTCTATGGATTTAGTGATAGTATATTTACAGAGATGCTAACTGTTTCATTTTAACACTAATCTACTAAGATACTGGTTTTACGTGTTTCCTTGAAAAACTCTATGGACTCATGGCCATGATGTAATAATGCATTAACAAAATTTATCTTCTAACTAGCTCTTCTTTCTCCTAAAGGAAGGTACTGAACTTCTTGTCTGTGACTAAACAGACTTCATATCCATAATTCACTGAGTTTCACTCATTAACCCAGCCACTATTGTTCAAATGTGAAAAAGAAACAACAAACCCCCCCCCCAAAATTAATTTTGAAGTCACATTTAGGGCCCAGTAGTTGTTTCATGAGGTTGATTTATGTAATTTAATGCAATTTTATTTTAACTATTATTTGAAAGTTTTGATCAAAGTGTAGCAAAGTTTCTATTTTATGCCTATAATATGACCAATGAAAATGGTGAGTTTTTTTATCCTAAGAAAAAATGTATTTTCAGGTTTTTCAAAGTCTCCATGATTGGTGAGTAGTCCAACCAATTTTAAATAATCAAAATTTTCAATCAGATAAGTGTAAATTACCAAAGAGTTAATACAAATAAGATCTTCTTTAAAAGAATATTCTCATATAGCCATATATGTGTCATGGCAGACAAGGTTAAAAATCCACAAAATTTCACATCACCTATAGGTTGGTCTTGAAACCATGACAACAGTGTGTCGGAGGAAGTTAAGAATGCCCACAAACAGAATACTATAAATCCTTATTTTGCTGACAAATAATTGTTCTGCATAAATTGAAGCAGAAACTGTAATAGAGAATAAGGTTAAATAATAACTTGGTGGTACCTGATAGGATGGAAATATAACCTCAAGTTATCTGGGGTGATTATATTGCTAAAAAACAAACCCCCACAGAAATTTGTATATGGAGATGGTAGTATAATGAACTGTACCAAGACCACCACATGCGCATTAGGAATTTTGTTATATAAGTATCAGTGATTAATCACCTGTCTCAGCAACATTCTTTCTTTGTTACCTCTTTGTATAAAAAACTATGCTTGTTTTCTAAAAGATATGCCAGCTGTGTCAGGTGCTTGGCACCCTATTCTGCAGAACTGTAATAAAATCAAGCATCTCCACTCGGTATGTTGGTTGGCTCTTGAACACAGGGTAAAAGAACTCGTATTTGGGACAACATGTGTAGTATTTGAAATTACTCTGGTAATCAGCAAGGTGTGTGACAATGACTCACATTCACCCACACACTGAAAAGGTAAATTCATCATCCTTCCCACTAAACTCCCCCATTTCCTACCATTCCTGTGTACCCTGCCCAGAGACAAAAGCGCTCTTCCCCCATTTCCAAAACTTCTTTCATCAGTCTAATTACAAATTCTGAGTGGACATCAGCATTTATCCTTTCAGAAGATTAAGTTCCTCTCCCAGCTTTCCTGACTGTTTTTCTTTGACCCTGTTATCCCAAGGATGGGAGTATCCACATGACACAACTGCAGCAGCAACCTGCTCTCCCCAGACCTAGTCTGCCAGATACAAACAGGAAAAAGAAAAAATGAGCAACAGTCTTTGCTTCTCCCAATACAAAAGCAACATGTAAAGCTACCTTGTACTTGGAAACAACTTGCTGTCCCCTCCTAAGTACACTGTAAGGTATAAACAGCCTGTTGTTTTCGGCAGCTTTTATCCACAAAACTTGGCAGATAGGGAAGGAAGCCAGATCGATGGGATAAGACCTCTTGAGCTGGAAGGGACCTGTACCTGTGGTGCCAGCCAGGACATCTGCTTAGGCAGGAGTGAATATGTCCATTGATTCTGAGTGAGTTCTGACTTCTTTTTTAACTGCTCAGATCTTTCTAGACTCCCAGATCATTTCATGTGATGAAAAGCTAGTCAGCTAGGTAGCATAAACACTAAATCAGACATCAAATTTGTCACATTCAGTTCCATTTAGATGAGTAAGTAAGCATCAAATGTGGATCACAATATAAATTATAAAAGCAAAGTAAACACTTTAAATCTCAATTCATTTGGCTGATGAATTAAAGACTCATTAATGGCAGTGAGTCACTTTTTAATAAAATCTATCAACAGAACATGAAAAAGACCCTGTGGTTGTCATGGTATTTAATATAAAATATATGGTAAGATAAATGGCTGATTTTTAATGAATAGATCCCACTCTATAAAGGCAGATATTTAGGCTCTAAAGCCATGTAGCACACACAGTAAATTGTGTGGATCCAGGGCTTTGCTACTGGAATTATAATTAGTCTGTCTGCAACTCCATCTGTAAAATGATTCCTTCTCAGACTATGCAGAGATTCTGTTGTGGCAGCAAAGAAATTTCATAAATAAGCAAGAATGACAGCCACAATCTGGAAATCTGTTTTTAACCCAAAAAGAAAAAAAACAATTAAAAAAAAAGACAACCCTGGATGCTAATCCTTAAGGAAAATCTTAAAATATAAGAAGTGAAAAAAACCCAAAAAATCAATGAGATTAATATTTTCTTAGGCATGAGATGGATATTTTCTTAGGCAGGAAAAGATATCAGGCTCTTCCTAAAAATCCAGTGGAAATTTGTTCCTGACTTACAAGGAATATGAGTTTTGTGAGTTGTCTCTGTGACAACCAGCAAAGAACACAGTAACTGGGAATCTACGCTTGTTTATTAGCTTTCCCTTCTTTCTGTTGGCACTCCTAAGAATCTTGATTAAAACTCTTGAGTTAAGGGATGGGAAAAGTTATCTGTTCACTAAATCATGCTATTTTATTTGCCCCTTCCCTGCAATTATAAATACTCTTTCTATTACCTGAATTACATATCACTCATAAAATAAACTATTATAGCCACACAATACTTTTCAGGGTGAATGATTCCATCCTGGCATGCAGTAGATATTCCTGAGTCTTGTTAAATGTAAGCAGACATGAGGATATCACGAGAATGGAGAGGATCTCACATTGCTGGTACAATGGGGCACATAGACTTCAGGCATGCTTAAGAATAAATGTGTATCTGAACAGGTTCCATTAGAAGTGATGCAACAGGACTAAAACTGGGCCAAAGCAAACTTCCTCATATAATTCTTGCGTGAACAAAGAATGAAAAGTCAAATTTTTTTTGCCTATAGGAGCAGTGATTCATTAGAATTATAAACCAATAATACTAAATAATAAACTAGTAATACTAAAAATACTGAGACCACTTTTATTAAGCCAGAAAATAGAAGAATCTGCAGGAAATTTAGATAAAAATAGAGAATTTGGAAGAGGGTCTACTTACTGAGGTGTGCATTGTTTTCTGTGCTAGAAATTTAACCCAACCTGTGAATCCAAGTTTAGAAACATTCCTGGGGATTCCTGTTGTGTCTTCAGAAAGCTTGCCTATGACTCACCCTAGGGCTAGGAGGGTGCATTATCTTGTTCTCTGCTCTGTTTGCCTGGCCAATGATTTATTCTCTCTGTGCACTGGGATGGGACACCAAGCTGACAGACTACAAGTAATAAGAATAAAACCAGGATCTGCAACACTGACTTGTTTGGGAATCATTACTTGTAAAGTGCCTTAGTATAAGTACTAGAATACAAAATAGGCAAAAGGAAGGAGGTTCCACTATCTCTTTATCATATTTAAATACAAGTAAAATTGTGTGACAGTTAATGTGAAGATTATTTTCAGAATTTGTAAAACTAGAAATTACAGAATTTGATTATATTGATTTAAAATTAGACTTTGAAAAGGTGGTACACATACTGATTTTCAAGATCTGTGCTCAACAAAATATTATGGGATGCATAAAGAAAGCTGAAACAGCTCCCCTCCCATTCTGTAGTCGTTTTTCCCCAAAAATTTGATTTTTCATTAGGATTTCTTTTTCAGACAGGTCCCCCAGGTAGTTCTCAGTCATCAGGGAAAAAGAAATTTTATGGGAAGGAATGATACACCATCTGGCATCTGATTTCACTCTTTGTCTGTTTGAGACATGCATCTAAATACTTTCATATGCACATATTGTATTCAATCATATGGTAAAAGAGTAACAAATCTGCTTTGTTGCAGACTCTTTGATCAACTTGTTACAGGCAAGCAGAAAATGTCACTCCATTACATGTTTCTCAAGAGTTCTAATATTGCTAAAAAGGGTCAGTTTGGAAAAGTAGAGATTCAGTAAAAATATAACTTAGGTTACATTTTAAGACATGTCTAGATTTTATGGTTTCCCCTAAAGCCGATCATAAATATTCTAGTGCTGCTTATAGGCAAAAGTTAACGGTGCTGTTTTGTAACCACCTTAACTTACAGTTTATTCTTTCAGAAGGCAGACTAAAAGCTGTGGTATAATAAAGTTTTGGGCCACAACATAAACTTCTGATGCCAGAAATAAATTTTGACACAATGTAACTAGAAGATAGTTTAAATACTTAAGCAAACACATCCTTGTAGTTAATAGCTTACATCAATACTATTTTTTTCCTCTATTGCTCAACAAAAAAATATTAAAATTAAATATCTCTCTAGTTTACCTTATTCTGGATAGTCCTCTGTTGGATCTCCGTTTGTCAATAACAGGAAAGTGCCTAATCCTTGAGCTTTTCATTCAGCCTCAGCCTCATTGGTACAAGGTGAGGCAAAAAAGATGTTGAAATCTCATGCCATTACAACAACAGCCAAAATTCTCTTGGTTACAATGCCTTTTGAAAAACTTTTTAGCCAATAGGATAATGTTAAAAGCTGGCAAGTGTTTGCTTAAGTCAATCATTAGAACTACACATACACCTTACCTCTAATAATGTTTGCTTGTTATAGCTTAAAAACAATGGATAAAGTTTCATTATTAAACTTACATTTTTCTATTATCTTGATAACCATTTTTTCTAAGGCCTATCTCTACACAGCTCAAAACCACAGCCTTATTGTTTCCTGACCTTGTATCTGTGTATTCTTGCATTCTTGTATTCGTTATTTTTTTTCACACAGTTCTGAGAGCTTTCTATCTCTTCTATTTCCCACAGTACTCTATTTACTGTGATTGAAATACAAACTGAGGATGTCATTAGCGAGGGCCTGTTAAATTAGTTAAATTAATATTTGCATTATACTTTGTCTGGCCAAAAGAACTGCTAGTGACTTGTGATTTAGGGAGAAAGAGACTGGACAATAAAAGATTTCTTTAGTCTGTCACTTTCTGAAAAAAATGTTACAAAGTAACCAAACAAAATCTACTGCATCTTTAAACTGTGTGAGATAAAGACTTGCTGTGCAAACAACTTTAATTTTCTGTAAAATAAAATTATTATACTTTCTTTTTTTTATTAGCAGAAAAACAAGAGACATTAAAATAAATTAATGAATATATTTACACATCTAAGCTAAGTTACTATGTCACTCTGTTGCGGTATATAGTAGCTTCACATATGCTTTCTATACTCTCAACTTTTTGTAAAGGAGCTATATGTTTCAGAGACTTCTTTGAGGCATCCAGCTTATTTTTGGATGCTGAGATATTAGTTACCACACTTAACACAAACAAAAGAAGCCTGATCTCTGATGGTTAGAGTGGTTGTGAATACTAAGGTATTAATATTTTATGATATATGAAGAAAGACAAATAATAATTATGTTGTGTAACCTAAAAATGACATAACCATCTCCTTCAATCACAATGAACAGTGATCACAAAAACGGTGATATTTGCCTATCCCAGCATGTGAGTTTCTTATTTTAATTCAATGGCTTATTGTTTGCAACTCAATAAACCCTGGGGACATACATTGGTACTCTGATTTCAGAGGAAACTGTGGCACAGAGGGGTGGGTCCAGGCTGAATCTTCTCACTTTCAAGCTAAATTTCACTCCATCATGTGCCAGAACAGTTTTCTCTTCTAGACTTTTCATTTTTCTGGTTCTTTTTATTACAGGATCACAGAATAAGCTGAGTTGGGAGGGACCCACAAGGATCATTGAGTCCAACTTCTGACCCTGCAGAGGACTGTCCCCAAGAATTACACTATGTGCCTGAGAGTACACATTTTTTTAGCATATCTTTTACTTCTATTTGAGAAATTCTATTCCTTTGCTCTATTAAAGGGTTTATTTGATTTTTTCTTTTATTGTGTTGCCTTTATTTTTCTTCTTGTTCCGCTTTCCTTACAAGCTTTCTCAAGAGCTCCTGATATTTACCACTGTACATAGCTCTATGTAAAACCAGAAAGTTTTGTTCATGGCTACCATTCCAATCCTCTCTTTATTTTATATAATGACACTCTTGAAGAAGCTTCCAGAATATTGGCAAGGTCTGAACAACTATTTGACTGCAGTAGCACAAGTGTGGCACAAAACTGACTCCAGTCTTACTCACTCCAAGCTCTGTTTACCTCTGAGTAAGAGTCCAGAAGAACTCACCTCCCCACATTTTTATGTTAGGATATGAATGGGGTTTGAAAATCGTTCATCAAGGTATTGTGTCAACTGGAAACTATGGTAAGCTTTCTCCTTCTTTCTTCTGGCAATTTACAACAGGGTGTTATGGGTAAATCAAACTTTTTAATAGAGTATCATTCTTTAAAACCCAAGCAAAACAAGAAAATCTAGCATCATAAAATCTCATTTGCTGCTAGGTTTAATTAAGTGATTATGTGTTTCATTCAGTCTCTAGAAACTTCTTTTTGAGTTGCTGGATATATTATTTTGGTTTTTTTCCCAGAATCAATGCCTCTAAACACAAGAAACTCCCAGCCTTTTGGCTAAGGCTGTAGTTTTATTTAGCTTTAGTTTGCACAGAAAGAAAGATTTACTAGTGTAGAAATATAAATCTAAAGAATGGAGGACATGACCTATGGGAAACCTACAGGAAGCAGAGATATGGATGGGCTTCTAAAAGATCTATCAACAGAATGATTAGACAGGTAGAAAGAGAGACATGGTGAGATCAGTTGCAAAAGCAAAGACAGAAAATTATTTCAAGCAAAATAAAAGGCAGTTTAGAGGTCAAGGATTATGAAGAAATATTGCAAAAGTCTAAGGTTTTGTTAAAATGCCACTAGAGATATTAACAAAAATAGTACCCTTCAATGTAAGGGATAAATTGAGCATAAATAAATGGGGAAAACCAGTCTGCATCTAATGAGCTTGAAGCAAAAGGAATGAACAATATAGGACAACAAATGAGAATAAAATTTAAGATAAAGGTGGGATATATTTCACATAGCAAAGACTGTCCTTTATACATTGTTAAATAAAAGATCCAGAAAATAGAGAGAAATTATGTGGAAAGAAAATGCAAGGGCGAGAGTGGTGTGGAAGAGTTTCAGAGTTGAAGAGAGGTCACAATAACAAGAGTAAAGTTGAGGGGAGAACTGCTAGAAAGTATGCAGATCAGCAGGGAGAAAGGAGAACTGAATGTCAGGAGGAAAACAAGGAGGCAAAAAATGGATGAGAAAAAAGTAGTAGTAAAAAAAAGTAGAAAAAAGCTGCAGTAGTGCTTCCTATATTGGGAAGAGGAAAAGAGAGAAGGATGAAGGGAGAGACAAAGAGAGGCAGGGAGAAAGGAGAAGACAGAAGAGGGTTTGAAGTCTGAGTCAATGCTGGGAAAAAACCAGATGGAACTAAGGAGTTTTAAAGTATCTGGAAAATAGTTATTTAGGTAAACAGATGGTAGAACTGAACAGAAAAAAAGCAGATTTAAAGTGAAAAGAGACAGCCTTCACAGGTACTTGAGAAATATTCCACTCTGTTGAGGAAAGTGTGAAATATGTAGATTCAATGACATGAGAAAATAGTGGTTAAATGAAATGGTGGAACACCAAGGATACACTGATTAGGAGCCAGTGTGAGGACAGAAGAGAAAATAAGCGATGCGAAACTAAAATGTAATCTCAAAGCTCAACAGAGACTGAAGACAGAGAGAGAAGGGTATTCCATGAGATTAAATTTTTTTTTTCAAATGAAGAAAAACATTTCTCAGTGACAGCTATAAGCCAGTGGTATGGTAGTGAAATGAGACTGGACATTTTTTGTGGACATTTTTTGAATTTTAGAATGGGGTTTTTGGTTTACATCTGGAAATTTTATCCTTTTTAATACCATGAACCTTCTACAGAAATCTATTCAACTTCTACATGAAATATGTGTGGATCAGGGAATTTTGTCTGGTTTTTTTCCAAAATTTCCAGAGAAATTGTATAGATCCTTAAAAAAAATATAAAAATCTGTATGACATTATTAAAAAAGGGGGGGATTTTTGGGTTAACTCTTCAAGCTCATGAAAAAACCCAGTATATGAGGAAGATTACTGTCTAGATGCTTCTCTCAGCTTCTCACCGCTGTAAGCTTTTGTGTCATCATTCTATCTGTGCAGATATGTGCAGCTGAATCCCCCAAGTTATTTTTTCCTTGTTTACATTTCCTTTGATCTGTTTAAACTTCTTGATGAATTTATTGGCTATTCTCAAAAAGGGTCCTTCTATAGCTCTCTAGTTTTCTTTATTCAAGCCAGTTGTGAAAAGCACTGTTAATTTTCTTACTCTCTTCTTAAAATAGGACGTTAAAAGTCTCATATTTTTTTGCTTCAAGAGATATTTAGAATATCTACAGGCAGCTCTGCTGCCATTTTTCCCCTGAGGAAACACAAAGCTGTAACATGAGTAAATACTGCCTTTTTGCCTAACCATTCTCCCTGACCTCATATTGATTTAACAGAATCTTTACCTCTGTAAGGGACCAAAGAGTTGGTCAGGTCCATAGGAGCAGCATATGTTTTCACATTGGTAAAGAATACTGCAATTCCCATTGCTCTAATGTAGTTCATTTTCAAAAAGCTTTGTGGTTTCTAATGATTGATTCCCCATCCTGTAAAACTGTGCACTAAAAATGCCACAATACATATAAGATTTAAATGTTTGAAATGGTTCAAAATTAGAGGAAATCTGAATATTCAAACTGGAATAACTATGCTATAAATTACTCACACAAAACCTTTCATTTCAACAGTGACCTTGGTCCCAATCAAGAATTTAAGGAAAAAAAACAAAAAACCAACACAACTCTGGAGAGATTCTTTAAATGCATGCCTCATCAAGTTATCATAATTAAATCATCATTTTCATCAAGCAGAAAAATGTGACCAAAGTACCATGCAAAATTATTAATCACAGCACATATAGAATTTCAATTGCAAACAGTTTAAGATGCATTTATTAAAGTTTTCCTAAGATAATAAAGAAGTAAAATAATGTTAATGTTTTCTTATTGGAGGACGAGCTACAGGTGTTGTAGAAAGTTTATTAAAAAATGTGAAAAGCCCAATACTTAAAATTTCTCATCTGGATAACAGATTCATTTTGATATATGTTTCTAATATTCTTGCATCATCACTTACTAAAATGAAAAACTTAAGCATGTTCTTTATATGCCTAGATTCACTAAAGTTAAAGTTAACTCCAAAGACAGACAGGAATCCTTACCCATAGATTTAAGCCCTCTCTACTTTAAATTTCCACATCCTTAAAAAGATTTGGTTGTTTTTTTATAGAAATCACAGGCACATTAATACACATAATCTGTACGTGCATGCCTGTGGGAAATAATTTTATTCAATTACATGAGCATTTAACCTGTTATAGAAAATGAAACTATGTAACTTAGAGACTATAACTGGGATCATTTTAAGACATATTCTGCAACAAGGATGCAGTATGCTAAGCAAAACTTAATTCTTGTTGAAAGATGTTTTGGCAAGAAAATAAATAGAAATGATAAAATTTCAAATTCATCACTCTAATATTTTTCATTTGTTTGAAACAAATATCTCATATGATTTGCCAAAACACTGCACTTTTTGGGTATTCTTCACTTTCCTTTGCATCACATTCTGTGTTTCTTTTACTGATGTCATAAGTAGTGAGCAAATTTCTTATTTATAAAATTATGCCCTATTGACTCAGCAATCAAGATCTGACAATTAGATCTACCTATCTAATGATAACTTTCTACTGCTACAAGTTTGCATATCCATATTAATTTCTCATTTCAAAGTATACAAATATTTCTATCTTAACTCCTCATGATTTTTTTTTTTTTTTTTTTGCATCCTTGGTTGTCCTTTCTTCCTACTGATGGTATTTGATGGTATATGATGTCCATTCTGCTTGGTTTAGTTACAATGACCCTGGCAAACACAGAAGAGACTGTGTGTCCTCCATTCTCTCTTCTCCTGTTCTGTCCCTCTCTTTTGAGAGGGAAGCTCCAGAGACCTCAAGCTACAGTAACATCAATTGGACCAATCAGGGAGAGCTCCACACCCTGATATATCTGCTTATTTGGCCTTCTGTCTTTCTTTACCTTCTTTACAGAAAAAAAGGCTTTCCTTCATATGAAGTGTCCTGAACCACTTCTATTTACTGAATGTTTTTTGATTTGATGAGCCAAATCATTGAGGAGTCTCCTTGCTGTCAGCATATCCATTAAGTAGATTTTTATCTTATAAAAATACAGGTGGTAGAAATGTTTCTGATTTCTGAGAGTGTTTTTTCTGGCTTGGTCACATCTGGTGTTTTGCTGTTCTAATTTATGCTCAGATCTCTGAATGATGTTTTCACTGGTGCAAATATGATATCACATTCAACTGAAAGAAATAGGTGGCACAAAGCATCCCACGCCCAGGAGCTATGGCTACATCTACACTGTAATTTTGCTGGAGGCCACAGGTGCTGCCTGAAGGTTAGAAGAGCCCAACTCCATCTACCTTCACTGCATTTGTGAGCAGCCCAGGCTCCAGCTGACTCTGTAGTAAGCAGTGCCAAGGCTATCCTTTCTACCCAAAATCAGCCAAACCTCAGGGAGTTAGGTAGCAGAAGGAGGACAGCAACCCCAAAGTACTTTTCTCTTCCAACACTGGAAAATATTAACTAATCCAATAATATATTATAAAAATAGGTATGCTTTACAGCTATAAGTATATTTGGAAATATCTTCCTTAAGAAAGAATGAATACAAACTGGTTTACTTCAAAGTCAGGCACAACTTCTGAAAAAAAAGAGCTGTTATGGAAATTGTCTACTTGAAGAGGACTAGTTTTATTTTGTTTGTTTTTTTCTCTTTACTTTAAATAATGCTGCCAACAAAGATAATACAAGGAGCTTAATAACACAGACTGTTATTGGACTCAACAAAAAATCATCTTTAAAATTGTAGATTCTGATTAAAATATATCACTTTTTCTTCAATTTAGTGAGCAGGTAAAATACAGTTTGGAGAGCTTTTCTTCCAATGCCCTTGTTCAAAACAGGATCAGCCAAATTAGTTTTCCTGGGGCTGTGTGCCATCAAGTTTTAATGTTTCTAAGGACAAAGAATCCACAATATCTTTCTGGGAAATTTGTTCCAGTGTTCAGTCACTTTCAGAGCAAAAATATTTTGCCATGTGTTCAGATGGAACCTCCTGAATTTCAGTTTGTGCTCATTGTTTCTCATCCTGTTTGGACATCCCTGAAAAGTGCCTGGCTCTGTCCTCTTTGCATGCTCCCTTCAGGCATTTACAGACATTGCTAAGTTATTCCTCCTCAGGTAAGAACTGGTATTTTCTTTTGTCTAGTTTTAAGAGGTTCCTATCTGCCCAATTCTTCAGCCTATCCAGGTGAAAGGCAGCGCAAACACCTAACTTACCAGACAATTCTCTCAATTTTGTACCATTGTGAACTGGATTGGTGTGCAGTCAGTTCTGTTTTCCATGTTATTAATAAAGATATTAAAGAGAATTTCACCCAGTATTGACCACTGGGATACCCCACTGGTTATGGCCTCCAACTAGAGTCCAATCATTCAGCCAGTTCTAAATCCACCTCATTGTCCACTCAGCAGCTCATACTTCAGCAGTTTCTCTATGAGAATCTATCTCACAGGAGTCAGGGTTGAAAAAGTTACAGAAATCAAAGTAGACAATATTCACTGTCACCCCTCAAATAGAAAAACACCCATCTTATCATGCAAGGTTATCAGCTTGGTCAAGCATTACTTGCCTTCCTCGAACTCATGCTGATGTCTTGTACCTTGTGTTACCTCCTTGCTTACATACAAATTCTCGAGGTAACCCTGCTTCAGCCATGCTTCATTGTGTTTACTTTCCCCTTTTTTCACATTGCTCCAGGCTCTTTGGCCATCAAAGGCGTCCTTCACTATCCCATAAGAGCTTCTGATAACTTAATTTCCTCTGAAATTCCTAGCTTAAAACCCTCTTTACCAGGTCAGTCGTTCTGCAGGCAAAGATACTTTTGGCATGGTTAGTCAGGTAGATCCCATTTTTCCCAAGGTGTTGGTCTTCAAATAGTGTTCCATAGTGATAGAAATCCTGCTCCCATCACCAGCTCTGCAGTCAATTGTTAACACATTGAACCACTGCCCTCCTCCTTACACCCTTTGCCCTCACCAGCAGAACTCTGGACAACGCTCAGTCTTGGATAGCCCCAGCCATCATCCTCAGATCTCTGTTGTCACTGTCCATGCTCACTAGGGTGTCACTAGCATTCCCACTGGTGCCCACACAGAAAACCAGGAGATTTTTAGTTGGGGGTTTGGACAGGGATCAGTAGTCTCTCCACAGCATCCCATAACACCACCAGTGGCAAGCAGCAAATTCTCTAGACAGGACTAGTGTATACATGTTTTATCAGCATATTTCTGGAAAGAACTTCCACTCAGGCCAAGATTTCCCTCCTTAAAATGTGCAAGAGTAGTTCAGGCAGAAAAGTCACTTTCCAGCAAGGAGTAAAGACAAGGCCATGAAGCTTTTTACCATCTGTGGGGCCAGGGAAGTTTAGCCATATCAATCCATGCTATGTCATGCTGTTCTTCCTGAGGTCAGCCTAGGGGACCTTAGTCCATTCTCCTAGAGTAAAACAGGAAACCGAGGACCTGGAATGAGGGATCCTGCAGAGGAAGAGGTGTTTTTAATATATGAAACTAGAGGAGAAAATGTTAGCGTCAAACAAGGAGAACATAAGAAGAGATGGAAAGAGAAATCATCTAGCATTTGATTTATAAATCTTCACACAACGAAAGAGAGAAATTTTATATAAGACACAAGGGGTTACTTGGAATTGAATGGGCCATATACTGAAAAAAATTGAACAGAGGATGATATCTTGTTAGTGGACTGGTTTTAAACTAAAAACATTTTCAAAGTCAGACACAGCAGAAAAAGGCCAACACAGCAAGATAAAGCAAAGGAGGAATACCATAAAGTTCATAGAAATGCAGATAAAACTCAAATGTGCCCTCAACATAGAAATGAGCTAAATAAGAGATTAAATTTGAATTTATGAAAACTAATAAAAATGGATGTAAGCTTATTAATAGAAGATTATTAAAGTCCATCCTGTTATCTGCATACAAATAAATATGTGATACAATAGCCTAAGTAGAATTCTTTAGAAGATAATAATAAAAGTATATAAATATCATGGGATATAAATTGTCTTTTGCATAGACAGACAGTGTAATGATGCTTGAGGAATTAAAACAGAAAGGGAGAATTAGAGCTGTGATATATAGGTAGGAGGATGATTTTGCTAATATAGCTCTTGTGCATTTTTAAGTGATGCAGTTAAACAATAGCCATGAGGGCTGTATTCAGAGAGGAAAAACATGGACTCCTTAGGTAATCACAGGCTTGCAGGCCAGATTGTCAACATTTTAAGATGGAGTAGAATTAATCAAAGTGCTTATCTCAGCTAGGACACAACTTATGCTATCTTATTTTACATATACTAGTGTTTATATATATAGGTGGTGGAGGGAATGTTATTCCAACTAAATACTTAGTTGCAGCTGGACATTTCTCCATGAAACTTTATTCCCTGTGTCCAAACTCCCAGATGCTGTGATTTAATCATGTCTTTTTCTTTCATTTTTTTTTTTTTTTTTACATTTCTGTTCAGACCCATGCACTTCTATTCCTACTAGTATTACTTTTTTTACTTGGCTTTTCCAATTGAAGTTATCTCTTCTGATTCTTAAGGATAAGCAATCTTAGATATTGGTCAGGGCTATCAGTACATTCAGTTTGTTCTCCAACTGTATAGAAGTTGGCAAGATTCACAAAAATTTAAAAAGAAGGCTGGGATATACAGCTAGTCCACTAGAATATCCCTCCCCATGGAAAGTGTTAGTGAAGATTTTAAGAAACAATTTGACATCAGCCAGTTAGCAAAAATTCACCATCAAGTATTTAAGCCACTTGCTTTCCAAGGTGAAAAGGAGAATTCATGGTGATTTTTTCACATTTGATCTGAACACAGGTAGCTTATTCCTTTTTCCAATCTATTTTAACTACATTTATATGCTCTTTATCCATCTCTCTTAAGTTGATGTGTTTTTTCAAAGCTGATACGTATCTCCTTGACAATAATAAAAAGTAGTTAGATGCCTTTGTTTTTCTGTGATTCAAGACCTTGGGTTTTTGAACATATCTGTGGTTTTGCATGTCTTTTCAGAGGAGTTCTCAACAGCTCTCACACAATACAATGCAGTTGGTTCATAATTTTCATAGCACTGCTTGGAATCCAAAAGACAAAAATTTAAAATGTCATAAACACAAAAAATATCCTTGCTGCAACCATTACTTATTTTACTTAATATGGCAAGAGATTGCAGACATGCAGCAGGATCTCACCGGAGATTTACATTGCTTAAGTACTAAAAGGAAGAGGGTTCTTTTAGGTTCTTTTAAGAAATCACACTTTAACACATTTTTCTTATAAGAAATTAGAATGGCTCAATTTAGCAAGTGAAGACTGGAATATGGCTACTGTGTACTGGAATATGGCTACTGTGTACTGGAATATGATAGGGGAAAGAAGGAACCAAGGAAGCAAATAAATTCCAGCTTTGAAGATTAAAGAAAATTGGTCTGATATAACCATGAATGAAACTTGATGGATTTTTTTTTTTCCAAGCTATAAGATTAAATGGAAAGATTCTGGATATCTTTTCTTTAGATACAGAAATCTAAATAGCAGTTTTATGGTGAAGATAGTAAGTTTGTAGTGTTTGGGCTGATAAGTTTCGTAGATACTGTACTTAGGAGACAGTCTGAAATTAATTCATCTGGAGAAGAAGATTTGGGGTACGTGGATGGAGGCCAGGCCATATTATTTGGTCTCAGAAGCAAAGGATGGTCTCTGGCCTGTTACATTAGTAATCTAGTTTGCAAGTCTTCACGCCTTTCTGTTGACTTTCTTGTCCCTGGATGCACCTTATTCTGGAGTTCCATATTTTTCTTTCTTTTATAAGCACCATTTCTCCTCACAAACATCCTTATACCAGCTATACCTTTTTTTATTTTTTTTCCCCCGAATTCCACACACCTACCATTTCATTTTCCTGAACTGGATGCTCTGTGTGACCTGATTTGGCCATGACAGAGGTCTGTCTATGCCCATCCTTCTTTCTTTCTTTGACTTTTGTTTACAGATGATCAGAGAAATGCTTTGAATCAAAAATATTTTTAATGACACCTCTACGGAATAAGTAGGAACAAACTCGCATTATCTCCTCCCCTCTAGAGTCAGGCCAAACATCCTTGGTTCTGAATTAGACATTTGTTTTGAGAGCTTTATTATGCAAACTTGAGTTCCTAGACTTTAATGCATTATTTTAAATTAAGCTAAGGAAAGAGGATTAAGCAGACTTCAATGCCCTTGTGCATGAGTTACAGGAACGCGTAAAATGTAGCATTCCAAAATCATGATCCCCTGTTCATCAATATTTAAGGAGGTATTTCTGTCTTATTTCAGGAATGACAGGGGAAAAGATATTATCCTGTGGAATGATTTTAAAGAAACAAAGAGAACACAAAACCAAATGTGAAGTAGTGTCAGAGAGGAAAGAAAATTTGGCTGCATGTCCAGTTTTAAGATGGGAAGATAGCTTCACTGACTCAACTTTTTGCCAAGAAAAAGTACTACTACTTCCACAGTATACTTCTAGTGGAAGACAGAAATTTTACATAAAGGTACAAAATGGTTGACATCAACCATCAAAAAATGGTTGACATCAACCATCAAAAAAAGACTTTCAGCATATTATATGACACTAGAGATTTATATCCTTCAGTAAAAGTCTGTTGTCAGTCTGTGCATTCCAGTGGGAACTTGGCTAACTCATTGGTTATTTTAATATATATATCTCATAAATCAAAGATTCAGATTGAATCAAAAGGAGTGAAAATCTCAAAGAATAGAACAGATGGGTCATTTAAAAATCCCATATACTCCCTTTTTGAAATATGACCTTTATTTATGGGCAGACTTAAAATGAAATTTTAAACAGGCTGTCAAAGACATAATTTAATTTTGGCTCAGTAAATTTACTCATATGGTAAACTGGTATCTAGAACTGAAGAGAAGCAATTTTGCTAAGATCTATTCAGACATTCAAAAAATGGTGAAGAAAGCTTTAGGCATTGGAGGGAAACCTAACATAATTAGAAACCAAATTAAGCACAAATACAAATAAAAATCATAGAAACAGAAAAAAAAATAGAAATATTGCAAAGAATCTTGAGTAAACCCAAAGTATGCCCCATTTCCTAAGTGAATAATATATTCTTTAAAGAAAATTGAAATGTTGTTCACAGTAAAACAGACAAATACACAAACAAATAACCTGAAACACTGTCTAAAATAGATGTTAAACAAGCCTGTGTAAGTGGCTCAACTTCTCCTTTTGCTTTCAAGAAATTTGATGCAGAAAGAAAATATTTAATGTACTTGTTTATCCCAGACATTTAATTTTCATTGTGATTAAACTAAATTTAGTTTATTAAGGCAATTTTTTTCTGTCACTGGGAAGCTCATATGCAGCACAGTGTGATCAAGGTAGTGTTTTTGGTAAGAACACTTTCATCAGATACAAATAAAAAAATCAAAAGCCATCCACAAACATGCATGTAGGTAATTCCTATCCAGCTTCCCTGAACTTCCTTGTCAGCCCCAGGTCCACTGACTGCTCAGGCTAGAGCCGAGACCCATCGTCTCCATGGTGTCAGAGACTGAAATAGTTCATACCTCAAACATCGATATAAAAGAGTTTTGCCCATTATAACAAAAACTGTATAAAGAAGCTGCAACCAAAGAAGCCTCCATGAAGATACCTGACTGGAACTTTGGGCTGTAAGTTAAACCATGTGGATAAGATGCTATTGTCCAATCATTCCAGTCTAGGGAAAAACAAGCAAGGCTGAGGCAGAGGAATGTATCCACAAATGCTTTGTTGTGAAAGGCAAATGCAGCAGAGATTCTTCCCCGGCTGAGTTTGATGTGGGGGAGACCACAGCCCACAGAGACCAGGTTTATTCCCCCCAAAACAAGGAAGGGGAGGAGGTTTCAGGTGTAAACTCTGGTTAGAGGCACTGAACACTCATCCTCCCTTATACAAACTGTCCCATGGTCACATCCATGGGACATTCAAGTGAGAGGTAACTGAGGATGTCATAATCCAGCAAAGATTCTCCAAAGTGTCCCTGCCAGAGTCATTCCTGAAGCTGTGCACCACAGAACTGCACGTGATGCAACAAATCCAGAGTCTGTTGTAAGAGACAATGGCAAACTCCCCCCTGCCCCAGGAGGGAGCCTGGGTTTTCCTACCTAGCTTCAGTATATATTAACCCATTGGATTCTGTGCCTTTTGGGGGGATCTTCACCACCAAGACCAGCTGCAGAGGATCAACTGAGCATCATTGGCATCCACAAAGGGGTGATATTTT
Organism: Parus major; assembly: GCF_001522545.3. Lineage (NCBI taxonomy): Eukaryota > Metazoa > Chordata > Aves > Passeriformes > Paridae > Parus > Parus major. Next base: position 92,437,432 of record NC_031770.1, read on the forward strand.
CCTTATTCTGTCCCTGTTACTCTCTTTCTGTCCCCCCCACCTATTTTCTTTCTTTTTCTCTCTCTCTCTCTCTCATATTTACTATCAAATAAAACCCATCCTACTGTCACTGGCATATGGTCTCATTTGCACCTTAATTCAGGTGCAGGCATTTCTAAGAACGTTAGTAACTGGATCTTGACACTTTGTCCAGGGAAAGTTCATTTCCCCAGGGCCTTTGACAACTGGGTACAGTGCAGAAGGCAGATGGCTCCATCGCTGGCATTTTACTCAACACCTGTAACCCAAAAGTCTGCAAACAATTCAGACCTGAAGTTAAGAATATATGTTAATCTATATTAAGGCAGAGCTAGAGGTGTCTATTGATTTTAGTGTAGTGGCTTGTATTGTCCCAGATAAGGAAGGATAAACTAGAATGGTTTGCTGCTAAATAAAAGCTGGGGACAAATACAACCACCAGAGCTATGTAGACTATCCTCCTGTATGTGCACTGACCACTGCAAGGAGCTAAATAACAAATAGTTTTGAGTATTAGCCTACAGGATGCAGAAGATGGAAATCAAACCTTTTAGAAGTCAAAATTTTGATTTTCATAATTCCCAATTATCTTATAATGATACCTCACAGCAGTAAGGAATTCAGAATCAAGAAAAGAAAAGAGCAGCTAGATATTGAAGGTTTTTATCAGTTGTGACACTTTGTTTCATATTTTCAGTAGAAGTGTGGTTAATGAGAAAAAATTTCATATGTACTTTTTCTGAATAATGATTTTTCACTTTCCAGTCAGCTACATGTAAAATAAAAACTAAAGAAAAATAAATTTGATTGAGAGAGAACATGACTTGTGATACCTGAGGAACTCACCTCATTATATCTCTAAGAGACTATCACCATTATGTTAATAATCATCATCTCTAGGATGGAATAGATTTTTTTTTTTTATCTAAGAGACTGAAGAAGCTTTCAAACCCAATTTCTCCATTTCCTCCACTTGCTATACATTTTTTCATGCTCTGAGAAGTGCTGGAGCATATAAACTCAATTACTTTTGGATGAAACTAAGCTTTCTGAGCACACATAACATTTTCCAGTGGCTAACAGGCTTGCAGTACACAGGAGTTCTCTCGAGATGCTCCAGAAGAAAAGTCCCAAAGGAGCAGTGTGGATGTCAGGTTCTCAGCAGCAGCAGTCATTTGTCTGTATCTGTCCTCTGATCATACAACATGCTTACACAGAGCATTCCTCTAATCAGTTCAGCTAGCTTCAAAGGTATTTAAACACTTATCTTCTCAGTCAATAGCTGTTAGCTGCCTCAGAACCTCTGAGTGTGCAGGAATATTCTGAGGTAAAAGATTAAGAAACAGAGGAACATCAATATCTAGAGTCAGTGCAAAATTTTAAACACAACCCAGCTGCATTCCTTGCAAGCAGTACACTGCTCCATGTAATGTTTTTAACTTTGCTTTTATTCAGTCTTAAAGACTTTGGCTATAATTATGGGGGAAAGAAGATATAATTCTTGTAAATAACAGCTTGGACTATTAATTTCAGTTTAATGAGACTATACTGTTACTCAAAACTTGGGTATGCCATTTGACTTGAATCTATTTTTAATTTTATTCCAATGGCTTTTAAATCAGGTCACTGACCAGTACATTTGCACATCCTCAATGAAAGCAAATTTACCCACATTATGCTTTGTGGAGCATTTCAGTGTAGCAGCAAGCTCTGACTGTATTATAAAAACTTGTGGATATGGACATATAATTTTATCTGAATAGCAATACTAGTTAAACATACCATGTCAGGACAGCTCTTCTCACTCCTGTTCTTTGCCATTTAGCAGCAAAAATTCCTGACTGGAAGTTTAAAGAGTTGTCTACTGAGATTTCAAGAGTTAAGCAGGTGAAGAAATGGGGCTAATTTTTGAAAAAAATCTTGAAAAAGATACAACAGTGTCCAACTTCAGGATTTTTGCAGCATTTGCTACATCTGATTACTTTTTGGTTCCTAGCATTAGTATTGATGCAAGTCTTTATATTGAATCTAAAATAAATTTCTTATTAAATGCTTGGCCTTCTATTTATTTTTATTTCTTTTCAAAATGATACACAGTATTAGATTTAATTCTACGTTGCCAGATATTTTAAGACAGATTTTTTTGTGGAGTTATTATAACAATTATTATTAATATTTTATTAACAATTTTATTAATATTTTGTTGTTATTATTTATTTTATTATCAATATTTGTTTATTATTTGTTTATTCTACCTGTTACAAAATCTAGCTAGAAATTCTTATATTGTCTTATAACCTATGTATTATCCCAAAGGAGAAAAACTTTGAAAGGCACATTTAAATAACATTTACAATTAATTCATATAAACATAAACATAAGCATCTTAAAATGCTTGTCAAAAAACCTTGAGATTTTATGTTAATATGAAAGAAGTCTTTCATATGATATTAGCAAAAACATAAAAGTCATGCAATGAGATGTGATTCTCTCCTACAATGATCAAAGTGGAATTGAACTTAAGAAAACTAAACCTTTATCAAAATTTAGATGAAGAGATATCTGATCTAGAAAGAAAGCTCCCAACACCTATAAATTGATACTATAATTCAATAGTAACTATAAACACGCTATTTCAGTTGAATAGCCGGAGATAAAATAAAAATCCAAGTGCTTAAACTTAAATATTGAACAAGAATATAATTTCCAGTATCTTAATTATCAGACCTTGAAAAATAGCATGCCAGTTACCTGCTACAGAAGAGTTTCTTAATAAAGATAAATTATAAGATATAAAATATTTCACATCTCTTTTTATTTCATTTCAAGTAAAATAAATATTGCTGACACTGGGTTTTTGGGTTTTTTTCACTCTAACATAATTAGATGTCATGTTATTACAAAATGTTTTAACGTTAATCCATGCCATGTAAGTTGTGTCCCATATTGTGAATTTACAACCCAAATAGTTCTCTGAGTTAAAGATCCACAGATCTCTGCTTCCCAGTGGTGGGCAGGATGTGTGCTGTGCCTTATCTGTTGCCAACCTCCCAGTGGGTGGAGGTGGCCTGCTCCTGTAAACCTTCATCCCCAAATGTGTAGGGATGCTGGTTTTGATGGTGTGGCTTGGCATAGGCAAGTAACAAACCCAAATAAAAGAACATATAATAAAATTATGCTTTTCTTTTGAGAGAAGTGAGGTGTTAAACACTTTTCTATGCTTCCGGGCCCTAGGCAAGAGAAAATAATCTATAAAGGACCACAATTGCATGATGAAGAAATTATTTGAAAACCATCTTTCTGTTACCTCATAGCCCACATACTAAAGGACCCTCTTGTTAAGAGATAAAAAGATGCTCTGGTCATAGATATAGGTGATATGAGTAAATTCAGAGCAATAGAATAATCAACACCTACTCTTGCTGCAGTGTGTTCAAGCTCTTCTCTCCAAGGCCAGGTTGGATGGGGCTTTTGAGTAACTTGGTGTAGGGGAAGGTGTCCCTGTCCATGGCAGGGGGCTTGGAACTGGATGATTCTTTAGGTCCTTTCTGACCTGACCCGTTCCAAAATTCTGTTATCCAGAAACATCTTGTCTGATGCCTGAGTAAAAACACAGGAGAAATAATATTCATCAATAAAATATTAGACCAATAACCACAATATAAAAACATTCCTTTTCCTTCTAAACCTCCTCAAATTCTGGGAAAAAGACATAATGTACACATATTATACAATAATTTGACAGCTGAAATATCTCTTGGTTCTTTTAATATGCAAAGTAATTTTTACCTAAAAATGGACTTTATCTTTTCCTAATAGGAACCTTTCTAGGGAAAATGGGTGCAATTATGAAAAATAATATTATATCTTCTCACATATATTAATCTATTTTTTATCACAATAATAGATTGTCAGGGCATAAGGGAATGATATGGTTACAAAAGAAAAATAAAATTTGAAAATGGGTTCATTAAGGATTTTAAAAGAAGGGAAACGTAAATGACATTCAACTTTTATGTTCTAATTACATAATGATTGATCAGTGATCACCATTGTCTCCTGTCACATACACTAATAAAAATCTCTCCCAAATGCAGAATAAAAAAATGCCACAACATTAACTCAATTATACAGCAATCAATTTTTGGTTTAAACATTTTTTAGTACTCTGGGTTGTCTTGTTCAGAGTTTAGTTTTGATTTTTTTTAGTTATAGAGATATGTTGACATTAGAGATTCTTCCCGAAATACAAAAAAAACCCAACAACCTAGCTGTTTCACAAATCTGATTTAAAGAGCTTTAGTTAGTTTCTAGACTACTGCAGTAGCTTCAGAATAATCTCCAGCAGAATCCTGCCTATGGGACCACGGACTGCAATCTATACATTATCTTGGAGGAAATTTCCACTTCTCTCAGACAGCTCTGACAGGGAGTTTAGACTGAAATGCCATTGAATTAGTATCATTCCAATTTATCAAACCTGCAGATGAATCATTTTTTTTCTCTTCTCCCCTTATTGACAAAGTGATACAGACATTATTGATGAAATGGTCATATGCTATTCCATCATATGGAGCATTCCAGGTCTGTCTGCAATTTATGCTTTTTATGCAAAGAAGAAAAATAAACAAAAATTCAAAACTATTTTCAGAGAGTGACAAATGTCAACATTTAGCACCTTGTGATCAACTTTAATTCCTGTATGATGTAAACACATACTTTAATTTCCTGTCATTACAATAATTTCAGTAAACATAATTAAAATAAAATATGTATCTGCAGGTAATTTACAGTTGTACCTTGAGGTACTACTGCTATTTCTGATTCTAAATGTGTGTACCTAGCTGTAAACAGAATATAGAAATTGCACAGCTAGTTTTTACTGTACTGAAATACCAAATAGTTCTTACAGTTTGGGACTGGAACTGAGTAGTCTCCTGTATTTAATGAAAAGATGAAGTGAGGAGAAGGATTTCAGAAGCAAGACATCCTCACACAAAAGCAAATGGTTTACATTGTCTGCAGAAATTATCTTTACAAAAGATATTATCCTTAGTAAAGGTTAAAATAAAATTCAGAAATTGGTTGCTAACAGCTGTAACTGTATACCAAAATTAGGAAGCAGAACTTTTTACAAGTACATATAATTTTGAGAAAAGCAGCAAATTAATCTTCTATTTTGGAAAAAAAAAAAAAATTATAGGCTTCTTTTTTTTTTTTTTGTGTGAAACACAAAAGTTAAGGACAAAATTCCCATACAGTTAATAAAATTTTACAAGATCCTGAGAACAACATGAAACAGTTTTTCTTGAAGCCCAGATTAAATTCTTTCTTTTTCTTATAATCAGTTTTAGATGCATTTTTTTTTTCATTTATTTTTGTCGGAGGAATGAAAACAGCAGGTTTAAAAAAAAACAACATCATGCTTTAGATTCTGAGATTTGACCTTAGCTGAGAAAAGGCTGTGACTCAGTGAGAAGATGTAGACTATTGCTGGCAAACTCTGCAGCTTTGCAGAAGTATTTATCAGCCTTATAGGGTGCACTTGGACTCATAAGAAGAGTTTTGGCTGTGGTTCAGGACTTTAATTCCTGACTGCCATGGTTCCTGCCTGTTCTCAAGATCAGCACAATAATGTTTATGCTGCAGAAGAGCCAAACTCAGCAATGCCCAGCCTGAAATTGGCCTCCCAGCACATTCTCAAGCAGGAAAAGGACCGTAGTCATTAAAACCCAAACATATTCTGTCTGTAGATCACACACCACTGCTTTCGCATAATAACATGACTAGCCCTCTCATTTACCTGAACATCAAGTTACAACCAAAAGCACCTGAGGTGTTGTTGAAAGGAAAGGCTGAGAAACATTTTAAAAGCTCCTTAAACTTCAGAGGACTCCCAATAATACCACTGAAGAAAGTCTCACCCTCATTGTCAGGAGTGGAAAGGGCCCCGGGTAGATTGACACTCCAGCCAAGCATGTAGAAAGCCTGCTTGATGCTGAAGATTAAATGCCTACTTGTAGTTTTCTGAACAAAAGGAACTTTTCTAGCATTGCAACTCCTTGATACCACAGGTAGAAAAAAAATGTCTGCTGCTAGACAGTACCATATGCATCCTGGAGTCTAATTTGACTCACACCACACATGACATCTGAGGTTTCCTGTATATTCCTTTTCCCTCCACACCACAGAGAAGCTGCCATGTGCTCTGCTCTTTGGTTATCCATACATTCAGAGTCCACAAATCCAAATCAGACTCTCATTATCAGACCTTCCCCAGCCTTGACAAGTAATGTTGGTTATATGGAGAGAGACTGTAAGTTCTAAGGGAAGTGGTTTTGGTTTAACAGTATTTAGAAAAACACAGGGCAAGATCATCTCTTACTTGAAAGGGAAAAAATTACCAAGCACATGCCTCAGTTCTGAATATTTGCCATTTTCCAGTTTCCTGTTGTTTATAGAAGGACAGAATAGTTTGGGTTGGAAGGTACTTTGAAGATCATCTTTTTCTAATCACCCCACCATAGATGGGAACCTTCCATCAGACCAGGCTACTCAGAGCCTTACCCAGCCTAGTGTTAACATGTCCAGGGATGGGAGTTCCCACCTGTGTTGGAAACCTTTCCCAGTTCTTAACAACCTACATAGTTCTTAACAACCTGCATAGTAAAGAATTTCTTCCTAGTATCTAATCTAAATCTACCCTCCTTCAGTTTAAGGCTACTCCCACATGCCCTTGTGAAAGATTCTCCAGCTCTCTTGCAGGTCCCCTTTAGGAGCTGGTGTGTGCTCTAAGGTCTGCACAGAGCCCCTCCTTCTCCAGGCTGAACAGCCATAACTCTCTCCTCAGCCTGAGTTCGTAGGAGAGCTGCTCCAGCCCTCTGATCAATTTAGGAGCTCTCCTCTGGATTTGTTCCATCAGATTCATGTGTTTCTTGTGTAGTTATCAGTATTTTTTTATACACAAGTATACATTGTTTATATGTTGTGAATTCTCTTTTGGCATTCACTGCAACACCAATATTCTTTCTCATGTTAGAAAGCTTGCACTTAGTAAGCAGCTTGTGTAAGAAGAGTTGTTTGGGAAGATTCTACTCATGAGGCCTTTAATGCTTCTTCACAGATGATGAACCCAGAGGATACTGACTGAGCTAAATCACTACCTTCTCTCTGGAGGCTGGAGGGAAAAATCAGCAGTGTTAAACAACATTTTCAATATTGTTCAAACAAGAGTAATTTTTATTTCTTAGCTTTCTTTCATAAAATATATTTTTAATCTTTTTTTTTACCATCTCAGAATTCTAGAATCTTTACTGAATGCATTTTAAGAGTGCCTTTGACATTATTAATACTTCTTTATCTTTCCTGAAGAAAAAATCACAATGACAATGTCCATGATCACATCTATTTTTTCATAATTAGACCCTGTTGATGGTTTCTAGTCATTCCACTAATAATGAGAGCACCTCCTTCTGTTTGCAGTGTCTCAAAACAGGTATGAGGCTCTATTGCTTAGGACCCATCTAAGCTAAGATTACCTTAAAAGTTAGCAAAATACAATCTCTTTGATAATTTTACCTCTTACTGAAACTGCATTATGTATCAGCCTCATTACTAAAGGGTTTATAGTAGAAAATAATTTGTTTAAACTTACACTCAAATTTACCAAATTTGAAACTTTCATAAAGTTATTTTTCTTACTCTGATTTCTGCCCAATCCATTTTTGTGTCTCATGGGTGAAAACACTTCAACAACTTTTAAGTACAGTGAGCAAAACAAATACTCTTTCGCCATTATTTAAACATTTTAGAATAAATTTAATACTTGTGGTTTGCAATAAACCCTTGATATTTGACAAGAAAAGTCTTGGAACAATAATGAAAAGCCCACATCTATGTGTAAACTAAGCAAAATGATTTTTAAATCCAGATATTCCCAAGTTTTCTTGGTACCAGATGTGCATCTATAATAAAGGAACTGAAATAAGGAGGAAGCTGTTAAAAAGTTCTCAGTGATTAGGTTTATAGGATAAAACAGGAATTCATTACATTCATCTGATTTGAGCAACCAAAAGACCAGAGGTAACCAACAGAGAGGTAATCAAGGACTTTGCCTTGCTTTTAGAGGAAGGCAGTATAAAGACCAGCAGTTAGATTTACCCTGCTTAGGCAAGTCTGGTTTTGTGTTTGGAACTTCCAAATACATAGTGATTGTCTCTTTGGCTTCTTTTTCACTGAATAAGAATTTATTTTGGCAGAAGAATATTAGAGCCCCTGGTTGTGAGTAGTCTTTGTAGACAGTAGGGCTTGGCCCAGAGAACATATATGACCATAACTTTACGAGTACACAGGATGTGCCAAGCAACAATCTTCAGAATGACCTGTTTAGGCAAACTACTTTCATATATTCTATTAAATTATCCTCCAATATATAAGATAGCTGAGTGCAAGTTGTCTAGTGAGAGTAGTCCATGGCCCACGCTAATCCTAAACCATGCCAAGAAATCTTTTGAGAAAGATCAAAAAACATGTCATGAGCTGCTCTGGCAACCCACCAGATGAAGTTTCAGCATGCAGAAATATTCCTTGACACTATCATGTTTACTAGGAAAGTAGGAAAAAGTGTAGTTAAACTGTAAAACTTTTATGCCTTTCAGCAGGATTCATGTTTGTTTAGGTAGCTGTTATTTTCTAATGGTCTCAGAGAAGGATTAAGCATCTCAAGAGGTATCTGACTGTAAGGGCACATGGTCAATATCCAGTGAGATATATAGCAGAGAAGAGTTTGCTTAAGAGTATCACCAGAAAGAGCTAGATTTGACAACAATGTCAGCAATGTAGGCCTGAACCTCAGACAGGTACAAGTTTCTCACTGTCTCTCATGTCTGAATCTGTATTTCATGTTACATAGTGTTAGTATAAAATCCAGGAATAATGTGAACATGGAAAAGAAGACACATTATCCATCTAACAGGAGTTTTCTTTCTTACAAAGTCATGCTTATTCTTGACATTATTAACTGGCAAATTTTGTTACCACATTTGCACAGCATTGCGGTAAGTGCACCTCAAAGGAAAGGCAGCAGTGTTTTTCTGCCTCGAAAAAGCCATTTTCTCATGGTTCAAATACTGTCATGTAGAGCATGTGCAGGAACACAGAAGCTGAGAAGGGAAGTACAGAAACTGGTGACTGCAGATATATTGTGTGAGGTACAAGATATTATTGGTGTGAGTTGAAATATGCTTTGAAAATTCAGCCTGAACAATGTTTGTGTTGGAAAGGACCTAAAAAAAATCTATCTCCAGCCTCCCTGCCATTGGCAGAGACACTTTCAACTAGAACATGTTGCTCATAAGCCCTCCAAGCTGACTTTGAACACTTCCAGGGGTTAGGCATGCGCAGCTTCTCTGAACAACCTGTGCAAGTGCCTCATCACTCCCCCACTAAAGAAATTCTTCCCAAGAGCTAATATAAACTTACCCTCTTTCAGTTTAAAACCATTCCCTCTTGTCCTGTCACCACAGGTGTTGGTAAAAAGTCCCTCTCTATCTCTCCTGTAAGTCCCTTTAGGTACTGACTAGGCAGAAAAGGCTGCTCTAAGGTCTCCCCAGAACCTTCTCTTCCCCAGGTTAAGCAGCCCCAGCTCTCTCAGCCTTTCCTCACAGGAGAGATGCTCCAGCCCTCTGATCACCTTTGTAGCCTCCTCTGGACCTGCTTTAACAACTCCATGCTGTTTTTGGGTTGGGGGCCCCAGAGCTGGACACACCACTTCAGGTGGGACGTCATGACAGCAGAGTAGAAGGGTAGCCTCAATTTCCACTTGTTTTATCTTTTTCCTGATATATACTTTCATCACACTTTGACACCATAACATTTCACTAGAGAAGGAAAGGAAACAAATGAAAAGAATTGATTTTTTTTTTTCTGACATTCAATTACCAGCCTTATAGATAAATTCACATGCTTTAAAACTTCCCTCCCCAAACAGGTCATCTGTAGGCATGGAGAAAGATAGGAAACAAAATAATATGCTCTACTTACATATTCTATTTTCTGTGTAGCTTTATAATGTGCAAATTATTCAAGAGAAATAGTTTCTTGGATCAAACTGAGCTGGAAAAAACATTAGTGATTGCCTACAGCAACATAAATAAAAGAACAAAGTTATGGTTTTTATTCAGTGTTTGACTTTTGGTCTTGTTTTCTTTTCCGTCGCTGAACCACATTTCTCAACAAAAAGAGACCCTGGGTGTTTGCAAGACTTACATAATTTCACTTGGGGACTGTAAGCTTTAGTTCTCCAAAATCTATGCTAAATACAGTCAAAAACAAAAAAAAAAAGAAAGATCCAGCACCAAGTAATACTGAAATTTTTTATTTTATTTTAATTTAATTTTAATTTATTATAATTTATTTTAATTTAACGTATTAATTTTGCTGTAAAGAAAATACAAACTTCAGAATATAGACATAAAGTCTACACCCTTGTAAGTAAGTCTTCAAGACAACCCATACACAGCTGCAATAAGGAAGAAGCAAAATGAGGAAATTGGGTAGTACTAATGAGAAGAGAGCAAGCTTTTAAGACAAGGGATCTCTCAGCTGAGGTCTTTACAAAACCTGTACACATACATCACCTGTAGCACTCCTGAAACTGAGGGATTTACAAATAATTTACAGGTCACACATCTGAAAATATGGTAGTGATTTTCTGTCACAACTTGCCAAGCAAGGAACAGACCATCTTATCAACTTTGATTTCCATTTTCATCAGTGTAACCTTGAGCATGCCCTAGACCTGTATAAACAGACATTCTGTTAAGTGTTATGATTCTTATTTAAATGAAGTGAAAAAGTAATAATTCCACATATTGCAAAGCAGTTAGTGATCATATTGTCCCCTTGTGTTGTATGCCTATTTGTTTATCAGCATGAAGCAGCTTCTTATCTCTTTTCAAAGCCCAAGACAAACAAAGTAAACATTTAATTAGAAACATCAGTTCCTAAACTTATTGGCAATTTTGACTTACAGTGAACTCCCAGCTCACTGACAAACACCCAAACAGCACAACTTTCTCTACACTTGTATCTACTGGTGTGGAAGAAGTCATTATTAATATCACTGATGCCTGTTCTTATACAAACTCCTTTATTCCATTTGTCATTTATTTCATTTATGTCATTTGAAGAAACATTAAGCAGACATGGATTGATGGTTTAAACAGATAAACTCGACACTAGTTTTTAATCCCCTGAATATATATATGCAAATGGATGATGATGACTTTAATGGAAATTTTTCCTACAAAAACATTGCCCTCTAATGGGAGAGGAGGAACAAGAGCTACTAAGAATTTATATCTGGATCCGCATGAGTCATAGTGATTTTAAAGGGATGGGTCTTATTGTGCTTTTATGTAGTGCTTTGATTAACCTTCCATCACTTCATGGAGTTTGAGGCTTTGGGGATCTTCATCCAAACTGATTTCCTGCATAACACAGACCATTTATTTTCACCCAGCAACCCTTTTATTAGTACAAAAAAAAAAAAACCAAATGTTTTATGTTAAAACACTTCACTTCATAGAGGCTGAGACTGTTGCATAGCACTGCGATGAAGCAGAGAAGCTCAGTATCACTTCAGGGCTGCAGAGTAGCAAAGAACAAAATAGAGGATACACACTTCAATAATCCTGCAGGATACTCTCTGCTTCAGGTTGCCAAGGAGGAAAAAAAGTAGGACTGTGAATATGAATGGCAAAAATATTTCTTTCTGCTTCTAGGCTTGACAGTTGCTCAGCCTGTATTTTTCTTAACACAAATGATTGTTCTATTCCCCAAACAGGTGACATGGTTGGCCTCAGGGCGCTGCCTTACAGTCTCTTGATCACCTCTGAGGTAAGTCTGAGCAAAACAAAATAAAAATAAAGTTAAAAACAACACAAACAGCAACAAAAAACCCACCTGAACAACTAAAATACCACACAAAAGCAAACACAAAAAACCCATCTCAACATAAAAAAAAAAAAAACTCACCAAAAAAAAAAAAAAAAGGAAAACTAAAAAGCACAAAACACAAACAAACAAACAAACAAAATTCCTTGATTGTGCCTTGAGGAAAACTTTCCTGCAAATCCTGGAGAAAATATTAGAAATGGTTTTCTAATACCATGTGTCCTAATGCTGAGTTGCTCTTCTTTGGGCAATATGAATGCTCTCAAAAAGAGAAATAAAACCTTTTTCTTTCTTTTTTTCCCTTTTTTTATTCTCCAAACTCATTTATATTTCTCTGAACTATGGTGAGTTCAGCACCTCCCCAATGTTTAATTACCTACACAGCAAGTAAAATTCATATTACCTTAAGGCTGATTTTTTTCTAATATTAACCACCAGTCACTGAATCCTGTTTTGACTTTTTCTAAGAATGTTAGAAAGTTTCCACCCATCAGATTCACTTATGTGTGAAATGATCTTCCAGGCTGCTTTTCAACGAGCTCAAAGGGTTGAGCGCTATAAGTCTCACATTGTTTTGCAATTCATAGATCACTTTGAGTGCCTTCCTTCAAGCTGTCTCAATACATCCCCCTTAAATTACAGAGGCAGATGCAATGGATTATCATTTCAGCCTTTACAGAGGTGCAGCTAGAGGCAAGCTCATGACCCTATTTCTACTCTTTACCTACACAAGGAGCACATTACCTCTCCTTGCCCCCAGCATTACACTGTGGAAGACACGAGGAGCTGGCTATTCTGGGTATCTTAAAGCCTTATTTTCCAAGATTTACATTCTTCCCCTGCAGAATGTCTTCATTTCTTACCTAGGCTAACTTATTTTTCAGCATTTAAATGCCTTTTTTGGGGCATCTGAACACTTTCCCTGTTATTTCTATTTCTGCATGAGAATATGCACTCTTTATTGCTTCTTCTTCCATCAATAGTCATGTCATGGCTGGACTTGCTTGGTAAATTGCTTCATGATCATAAAATGTTATATAAATAAATACTAAAATGATAGTCCAAGGATAAACTTTGGTTATTTGCAACAATTAAAAAGTAAATTTAGAGATTTTCAGTAGACAAGTCTTTAATTCATCTGATAGAACTCCTGTTATTTCTAAGGTCAAAATTTTTAATTTTTTTGACATTGGATACCACATTATACCACACAATATAAATAATCAATATAAAAAAACATAATGCATCCAAAATCAGTTATTACTATAGGGTTATAATAACATTTTTAAGAAAACCTTCTTCACTTAGTTTTAAATATCAGTGAAACAGGAAATGAAGGCGGCAGGTCTGCATGAAATATTGAGATATCTGATTGAGCAGGAGTGGAAAACAAACAAGAAAGGTATGGGCATGACAGTCTAAGTACACCTCAGGTGATTAAATGGTTGAAGCATCTGGCATATAAGGAGCATATGACATATAGGGAGAGGCTTACAGATCTGGGAATGTCAAGAGAAGACTCAGGAGGGATCTTATCATTGTGCATAAATACCTGATGGGAAGGAGCAAAGACTCTTCCCAATAATTTCCACTGTCAGAAAGAGAGGCAAGGGACACAAACTGAAACACCTGAGATTATATCCAGGCACAGCAAGATTCCTTTTTACTGCAAGGATGGTCAAGCAGCAGAACAGATTGGCCAAGGAATTTGCAGTCTTGATTCTTAAACCAAACTGGACACTGTCCTGGATAACCTGCTTTGGCCTTGCTTGAACTTGGAGTGGATTATTTCCAGCAGACCTTTCCAACCTTGATTGTTCTGTGCTTCTGTGCTTCCATAAATACATTTTAGTGGTCTTTAGTCTATCAGTCTCTAAGATTTCCTTTAATCTTTCTCTTTTTTAGGCAATAAGAACAAATGTATATAGCTTACCTGAATTACTACCTGCTCTATTTTTGGAGATGACAGATTGACTGACTGAATGCTGCCAACAGCAGGAGTTAACATCCAAGGCTCTGAGGTGATGGAAAGAATATTTTCTTAAAAATCCACATACTTCTGGGTATTTTTTTAAACAAAGCCATTGTTTAAATCCAGATTGGAAATACTAGAGGAAGGACTCCGTCAAGAAACAACAAAATATGTAGGGGACAAGTCCCCAAGCTCTCTATTTAATCAGGGTTGAGTAACATATCTGAATTTCCCCATATTTAAAATTTACCTTGAAGTTAATACACTTTTAAAGCACTGTATTAAAGCTCAGAACATTGGGATGCCATTTGATACATTCACTCTGAAGTTGAGCTCTGATGTCAGTGCATCCAGACACACCTTCACCTGCAGCTGAAGGATAGTGATTTCAAGATGACTGGTAAACACCAAAACATTCAACTTCTGTGCATTTCTATTTTTAAAACTAGACTAGAAGTTCATTCATACAGTACTCAGCATCTCAGTGTCCTCAACTGAAATGCCAACAGGAGACTCTCCCACTGACTTTTAACTTTGTGTGTATGTAAATATGTATGACTACGTGTAGGTATGTTGGGTGCCCAGGCTGTGGCAGCAGCAGAGGGTGCAGGGGAGCTCTGTCAGGGGAGGTCAGGACTGCCTTGTGCCAGACAGAGCCTGTTCCAGCCAACTCCAACCAGCCCACTGCAGGACACAGCTGAGCCCCACGGATGGGGTGGGAGCATTTCTGGCAGTGTAAGAAAGGGCAAAAATGGTAGTGAGCATTGAGGGGGAAAGGTCAGAGAAACAGCCCTGTGAGATGGGGACAGAAGGAAGAAGAGGGAAGGAGCAGGAAATATCAAAGGGACTGCAGCCATGGAACACCTGTGTGACAGCACAGACTTATCATAAACACCCAAACTTTAGCTCTGTAATTAACGCCAGGAAAAAATATTTCAAAGGGCTTTCTCACAAGGCAAAAACACAAAAACAAAAAGTGGAGAAGTATAAAGTGGCAAAAATTGCCCAAAATATCTGGACTACAGACCATCCTGCAACCCCTATTCTGTCATAGGAGGAACAGAGGGTTCCTGCTGCAATAAAAATGGGAAGAAGGTGTCTTTTGAACATGGGGAAGGAAGAGTTGTGTGTTTTCTCTCACTGTTATAATATTCGTCTCTTGGCCTTGGAGCAAATTTCCAATACCCAAATTAATAATTAAATATTCATATAAATTGGCAACAAATTAAATTAATTTTCCCAAGTTCTTTTTTTCCACAAGGGTGATTAGTAAATTATGTCCCTGTCATTGCTTCAACCCATGGATTTTCTCACTCTTCTTTTACCCATTTGCTCCTGGTTGAAGGGAGAGAGGGAGTGGCCACGCAGGGCCTTGGCTGCCAGTGGAGGCCAGTCTACCACAAACCAGAGGCTTCTGATATGGATCTAGACCCTTGAAACCCCAGATCTCTTAAGTGTGCAACAAGGGCACTTGATCAGTGATTTGACTGTGTGTTCACTACTGTTTGTTGGAAAAAGTATCGGTAACACTATTAGGAGATGCTCCTACTTTATGCAGAGCTATTTTTAGTTTCTTTCTCAGTGTAGAAAATTTATTCTAAAGAGTATATAAAAATTCCAGTTGATGTTGCCTTTTGAGAGTGAAGTGCATGTTAGCACACACAACCAACTGGAAAGACCCGGCCTGGTAGGTGTCTAGCTTATCCTGATGAACAGAAGCAGTAGAGAGGTTCAATAAGACTTCTCTAAATATACCTTTATTTATGTATCTATCTTTTCTATAAACAATGGCCCCTTTTCTTCCCACAATACCATTCTAAGGATCAGCATTCTACTTCCAGCCAATCAAATAATCATTGTCCCTAAAGAGCAAGAAACCAGGAAGAAGAGATCTGCTGTTTGCCACTTAACGTTGTAGTGCTTACAGCTTAAGGAGTGGGGCTGGATGGCTTGGAGGTGAAGCTCTCAGCCATGGTCTTTGCATCATCCCCCTGAACTTCATGCATGGGTTAAGCTCAGAAGCTCTTGGAGATTGCCTGTGGGTCTGGGCTTAAAGCTGACCTTTTGCTTGAGTGCAAAATTTAGTGTGCATTGAAGCCTTGGTAATGCCCAAGAACATTTTGGATTTCTTTTTTATTGAAGTACTATGAGTGGAAAAGTTAGCCTGGTTTGTTTTGCAATGCATTTTCAGGGAAGCCTCTGTTGTTATTGTTTGTTCCTTATATTTCATTGGCTTTCACATGAAGTACGATACTCTGGTCCTCAAGTTTACACAGTATTCCTAAGAGAAATATTGCTGAAAAACAGTGAGGTCTCAAAGGTCCCAAGACTTACTGTCTTCAAAAATGTTAAGATTCCTTCCACAGAAATAACTCTTTTAAAGATTATTGACAGCTGCTGATTCTGAAATATATTCAATAAAACAGCTAGCCAACTCAAAAAAATGGCAGTAATAATGAACATTCCATTAGGAATGAGAGCATCTGGTCATCCTAAGATGTGGAGTAAAAACTACAGCACTTAAGGCCAAGTTCCCACTGTCTTCTGAATATTTTATCATAAACATCCAAACTTACTCAGCCCTTTCTCTAATTAATGTCAACAAAAGTATTTCACAGGGCTTTGTCACAAGGCAAAAACACAAAAGCAGTTAAGTGCGTGAAGAGGGTAATATATAACTGAAATAATTACTTTAAACTAAAAGTGCTAGAGAATAAATAATTTATAACCAGACCTGTCCAACTGTCTTAGTTGTCTTAGTCTAAGCTAAAAAGACAGGCATATGTTTATCCTAAAGACTCCTATAAAAAAATACATTCTACCACAAAAATAACACTAAATCTCAGATGTTGCTTATAGCAGACAAAATAAACCATGTAAGGTCATCATATATTTAAAAGTACTGTGGAAATATTATGTAGTTCTGTATTGCAGCTATGAGGTATAGTGACTTGGTTTCCCTGTTTGATGCTATGGGATAACTTAGTCTAAATAAATAATTTGTTTCAACGGACACTGCCTTCAAGTGCTAAACAGCATGTGCATATTTGTCAATGATTTCATAATTTCTGTTTAGGCTGAGAAGATTATGAGGACTTACACATTTTTTGATATGCCTATCTGTGTAAAACTAGTATATACAAAATAAGTAAAGCCAATACTACTGTTCTTCTGTAAATTTGATTAAAAGATTAAAAGCAGATGAGCTGTGGTAAAATTAAGCTCATAGATAATCCACAACACATATTGCATCTGTGTACTAACATACTCTCCTTCTCATTTGAGTAAATTAGCCCTCATTTAGTGATGTGTTGTGCTGCCAAACCACTTCCAAGCAGTTTGTTTTATCTCTACTTAATCTCACAATTCAGACATCCCATAAAAATTAAACATGAGTGCAGACTTTGAAATCACAGAACCCGGAAAAGAGCTGTAAGAGCCTGCTCTTATGGCAGAGAGAATTTTTCTATTATTCATTCAGCTGGGAATGAACAAACACAAGGGGACAAATAGGAAAAAAAAGGGGGGGAGGAGTGGGCAGGGAGGCACTCTGTGAGTTTATAACAGAAAAAGAGGGCACATTTAGGAAAAGACACTCCAGAAGCCTTAAACCATATGCCAAAGATTATTTCTAAGAGCTGGGTATAACTAACAATGTATATACATGGTTTACTTCTTTTATGCAGACCTACACACCATCTATGCCATCGAAATTAAAGAGTAGTTGTCATATAAACCTTTTGGCAGTCTTTCTGCTTTGTTGCTATACTACAAATTGACCATGAAAAGGTTTGTTTGATGGCAGATTCCCACAGAGCAGCCAAGGTAGGCACTGGCACCAGGCAGTTGGGTAGCTGGATCACAAACTACAGCGCTGAGACCAGATTTGGAGCCTACAGAGCATGACAGTGAGACCAAAGAAAGGTAAAGTCGTGGAACCCACTGGGTTCATAAGAGTCCTCCACAGCAGAATCACAGCAAATTTGTACATGCTGGAAATTTGGGGCTTGCAACTCTTAAAAAATCTGCCTAGCTGTGTGAAGGATGAGATGCAGGGACAAGAATTTGCAGCATACATTTGTGTATACAAATATATAAATACACAGGAACCAATATATTTCTGAAACTAAACCCTCAGAAAATCAGTGATCTGTGGAAATACCTGGAAATCACATGATTTAGGTACAATGGCATGAAATACTGAGGAGCATGAGCAGCATTTAACTGTGATATCACCTCAGTCTTGGAAGAGAGGAAAACACAGGACTGAGAGTTGAGCTTGCCATGACTCATTGAAATCAGAATAGAAAATGGCTCAAAAGTCATCCTCATACCTGTATTATCTCCCTTTAAATATTCTTTAAAGGTTTTCTTTGCCACAATGTCTACCAGAACCTGGAGCACACAGCACATATTGGTGTGCAGGGCTAGCTGGGATTCTCTCACAATCTTCTACATGCTCAGCTTTTCCTGTCTCTCTGCTGGCTCCAAATTTTCAGTTCTGCATCTTAAGTTCTTCTGTGCTGTGCCCTATTTGCACATAGCATTCATTTCATGCCTTTGATTCCTCTATAGTATAATACAAATATATTATAGTAAAAAAACATTCTTATATTTCTTTATAATTATTATATTTCTTTACAATACGACATATTGCAAAGATTTTCTTCTTTCAAGAGATTCTTAGGAGGTAGATATTGATATGGGATTTTTGTTAAATTAGGACTCTATCTTCAATACCTCTACAAATCTACAAATTCACATTTGATACTGCTACAAGTTCTGGTTTATAAACACCTGTTTTTTCCGTGTTAGATTTATGTAGTAGGTTTAGGCGGAAAATTTTATTCTGGCTTTTTTACCAGAGTCCAAACACTTTCATAACAATTAAGATGAAACTAGGCGCCTTGTTGGTTTATTTTGCCTTTTTTAATTAGCTCCAGGGGGTATTCTCCACCAAGCAATTGACATAGATGCAGGATATCTACCAATCAGTTTAAAAATTAAAACAATTATTCCCCTAACCATACCAATACAAGCATTGCATAATCCAAAAGTAAATAACCTAATAAAGAACAGAGGAATTAGGGTTTCTCTTTTAAAGAAAGGGTTCTGTTTTATTGAAGAAATATTATATCTGAATGGAGCCTTGAAAGAATGTTCAAATTCTTTCTTGAACTTCATTTTAGACATGTTTAGTGAAGAGAAGAATTCAAATAATATTAACTATCCTTTGGGAGTGAAAAGTCTGAATGTAACTGATAGTAAACTCCATTAAGCTTCTAATACCATTTGAATGTGCTATTAGCTACATGAATCAAAGACTGAAAAGAAAAAAATTAGATGTGAAAAAGACAGTTTTATTTTTACCACATTTATGTACAATCACTACATGTAACCCATGGCTTTTTTATAATACTGGATTTTTTTTTAATTTGTCCTTCGGACAG
Source organism: Parus major (assembly GCF_001522545.3). Lineage (NCBI taxonomy): Eukaryota > Metazoa > Chordata > Aves > Passeriformes > Paridae > Parus > Parus major. Next base: position 92,456,827 of record NC_031770.1, read on the forward strand.
TAAAATATAACTGATTGTAGACACTTGTTTCTACACCTGTGATATAAATGCATGTAGTGATTGCTATCACTTTAGTCTTTTGAACATTTCTACATCCCTAGAAACAAGAAGATACAAAGGTGGTAGTGATTTGTTCAGTAAAGCAGCGTCATGCATTTGTCCCTTTTATTGAAAGACTTATTTACAAACACAGAATACTTGAGGTTGGAAGAGGCTTTAGGAGGTCACATTGTGCACACGCAGGGTCACCTAGACCTTGTTGCCCAGGACCTCTCTGTCTTCAAGGGAGTTGACAGCTCCTCCCAGTTTAGTATGATGAGCAAAGCTACTGCATGTACCTTGGAGTTCTGTGTCCAAGGGCCAGAACTCTGTTATGTATGGGACATAATGAAGCCTGAACTTAATTGGTGGGAACACAAGTTATTTTCAATAGAAATAAGTGTAAGAAAAATCAAATCTTGGTCAAGTGTTAAAAATATAACATTAAAAACAGAGAAAACTAACATAATTCCATTGTTTTCCATTTGCTTATGTGCCCTTGAGTAGCAGCTTATTGCTTTCTACTTTGAAAGCAAATACTGTGGTGATTTTCTTGAGCCAATAGCCTGTGAACAGCTTTTTAGTGGAGGAGAGAATGAAGTGGATGGAGGACCACTGCTCCTTTTCCCTTACAGAGAGCAAAGCCCTTCTGCTTTGCAAATAACATCTTGAATAACATCAGCCATGCTAGGTTTATGTGAGTGGGATGACACACATCACTCTAAGGGAATGAAAGGGAACATCAGCAGGCAGCCTAAATGGCAGGGTATTTACTTCTACACTATTCATATATTCATAAATTCACACCAGCTGAGGATCTGGCTCCTGAAGCTCCCTTTCAGTCCAAGAAAGCAAAGTGCCTCATCACAGAGCAACAAACTGCTCACAGTTGGTGCCATTCAAGGTGCAGTTTTCAAAAGCAGAAGTACTTTGGAAATACTGGAAAAATAGAAAGGACAGTGATTTCATATCCAGTTCCCTAAAATATCCAGTTCACTCTGTTCCCAGATTCAGGGGAATGACCAGAACAATATAATATTTATTGTTAGTTCGTAAACCTCTGAGAAAGCGATAACCTGAATAGTTACCGATAATTATGTTTGAAAATTAATAACTTTTGTTAACATTTCTTTCATATCATAAATACCATGGAGAGAAGTTTTTGGGGATGAGATTTTCTTGTTTTTATAATTCAAAATCCTCCCTTTCTCAAGCAGGCAAGACACACAGTCAAGTAAACATACAAATCTGAAAGAGGCAGATCCCATTAAGATGGATGTTGTTCAACAGTGCAGAAAATATGCTTTGTTACAGAAGAAATAATTCTCTAGTAAAATATATGAACAAGTGAAATAATGATATTGGATTTCTACTTCTTTATCAGGAATTCATTTAATTTTCAAGCTAGGACCACAAAATGCTTACGGAAGTAACATTGATCAATTATACTGCTCAAATTGTGCAGGGTAATAATTTTTCAGGATGAGTTAATTACTTTTGCTTCATTTTCTGTGCATTCTTAATGTCATTGTTATAGAAGGGAGATTTTTAGACAGGTTAGATTTTGAAAAGACGGCGCTGAACAGGGGGTCACTAATTAGTAATAGTGCCTAACAGCAGTTTTGCTGGCTGAAGGAGCAGCTGTATTTAAGTAACAGCCTACCTTTATACTACCTCTGCATGGCACTTACATGTGGAGGAGAAAAATATTCAGAAGAGGAGAGAAGTCTAGCTGAGCTAAGTCCACATCTCAGAAATACTTTCCTTTGTAGCAGACCAGGAGATGCAGTTAGCAAAGAGCTGCAGTATGTGCTGCTGTGACCTGTGCCAGCAAATATTTCTGAACAGCAGAAATGCAGAAAACCAGTGAGGTGGTTGACACAGTGCTTGTAGCAGTCTGCAGTGGACCAGTGTTCCATGACACTAAAGAAATTCGCATTTGGCTGCTTCTCTTCACCTTCTAGCCCTTCTATATATAAGAATTTGCACTTTATCTACCCAGTTTCTTGGCAAATATTCTCATAGTTTATTTTTTTTTGTTAGGGAAAACAAACAAACTAACTAAATAACTAGCTAACTAAAAGAAAAAAAGTAAAAAGTAAATCTATAAAGGATGCAGAGAGAGACCAAGGCAGAGAGCTCATAAAAAGCACCTGAAAGTGGAAAAGGACAATATGCTAAGATCAGCATTCATTTAATTAGGGAACTTGGTTGTGAATCCTTCTTGTCAAAGATCTTCCCTCTATTCCTGCAAAAGCTTCTCTGCAAGCAGGAGAAATTCTCACCCATAATGAACATGACAGAGCTTAAAATCTTAAAATATCCAGCTGTTCAAACTACTCATATTTAATTTTTTGTAAGGTAAATTAATACTTATCTCAGCAAACTCCTTTTCTAAATCACCACCTCTGAAATGGGGAGCTGAGAGGATGACAAAAGAAGTAAAATTTTCCCCAAAATGGAGAGACTTGTATCTTGTCTGTTACAAACAGCACAAGAAACAACTTTACTGCATAACTTTCTCTGTCACCGCTCCTTACCAGTTGCAGGCCAAGTTTTAGGAATGAGCAGTCCAAGACATGAAAAAGTCCATGTTCCTGGGTTGCTGAGCTTGACTATTACCCTTCTTCTCCATCATCCCATATGGCATCTTCAGCAAGGGATTTTGTTGCACCCATTTCCCTTGGGTCTGCTTCCATATAACACCAGACAAGCTTGTATTGGGCAAGCAATTTCTTGGGCAGGGCACATGGAACCTGTTCCTATGTAAGAAAGGCTGGAGTACCAAAGCCTGCCCTGGCTGAACTTGTGTCAGGGTCTGCTTGTGCATGGGAGTGGAAATTCAAACAGCAGACTTAAAAGGAGGGGAGAAAGCAGGATCCGTCAAGGTGGGGAGGGATGGGTGCAGTGGGTGGGCAGCATTATGGGGCGAGCTGTAGGAAATTGAGACAAGCTAGATATGTTTTTTTTTTGGAAGATCATTTTGTGTCCAGACTCTGCATCTTACAGTGAGACTAAATTTTACATGTCACCATTATTGTTATATTCTCAGCTCTGCCCTGGAATCAGCAGTCTGGATACACTTTCAAAAGCCATCTGTACACAGTATAGCTGATCAACATGCTTTCTGCATGGCCAAGATCTGTTCTTTATCAGCTGTAAACAGTGGAAATAGAAGTGATTGAATAGCATGCACTTATCTCTGCAGCCAAAATACCAGACCACTGCCAGTGCATAGCCCATATACTTTCTCATTTACCTTCATACTTTAAGATGCAAGTACAAATACGACAGATGAAAACTTTACGTGTTCCTTGTTGCCATATGTTCAAAGGATAAAAATCTAGACAGAATCAATCATCTTTTATATAACCCAAGTATTAATTGGAGTGAGACTAATTAGTTGCCTACCTTTGATGAGAAATGAGTTCTCCTCCTCCTCTCTTTTTTAAAGTGAAAGATTTACCACTCAATTTTAATGGCATTTTAAACATTTCCTTCTCTTTTACTCTGAGCTACAAATTTCATAGCGATACCTCTGCAGCAGAGAAGCTTTCTGCAAACTGATTCTGATACATAAAGTGAAACAAGACCATTTTTCAATAAATTCTAGGAGTCAACAGTAAGCTGAATATAATACTCTACTGCTGGGATTAATTAATAAATTTGGACTATGGATTTAAAATGTCAACATCTGATGTAAATGCTAATAAATTATATTATCATTAGTATCTCTGACTATAAAATCTCCATTCCCATCTCTTGTAAAGCAAACTAACTAATATGCATTGCAATTTGGTGTGCTGACCCAATAAAGCCTTTAACATTAGCACAAAATAATGAATAAATGTGTCATACATAGTTTTGTTGATTTAAATTACCTGTACTGTATATAAAATATATATTAATTGCAAAGAGTCCTTCTAGTAAAAATGTATTCAGATCTGCTAAATGGAAGAAAAAAATATCTATTCTTTCCAATGTTGTTTGAGGAATGATACTCTTTATTCTCACTGTTCGTGACATCAGCAGTAGTAGTACAGCTACCATGTATAGAAGTACTAAATACTCATTATGAAAGTATTTTTCTCTGCTAGAAGTTAGTGTAAATGAGAAAGCTGAACCTTCTGATTTTTTTTCTGTCAAGAAAATAAATATACAACAGATTTCCCTCACATCTTAGTGGATTGGAGAGGTTCTAACACAGCTAGAGGTTTGTTAGTACATCTTTCTTATCAGTTAATGGATGATAAATTCAACAGAAAATGTTTAATGAAAGCATCATGAACTACCCCAGGTCACCTGAGGCTTACACAGAACAATTCTAATCTTTCATAGCATGATTTAGGAAACTGCAACAGTTCCACACATTTCTAGCACACACAAATTTAATGAAAAACTTAGAAATTAAACAAGATCCATTATTTTGCATAAAAACATGTTAGTTAGAATTTTATCAGCAAAAATTTACCAGAATCTAAATACATCCTCAGGAACTTATCTTGAATGTTCATTTTCTATTGAGGAATTCTCTCTCCCATAATAATACATTCAAAATTCATCAACACTGTGGGGCAAAGTTTTCCTTACAAAACTTTACAGGGAGCAAAAATAGTAGCATTTCTCAGTCTTTATATTTTTTACTATTTTTGATTTAAATCTTGTATAAAAATTGTTTGTATACACAAGCAAAAATTGTTTGCATTCATTTTATTTAATTGGAAATGTTACATATGTTACATTTATAATGTTACATATGGGATGAAAATACTGCACTCTGAAAAAATATTTTCAAAATAGAACATTCTTCATGGTGTACAATTGGACCCTTATGCATATAATTTTTTTATTAAAAACTAAAAATATTTATTTATGAAATGCAGTTCTGTTCATATTATCTGTATATATTACAGTTATATATATATATATAACTGTAATTTCTGAAGTACTCTACCTAGTATATATTACTGCTTAGGAAAAGATTTCAATGCTGAACTTTTTCAAGCAGTTTCGGTGGAATTGTGTGGGTCTGTGTTAGCTCTGGACTTGGGTCTAGACTGTTTTCACAATGTCTAAGAAACAGCTAATTCATCATCGATGATCTAGCTGCTGCTGAGCCACCCTAAAATATTTGTGAAGACTTTGCCTTTACAACGTCTGTACTCTCCTAGTAAAGGTCTGAATTAGTATCCTAAAAAATTTTTTCACAAAATTAATTTTTAAGTCTCTGTATGTAGTGAGACAACAAAGCAGAAATGAGCTAAAGATAAAACTGGGCAGTGGGTGTGCTTTAAGTCCTCTACTGTTACTGCTATTTCTGTCATGTTGGTCCCCACAAATACATCTTTTTTTTCTGTTCAATTTCCATATCTCCAAATCAAAGATGGTAACATAGACCTACAATTTGCAGAAAACTTTCAATTTCCTACTACCTTACACACTCAGTAGCCAGGACAATATTCAACATATGGAAACTGCATGACAGAGAGGGCCCATGAATCCTCCACCTATTGGACTGAAAGTCTGTAGTGAGAAGTAAATATTGGTTTGTTCTGGTAGGATTTTGCACTAGAACATATCACCACACTGAGATTGCAATCCACAACTCTCCTGCCAGCTGCCCTGACCATCTCTATCGTCAGTTCCATCCTCCCCCTTCCTCTGTTTGACCCAATTTCCTTGCCTGCATTCCTCATTAAGTGCCTCTCCTAATGGGAAAAAAATGATATAGTAGGGAAGGACAGGGAAGCCAGGGGTAGAGGTTTCCCCAGCTGCAAAGTCTGCTCATGGTAGGGAAGCTGAAGACAACGGTGCCTATTTCCTGGTCCAACCATCAGCCTCTCTTGCCTCTCTGATTTCATGCCTCTCTTCCTGACAGCTGTTCAGTGAAGACATATCCAAATTTAACTAAAATGCAAAATATCAAAATGTTGTAATGGAAAATGGAGGGAGGATAAGTCTCATGTGTATTTGGAAAACCAAATGGAAAAAACAGCTTATTGATTCCTGAGGGAAAAGAAGCTTTTCATTATTAGTGATTTACTTGGAAAGAAAAGAAGAAGCCATTTTGACATGCAACTACAATGAAAGGCTAACATAAACTCATCACAAACAAAAGATATTTAAAATGTGCATTACACTCAGGTCCAAAAAAACCACAGATTATTATATGATCAATGACAAGATAATCAAATGTATCAGTTTTGTTTATGCTTGGATAAGGAAGAGATACATGAATGTTAAGCAATTGCCATTTTGCTGAAATCCAAGAGGTAAGTAAAAGCCTCAAATAATACATCCCATGAAAATTTCCACCTTCCTCCTCTCTTTTGCAAACTATTCATTCCAATGCAAGGGCACACAGACTTACATTTCCCCCTGCATAACACACTGCACCGTTGAAACGAACAACAAATTCTTCTCCCAAAAAAAGGGACATAGGTCCAGTAAAGTGACTTGATTAGTAAGTGTTGAAATATTATCTCAAGTTACTATTTAAATGACCCTTAAATGAATACTGAATTAGTTCCAGACTGTGGTCCTTGAGTCCACCCTGAATCCTGTCCTGCACTGCTGGGAGTTCAGCTAAGGCATAACTTGCTGAAAGGTGAGTCAGAGCTAAATTTATGGCTTAATTTAGATGCAATCATTTTAAGAAAGGACAAGTAAATTCTCATAAGTATTAATCAGTCTCAGAGCTCATCAGGTGCTTTTTAAATTTTAGCTGGGAGACTGACTAAAGTGAACCAGAGGGCTGTGGTCAAGCAGAGAAATTCAGAGAAAATGTTACACATGAGTGAGCCTGCTAATACAGGAGAAGCTTAAAGCATTACAGTTGAAAAGAAACCCAGTTTGAAAAAAACTCTGATTGGTAGTAGAAATCAAGCAACTTCAATTAGACTTGCCCTTAAGGAGATGTCTGGAGCTGCAGTATGGGTACAAATTGCATTGCATTGAGAAAATACAGAAACTGTCTCTTTCAGAAACACAAAAATCTACTTTGAACAAACAATAGGCCTGCTAACATACCAAGTGGAACAAATTAAAACTGTCAACATCACAGAAACTGTTTAAAATTGGTAACTTAACATGACCCTAAAGCAGAATAGAAATTAGATGTTCTGATAATGTTCAGAAAAATGAAGGCAGAGATCAGCAGCCTGCCCTAGGAAACAGCAAAGTTGTAACGTGCAGAGCCATTCAATGAAGTGTTGGCTCACCCACACAAAACACAGCTTTAGAACTTTTATAGGTTGTACAATAATCTCTGACAGAACAATCACCCAAGGAAAAGAAGTCATTAGCACTGCGCAATCATCAGATGAGTGATTTATCACTAATCTACTAAATAATCTGTCATGATGGTTGTGAAAACCTCATTAAAATGCTATGGGATCAATATATAATCTCTACTGTAATGTAATGTGTAATCAATAAGCATGTGGAAGGTCTAGTAACATACACCCTTTCTGTCTTCCTAGTGCTGCTGATTGGTTAAAAAAAAATGTATATGCACTATATGTAGATTCTAGAAAATTAAACACCTGTCCCTGGTGTGTTTTTTTCAAATTAAATTGACAAATTGACAGATTTGATAAACTGATAAGAACATTAAGACTTCCAAAATATTTCCTGTATGCACAGCAACCAGTACCACAAGAATTTAGGAATCAAACTTTTAAGCAGTGTTGCAGGACAACTAGACCCACAAGAAACAGCAAGCACAGAGCAGCCTGAGGGGAAGAGGTCCTGAAGAAAGGGCTTACGCTCAGTTAGTGCTCCCGCCCTACCAGGCAGCACAGTCTTCCATTTGGGATTTGTGACTGGAGAGTTCTCAGTCCCATTTCCTTCTACCCTCAAAACAAACCATTCAAACAAGTTCTCTCAAGCTACAGCTCCTTGTAGGTGGAATTGTCTAAGATATGAATCACCTCTCTGCAAATACTTTTTGAGGACGCAGGAGAAAAAGGCAGAGTTCAACAGATGCGTGGCCCAGGAGCTCCCTGTTTCCACCACAGCTATAGTGCTACCAGGTAACTCTAGTCTTCTATTCTAGGTATTCAGCAAATGTAAATGGTGAAGATTAGAGAGAACTGAATGGGGGTTTGAAGTTCATGCGTTTGTTGTTAGGTGTTTCCACTCAGTCTAAATCCCCCATCAGACACCATGGCCTTTTCCTAATCTTTGAATGAACAGCTTTAGGATGCCCTACAAAAGCTGCTTCATTCATTCAAAGTCAAGGAAAACAAAAAATGAGTCTGCAGCACATTTAATGCTGGCCAGATAAATGTAATAATGTGGTATTATGCTGAGCTGATATGCTTGACTGGTTGCTTGCTGACTGGACCACAATATGCTGGAACTGCAGTCTGTGACCTTTCAGGGGTGAAAGTTGTTACACGGTGCTGACATTTACCCAGGCTTTGTGAGTTTCTGTCTCCTAATATAGTGACTGCTTTATGAGAGATCTTGGCATATTCCATGGGAAAAAAAAAAAAAGAAAAAAAAAAAAAAGAGAGGAGGGCAGTGTAAAAAGGACTTCAGCAGCCTAGGTTACCAGGATAAGGAAGGGAGAATGTAAGAAATCTTACATTCATAAGACACATAAACTTACTGTTATCCCCAGAGAATGGCAGCTTACCAAAACTCCATTAATTTTACAGCTGTGGCTTAAAGTAAATGGGTTTTACTGCACAGATGAACAGTGTCTGTTCCTTGCTAGGTCTGTCCTAGTTTCACATGAGTCATTTGCTACCTCCAAACTTCTGTTTGCTGGTTTTCCTGGCTGCAGATGTTTCTTCTTGTTCTTCCACTAGAATAATATCTGTTTGTTTGCAAGAATTATCTGCAGATGATAAAACCTGAAGATCTTGAAATATATTAAGAAAAGTTATAAATACACAAGACTTTGACCAAAAGTCCCTGCAACTTAATAGATAATACTTATCACTAAAAAGCAGGCAGCAGAGCAGGCAGGCAGCTTTCACATGCACTAATAACATCACACTGTGAAAGCTGTAGAGAGGATGCTCTTGCCCTGACAGATAATTTTGTCAATAACATTGTTTTTCAGTTACCTTTTTTACCCAGGTGAATAGTCATTTGATATTGTTAAAAGCATTTTCTTGGATCCAAGATTCACAATTAAAGCAAAATGAGTGTCCATGCTATTACAGTAAAATCAAATGTAGAACAGAAAAATATGCAAAGCAAGGGAAACTATATTGCCTTGGCTTGTCTCGTGTTTTCCTAAGAACATTCACAGCATTTTACTGAATTATAAGGACCAGCAGAAATGGACAGATTGCTCAGGGTGGGATAATTTCCTAGTGGGGCAGAAAAAATGCAGCAGCTCCCAGGTTGTCCTCAATCCTACAGCCAGAGTAAGGAAGGAAAAGGAAAAAGAAAAGAGACTTATGCCTGACACTGACATTACATCTGCCACAGCAGCCACAGAGGATCACTCACAGCAGCAGTTATATTATTGTAACTTATGCCACCAGCCTGGTCTGATACACAGCTGGCCCAGGGTCACAGTACTGGCATCCAAAGTAATTTACAGCATCTGTGCACCTCCCCCAAGTTACACTGTGTGCCCCACAGCTGCAATGAAGAGTTTGGATCATTAACTTTAGAGGCATTTAACTTATGCTTGCATTATGACTGCTGCCTGATGGCATCCTACTCCTCTCTCTTCTCAGGTTGCCATGACAAACTAAAAATCTTGATGCAACGACTAGTTAGTAAATCAGATAAGTTCCATGAGAATTTAGAGGATAATAGCTCTACCTCCAATATCTTAACAGATAATCATTTTCATGGCCACTTCACAGTGGCAACAGTTATGACTTCTGCATACTGCCTCATTAGCATTTCTAGGATTCATCATTTTCCAAAGATACAGCCATTCTTTGATTCATGAACACTGCAGCACTGCACAGAGGATACACATGGACAAATATTCATTAGCCTGGATTTAGGCACCTGTGTACATGATCTGAATTTTGTCATTATTGGTAACATTTAGCCCATCTCTTTGGCATCATGAGAGTCTTTCTATTCATATTCTGATAAGAAAATCAGCTCCTTTTTCTCTTTTTTGTCTTCACCTTCAACCTTAAAGCATTTGTTTCATGAAGTTGTAAATGACCATTTTAGATGTTGATGAGTTGGGGTTTTATCTGTGCATATGAGTTAAACTGCTTGATTTATGCATCTTTTTAATGAGAACATCCAGAACTAGGTACTTCCTAGACCTTATTTTTCTCCTCTAGACAGTAAATACTAAAGATTAATGTGAATTGAATTCTGGATAATATTCATTTTTGTAAAAAATACTTCAGGAACATTTTTTTTTATTCAAAAGCTATGAAAAATAATGGCTTGTATTGCTCTTGTCAAGAGCAGCGATATTATGTGACAACTATGTTAATAAGCATATAAAAATATTCTTTAGAGTAGCATGCTGCCACTAGGAAAAGAACAGCATAATTTTTTGTATAAAGAATTTATTTATGAGTTTATAGCTAAAGATATAAACTAGCTAGTTGTGTCATGTGAATCTTAACATTGCATTATTGTATATTGCAGTAAGTAGACAATCATGTCAATATGACCAAGAAGGCTTCTAGCACAGATAAGGATATTGCTGTACTTGGAAATCAAACTCCCATACTAATTATTGTTTTGGGGTTGGTTTTAAGCAATTCCTTCTCTAATGAGTCTTGATCCTCACACCATTTTATTCACAAATGAGATAAAAGTAATCTCATTGAGTTCATACATTATTAACTATTATTCTTCAGGTTTATGATAAAATTACAACCCAGGGATGCTCACCTCAAACCCAAAGGGACTTTCTGCAGCCCATCAGAAAGAAGAATCCAGCATAGAGTTGCTTTCAGCACCACTTTCTCTTCAGCCACTTCAGCAGCAACCAAGTGTAGGGGTTAATTCTAATAAATTTGCTTCTGTCATGTCATGAGGGAATGATCACAAGGGAAAATGGTGGTGAGCAGCAGATTGCAGTTGTAAGAGGAGCAGTTCATGTAGCCAGACTTTCCTGACTCCATGACACCTCCAGAGAAAGGGGCTCCACAGCAGATAGTTTAGTTTGCCAAGTTGCTCAGAGAGTTTGCCAAGTTGCTCAGAGAGTTTGCCAAGCTGCTCCAGTGGTAGCAAGCAACTCCAGGATATTTTTTTTTTGGGTGTATCTGGGGGGATTCACACTTGTGAATGATGTGGTTAAAGTGGACAGAATAAGCCCAGTTCTCTTGAGAAGTGTTAAATGCACTTGACTTCCCCCTGGCCCTGAAGGGCAAACTTTTCTATTTGCTGCCTTTTCTAGTTCAGGTTCTCTAGCTTTTCTGTGCAACAACCACCAGATTAGAATTGAATTCTTATGTTTATATTAAAACTGAGATTCTAGCATCAGTTTAGGACTTCTAAATCTAAATTATCAGGTGGTGCAGCAGAAATTCCAACCATCTCATCAATGGATATGAGGCTTTTGGTACAACTTCTAGCACCATTCAGCCATAACTTTTATCATAAATTTGAATTTTATTGTAATAAAAATAATGAACATTTGCATTTTTACTATGATTTTTTTGGACAGGTTTTATCCATCCTTTATCACAAACACCACTTGAAAGATAAATCATCCTGCTACTGAAATACAAAATTATTTAATGAGACACAGTAATGTAAACTCTGTCTTGTTCTCATCAGCCTTTTTCATTATCAAGGGAGTGAAATACCAAATTAGTTTAACTTCTTGACTCACTAGAGAATGCAAAAAGCTCACAAATTAAGATTCACCTGAAAGAATGTATCAGCACTAGGATTAAAAGTGAATGCCCAGTTGATTGATAAGTAAAATTTAGCACAGGAGAATAAAGTCCTTGGGGACCAAACCTTCCCAGTGCCCAAAACCATCATTTAGTATGACCTCATTTGCTTCAATAATATGACAAGCCTGCGACTTGAAATTTCAGTCTGATGATATACAAAGGGTTGCATCCAACTGAAGGTCTTTAATGATCCCTGTTTCTGAAAGCAAATAGAGCTGTACTTGTCACATATCTTTCACAGTGACAAAAGCTTCATTTTGCCTCCCCAGTAAGGGAAGAGATGCCTCATTTGCTATTGAGTTGTACACCCTTCATCATGACAGGGTCTCATTTTTTTATTCAAGACCTTGTATCTAAATCCGTGATCTGAAGAAAGAATTAAGGTTTCACTTAATATGGCAAGATTACATGGGACACTGCTTTGTAGATTTTTACAGCAGGAAGAAAATCAGTGACCAGCCTGGACAAAAAAGGCTGCCAGCCACTTCCTCCCCTCCTAGACAAAACCAAAACAAACAAACAAAAATGAAGTTGACTACCAAGTATTAAATAACTTGTAATTTAACTAATCTGTATCTATTCAGAAAGACCCCCTCTCTCTCTCAATTGCTATCAAAGCTATGTCCCACATACTAATTGAATCTCAATGTTGAAAATAAGCAAGTTCCTTCCAATTTGACTTCTCTTGCCGTCAAGTAGGGTTACTTTCTCGTAATACCTGGTGTTGAATGTTTATCCATTAGTCATTTTTCAAGCAGCAGAATAATGGCTGGGCTATAGCACTGTGTGTATTTTCATACATTGATTTTTTTCACTTGGTTTCATGCATGGTGTATCATATAAGACACAGAATCATCTATTTGTCTGTAGAGGTATATGTGCCATAGCCCCTCTGAAAAACTTATCCCTCTAGAGAAGGATACTCCTGAGAGAAACTGAGATTTTTATGGCTTATTAGTTACTGTGTAGAAGTACCCAAGTTCTCTTAAGTTTTTCCTTTTAATTTCTTTCAATTTTGACAGAGACACAGGATCAATGAGATTGGAGAGGATCTTCAAGTTTGAGTCCAATCTTTGATCAACCACCAATAGACCATGGCAGTCAGTGCCATATCCAGCTATTTCTTGAAAGCTTCCAGGGATGCTGGCTCCACCATTTCCCTGGACAGCCCATTCCAATGCTCTATAACCCTTACTGTGAAGAAATTCTTCTTGACCTCCAACCTAAGTCTCTCTTGGTCATATTCTTTTGAGGCCACATTCTCTGAAAGAGGATAATCTCCACCTTGCTACAACCTCTTTTCAGGTAGTTGTAGAGAGCAACAGGTGGGACAAGTTACAAAACATCTATTTTTTTCAAGTTGTGTTGTCAGAGTTTTCTATATTCCAACACACTAATTTTACTCCAGGTCACAACCTCAATTTTTCAACAGCCTTAGTTGCCCATGACATTTCTTTCCTGACATTTCTTATGCCTGAAGTACAATACCTTTTCTCTGCTATCTTATCCTCATAATTTTGCTTTTCTGTGAAGAGTTTGAACACTGATCTATTACAGTTTTTCATTACAAAATGTATTTCCAGTACATGATAGCTAAGGTGTTACCATTCTGGGTTGAACAGGAATACTGCAGCAGTTGTTATCAAATTTCTCCAATATGATTCAAACTTCACAAGAGTTTATGCATTCAATCAAACCCTTATTAAAAAAAAGAATGGACTAATCATATCTCATCTGGAATTAGGCATCAAAATAAAATAAAATTTATAAAAAGGGGAAAAAAAAGAGCTATGTGAAATAACTTCTCCTTGTCTTTTAAATCAGGTATAAGTTCATCATTGAATCATTTATTATAATTCAGAAAAGTATAGGAAACAGACCAGAAACAGAGCAGAGCTTAAAAATCAGAAAAGGAAATGGCAGTTAAAATATGCACTTTTTTCCCCTTTTTTTTTTTTTTTTTTGAAAAGTCAGAGCTGCAACTCTTCACAAAACAACTTATGGCCCCAATGACAGGGTAATGAAAACAAAAGAGAACTTTGAAAGCAAAGTATTTCTAGAGAAAAATATATGCTGCATTCTTGAGATTTGTTTTGTACCATGCCAGAAGAGCAAGAGAGACATAAACACTGAGGTTATGGCCACAATGAGTCGCTGAAGCTGGGTACAGAGAGCCAGGGACACATCAGTGAAACTGGCAGGTCACGGGATCCCTTATTGTTTTTTCTATTACAGATTTTGGCTCTATAAAACCAAAGCAAAAAGCTGTATGCAGCTTGACAGATGAAATCACTGCAGAGAGAATACTGATAGCTGTGTAGCCCCTGCTCTGCTCTCATATCCCCTATATGATATCCATCCCACTGCCAGTCAACCAGAGAAGAACATTTAATCAGGTTATATAGCCCAAACACAATCTTTATTTTGTGCAGCTCTGTTACTGGTATCTGAACAGTTGTTATGGAGAAGAAACTGCTCAAAGAATTCCCAGCTAGCACCTCCTCAGGTAGAAGAGAGTGTCCCTTTTCCTCATGAATAACATGTTCAGGTCACCCTACATAAGTTTAGATCTCAGAGATCCTGAGAAAGGGATAGCTAGGGCTGGCTAGAGCTTGACCTGTGTACACAGAACCATCAGACACCTTTACCACTAGGAAATCACAACTCATGTGCAAACTAAAATTTAACTACTTGGTCACATTTACACAGGTTATGAAGAGGACATAAAGAGACAATTTTCTTCCTCTGATTGCCTTTCCTTCTCCTCCTGCATTCAATTGTCGTGAATTTAGATCACTTAAAGAACTGCTCTCAAATGTATTAGCAAAAGCAGTTTTAATGTGATGCTGTAAAGCTGTGGTGTAAAAAGTTCCATGAAAAAGTTCACTTTTTTACTGTAGAGTACAATTATTTTAACTCTGATTCAAAATTATCAAGACAAAAATCTAATTTAGCAACTCAAATCAAAGTTACCATATTGCAAATTTAGGCACAATATTGGTTGCTACCAAAGATCAGTCACTGGTAAAAGCTCTCTCTGCCACAAGTAGAAACCTCTGGAGGTTTCCCAATTCCAGAGGAGATCACCACCATGTAGCCATGCTGCAAAGCAGGGAGAGCTCAAAGAAGGCTCATTTAGGCAGTCAATATTATGTGAGGGTCTCCACACTGTGGGTCAAGCTTGTTACCATGTGAACCAGATTCAGCTTATGCTGCAAATGATTGCTCCTGCAAGAAGCATAAGCAATCCTCCAATGGTTAGACCAATCTCTAGGGAATGTGTGCTGGTATTTTTCCCAGTATCATTCCTGAAAGGGAAAAACACCACTTTTTGGCTGATTTTTTCTGGATGGGTTACCCCTTATAGGCTCAACTTGTTTAACTGCTCAGACTAAATACAAAGGTACCTTCGGCTACTCAGAATGTCCCTGTCTCTTTAACATCAAAATACAAGATCATATGCAAGAATAAAGACAGATATAAGCAAGCTGCCAATCCTGAAATGCCTGTGGAGCATCTTTAATTACAGTCTGAGGCCTCAGGAGGAGACTTGGAGCACAGTTACTGCAAAGTCATTAGCCCATGGCATTTTCAATTAAAGCCTGTCAGGCCCAACGAGATGTGCTCTGATGGAAGGGAATTACTAGCTATGTTCTTTGGAATAAAATAGTCACACATTTTGGCATGGGATGGACATGAGGCCTGATCAGAGCCCATCAGAATGTATTGTGCAGAGCTTGGAAAGTGTTGTTTCCGAATCTTCATTACTATAAGGTAAGGATAAGTTTCTGAGAAGTGAATTAATGGTTAATTAAATGGGTTAAAATACAAGTGATTTGATGTCCTGATTTGAGCTGATTTGATGTCCTGATTTGAGCTGGTTTAAAGTTAATTTTCTTCTTAATAGCTTGTAAAGTTCTGTGGTTTTGATTTTGTATGAGAATTATGTTGACAACACACTGATGTTTTAGTTGCTCACAGTACTTTAAATAAAGGACTTTTCAGTGTCTCATGCTCTGCCAGTGAGCAGGTGTACAAGAAGCTGGGAGGGAGTGTAGCCAGGAAAGGTAACCTGAACTGGACAAAGGGATATTCCACATCTGAGAATGTCATGCTTAGCCCATAAACTGGGGGCAGTTGGCTGGGGGTTGCTGATTGTTGCCCAAGAATGTTATAGACTTTGGTCAACATGTGGTGAGTAATTGTATTGAGAAGAAACAGCTTGTTTCTCTTGGATTTTATTCCCCCCCTCTCTCTCACCCATTCTCATAACAATTATTAGTAGTAGTAGTGAAATTTATTTTTTTTAATTATTAAACTGTAATGATCTCAACCCCCAAAGTTTTCCTTTTCTCTCCCGTTCTCCTCCCCACCAGAGTGAAGAGCAAGCAGCTACATGGTGCTTAGTTACCAGCTGGCATTAAACCACGACACTTCATGATGTAGAAGACAGAGGTCTGCAAGAGATATTTGTTCTCTGATTTGCAGCAGGACACTTCAGGCAGCCACAAAAGGATGGGACACAGACTCACTTCATATGAGTAAGCCTGAAGAAATAAGATTCATAGGAAATTAACTGCCTTTCTAATCAGAGGTCTGTGCATGTAAAACATTACTGTGTTAAAAGAGAACACTAACACCACACAACAAAGTGAAACAGATTTGCATGTCATGCTTAGAGGAAAAGACACATCTGAGAAAAAATTGGAATCCCACTGACGAGTCATAAATGCCAGACTGCTGCAGCAGGGAATATGCACCAAGATAAGCAAAAAGATCACACAAGAGCCCAACCTGTTCCTGAAAGGTCAGAATATAACCTTTAACAGTCAAAGCTCACACCAGTGTTTACTGTACGTGACCTGGAGGTCTATCCAAAAGCCAAGAAAATCGTGAAATTTAAGGTTTAAGCTTGCAAAGTTCTGTTTATCTTGCAGATGAGTTCAAGTATAAATGTGCCAGTTAATCATAACATATTTTTCCTCAAAGTTACCCAAAAATTAGTGGAAAGGTGAGTGATGTTAAAAAAGCATCGTGAACAGGAAAGGGTCAACATTCAGAAATGCTGAATTCAGCTAGCAGCAGTACAAGATTCACAGGATGCTGAACAAAACATTTCATTTTCATTAGGACAAGCTTGCTCACTGAAAAGTGGTTATTAGAACAGTAGGCCATGTAGACCCAATTATTTGCTTACTAATAAGTCACTAAGTCTTGATGCTATCACATACACATTTCATATGGCTACTGCTGCTTGGACACTTTGGTTACAACCTCTGAGAAAATTAACCAGCACTACTGCATCAGCACTGAACTTAATTAGCTAGCACTTTTATTTGTTTGGACTGACTTTAGCAAAGTTTTGGTGCAGGTCAGCTCACACACTCCTAAACACCTCTTGATCAGAAGTTAGGGTGAGTAAATATTGTGTCCAGTGGGCCCTTAAGATGACACTGAAGTTTGTGGTGGGCACTAGAAGAAGTACATGTGACATGTACAGGGTGCTGGTCTAGGGAAAAGTAAGCCTTGTGCTCTTTTATTCCTTGGGACAGGTTCTGCCTGTCACAAGGAATAAAAAAATTAAAGCAGAATTAAATGACAGCAGATGGAATGACTGAGGAAGACAGATCATACCAAGAAATCACAAAACCTAGAGAGTAACAGAGCTGAACAGAAAGACAACTGGAACTAGTCAGACAGACGACTAAAGCAGGCAGATTCCAGCCCAGAAGCAGGAGGATTCAGAGCTTTTGCCAGTTACTGAGCTGCCTTGGGCAGAAGAATTTGGACTTACGAGAACCACAGAACAGTGCTTCTCCAGCCAGAGGGTGTGCTTTGCCAGCACAACAGAAAAACTGCCCATCTTATGGGCTTAGCTAAAGGACACAAACAGAGCATGAAAGGCTTATGGCATCCATTGGTTGAGAAGTTGCCACAGGGAGATGGCACTGAGAGGAGCAAAGGCAGAAACAATTCCTACACTAACAGCAGCATCAGAGACAATCAAAAAGTGGGAGGAAGACCTACAAATTTAAAAGACTTGAAGGCATACTGCTGTGTCTTCATAAAGGCCAAATGATGAGAATCACCTATGAGTTGGGACCAAGTGACTGATGGAAGTCAAATGCTTGAACAAAGACTTTGAAATAAGATGGATATCACAAAGAAGGCAGCAAATTACAAGAGTTCAGTAGATAAAGACAGCCTGTAAAAACACAGAAAATAAAATCAGGTATTAAGAAATAAATCTGTAAATAGATTCATCAGCTAAAGAGCTAAATTAGAGAAAGATGGTGCAGAATTTATCACACCTGACTTTAAGCATCTGCCTGTGTGATGTCACCCATCTGACCAGTTTATCCTAAACTCCCTTTACAGACAGTGGAAATAATATATGATTCATCTCACTTATTTGAGAGACCTGCTTTAGAATGACATGACTTGTGCCTTACTGGTACTTGTTTCTCTCCATTTCCAAGAAGGGAGTTTCAGTGATTAGCTCAGATGGAGACATCTGCATGTGGCCTCATAACTCCCAGCCAGGGAGTCATCTTGTGTTTTACCTCCCATTAAGCACCATGCAGGAGGTTGATTGCCATTTTCATATGTGGAAGGAATTTTTTTCCCAGGCAGCTAAAGTGGCACATGACTATATGGGGTTCTTTTTCACATACTATCTTGCAATCAGGAGGGCTGGCTTTGGGTTGATTTACAATTGTTGGATTGGCTTTTACTGCACTTCTTTATTCAAAATGGTCCAGTGGAGGTCACCAAGCCAGCAGACTAAAATTTTGATCATCATTTGTACTGTGATTTAAAATGGTAAAGAGCTGCACTGGCTCTGTCTTTAACAGAAGTTGTAGCTCTTTCCATCTGCCTCTCTTCTCCATGCTGTGTGCACCAATGCCATTGGATGGATAATGGCTTCCCACAGAGGCCCTCAGCAGGGTGGAGGGCAGATTCACTCTTGGGATGTGATGGTACCTGGTGAAATCTGCATTGGGTAACCTTGCTGGATAATTTAGGATAAAATGGGAAAGGCTTTAACTGCAGCAATTAACCATATCACTTCTAACTGCACTAGGGTGTCTAAGTCTCCTTTTCCTATCAGATGTCAGCTGTACAATATGCATGTAAAGAGGAAAAACAGTAACATAAAATGAAGTTGCATTAACCTAAAAAATGGCAAGTGTTTATTACAAGTTAACAGTCCTTTACTGCACCCACACAAAGTTCAAATGTTCACAAACGAAATGACGTGAAGACAAGTGCGCTATTTTTAAAATACAACAGTCTGATAAACCTTGAGCTACCTGAGGACAAAGCTAGTCCTGAGTTACATACACATTCCAATGAGTAATTAAATATTAATCTAGAAAGCTAGTGGTAGTTTCTTACAGGTCTTGACATCATTGAATCTTGCAGAGGCAGTGCTCAGAGCCAGACCTGTGCTCTTTGCTCACACATCGCACATTAATTTTAAATGGAATCATCCCTCTGTATAAACTGAATAAAAATTGTAGGGCATGGGCCTTACAGTATTGCAAGCAGTGTTTTAGAAACCTGTGGAAGATGCTGAGTCTGAGAGGCTTGCATTCGAGCTCAAACTCAAATCTTCTTCCCTCATAAATATGGTTGATACTCTGGGGTTTTCATATCCAAAGGAGAAACTTGATCTAAAATGATCCTTGCAATATTTTACAAGGCATACTTAACCTCTTAATGTGTGTCATGCAAAGATTAAGAGGCAGTGTTATTGCTTGCAAAATCACCTGCTATTTCCAGGAAACAGTCATTTTCTGGACCTGTCCTTGTCACTGGCATAAGTATAATGCTTTTAATAATCTCCCATTGCCTAAGTGATGTGTTTGCATCAAAATGATGGATATGCTATAGCTGGCAGAACTTTTTAAGATCTACTTGTTTCAATCTTGTTCTTCTGCTGCCATCTAGAGGTTTTATTCTTAGATTTACAAAGAAGAAAATAAAGTGCTTTATTATATTTCAAAGTTGCCCTTAAAATTGTCTGCACCTTAACATCACTTAAGGCGCTATTATCACTGAACCTCTGTCTCTATACAAGAGCAGATTAATGAAGTGTGTACAGGTTTTTGATCTCTGGGATGCAAGTGAGCCTTATGGGCTTAAGTAAGATTTATACTAGAGGCAAACATTGTCATAAAAAAAATTCTTTTGCTCATAAATAGCACCTGTAAATTTGCCTTAGAAGGAATTTTCATAGAACTTGTTTTCCAGCAAATAAACAGCAACATATCAAAGCAGCCTCAAAGTAAGCAGGTGCTTGGAGAAAAGGCAGCCTTGCCAGCCTTGCAGCAGAATGCCAACACGGCAGGCACAGCTACGACTTTGGCCCACCAGCACAACTGGCTGACATCTGCCTCCTGTGACAAGGTGGCGATGCTCCATTTCACGCTAGCATTGCTCAGAAAGGCACAACACGAAACTCAGACAACACAAGACTCACCAGCGCGACAGAAAATCATTCTAATAAGAACATTTCTTCTCGAAGGTAACAGAAGCAGCTTATTCGCCATAATGGGCTCCTGGCTTTGTAAAAAAAAATAGGTTCACATGCAGTATAAATGAGTCCATCTCCCTTGACCTCAGTGTGAAGAGGTTAATTTGGCATCAGACCTTCTCGAGCAAGTCTTACCTTCTTGTTTTGCCCCTTCAAATGTTTATTAATTAAACTAATGCTAACCCCAGGTCTGTGGAAGGCAAATGCTAATATGCTTCACCATGTATTCCATCTGAATAGATTAGCAGAGCATCATTTTTGTCCCTCTGATATCCATCCAATTCTATAGCCCCTCCAGGCAACTAGGTGCACGTTGTCTCTGGAAAGATAGTCCCTTTTAAACAGAGGTGAACCAAGTCATTTCCTAGCACTGATAACAAGATTTTTAAATGTGTACAAAGGAACCAAATGTACACTGAACACTGAAATATGTGAAAGAGTTTCTAGGAAGTCCTTAGCCTTTAGAATACAATGTTCCTGTGAATGATAATTTCTGTACTTCAGCAGAGGATTAGCTGTCATAGTAAATTATTTCTGTTTGCCTGGAAGGAAAAAAGTGAAACTTCCTTAACTAAGAAGGCCAGCAAAAGGTAAAGCAGAGATGAGACTAACCTTGTCTCCTGTGCCCAAGGATACCTCTGAAAAGCTGCCATAACATGCAATAATTTGATAAGTGTCAGCTAAAATTAACCTGTGTACTGTAGAAGGAGATAAGAATAATATTAAATTCCTGCTGATACTCACTTTGTATGCTACAGAGACTGGCTCTGATGTTGTGCGAGCCTGCCATAATAAGATTTGGAAAACCTTAAATACCTTTAATAAGAAATTAGAATAGAAAAGAAGAAAATATGGTTTATTTTGTTCAGACTTGCTGAAGTTCTTGTGAGGATGGATTTCTATAAAAATATATTTTCATATTTTGACAGATACTCAGATGGTAAATCATTACTTTTCTTTGTGTCCTAAAATCTCCTAACTAAAGATATTAAAGGTAGCAACCTCATGTTAGTACCAAGTTCTTCAGTCTTTAAACCTCTTGGACACTTTCATTCAATGACCAGATGCAGAATGTGGATTCTTAGCCACAAGTTTTCACCCCCCAAAAAAGTATTTTTCATCACCATTCAGTATAATTCCTGGACATTTATACTGTACTTAAATATAAACTCACTGTTCATTTGCTCTGGGTACAAAAATCTTTCAAAAAGTTTTTTATTTAAAATCAAAGCATCTTTTTATAAAGTGTGATCAAAGGCTATATGCTTTCCAGAGCTGGTCTGTTGTTTTTTCTCATGACTACTCACAGATATGAATGAGTTGCAAAAGAGGTTTGCAGTCTTTGGAGAATTTGAAACTACATTGAAGACATCCTCATCATTACTTGTTCAAACCATCAGGTTCCTAACTAGTTTATACTACCATGCCCTCAATCCCTCCTTCACTACTGAAAATTAGGATAGAATACAAGAAAGGAAGAGAACCTCTCAAATATAGCATTTAAGGAGCTCATGTGAGAGGCAAGATACCTAAGTCTATTCTCCTTTTCAGTCTGTTTACTCAGCCAGATAAAGTAAAAAAAAAATAAAAAAATAGAAGCAACACTTCCAAATGCTAACCAAACTCAGCATTAGTGCACTACCCTTGATAGTCAGAGATACTGCTTCAAATTTCCATGGATGGGGAGGCAGAGGGAGGGAGTTGTTGCTCTTTTGTCTCCCAGATGTGTTCTCCAACCTGCTGCATCTGACAGATTATAAGTTGGTTTCTCATTTCATCTGCTTTTCATCTTCCTCCAAAACAAAAAAACATTGTGGTTCAGGTGAATTGGGTTTCAGACAAAACAATGAAAGTTATATGTCACTGAAATGAAATTTGAAAAAAAAACAAAAAAGAAAAAAAAGAAGGAAACACTGAAATTAAATTTGTTCCAAAACCTATCAATTTTCCTGGTTTTTTTTTTTTTTTTCAGTTCATCTGCTGCAGGGGGGAGAAGTCAGAATGTTTCTATATTTCTTACACTTGGGCCCAGAAGCTGAAACTCAGAGTGAAAGACTCAGCATCAGCTTTCAGCAGTGACCCCAAATGCAAATTTATAGTCTATATTCTTGTGCCAAACGCTTTCATCCAATTTCTTCAGTGAAGATTTTGCAGTGCCATCTCTTCATGTGACCCCTCATCCAAGCTCCCATCTCCCACAATGCTCCTTTTCCATCTCGTTTATCCTAGAGACTGGAAGAAGTGACAAGAGAGGACGGCTGCCTTCAGTGTGTATCACAAGTGCTACTTACCTTTGGTCTTTGCTGGAATCTGCTTAGCAAGGAGAAAAGCTTCTTCTAGGTACATAGGTGGTTCTTTATTGAGCAGGAAATTTGATCTAAAAAAGCCATCACTGCAAAAACTCCATTACGTATCACATGAGAAATATGTGAGCAACGGATGCCCACCCTACTTGAATATTTCACAATAAGAATGTACTGAAATTTTTGCCTAGAAGAGCATCACTTCACCCATGGAAGAGTTCCCTTGTTCTTTTCACTGAGAGGAGAACCAAAGACATAATTATCTTAAGTGACTGAATTGTATACATATATTCTGATGCCAGTTTAAGCTTGACCTGTATTGTAAAAAGTAAAATTAATGTTGCAAGTGCCACCCAGTGACTGTGATTAACCATAATTTGCATTCTTTATTGAAAGTCGATAGTCTGCTAGTCTACCAGCTGTGAAATTGTGCAATAAGCAATAATTAAACAATGAAGAAGAGTAAATAGAACTAGTTAGGTGTGATTTGGAGCAGTGAGTAGCAAAGGTGACTTTAAAGTTTTATTAGCACAAAGCAGGAAAAACAAAACACAACCACGTGACCTATGGTTCAGTGAGTACAGAGTGAACATTGGTAAAGGTCTACTAAAATCCCACTATTGACAGAACAAGAGTATCACTACTAAAACAAGACTATTCATTAAACTTACAGGATCAAGGGCTTCAAAGCCAAAAGGACCAGCTTTGAATGTCTAACCAGTTCACTGCCTTTACTGTTGGGGCTTTTGTTCTCAGAGGCTTGTTGTATTGCTTGGACTTGGGGGAGTTTTTTGCACAAGATTGAGAAGTGTGAAAATGAAAGTTTACTGTATGTTTGTAGGTTTTTGAAACGTGCCATTTCATATGGGAACCTCTGGCAGGAATTTGGCTTTTTCACTGTTTGCAAGTCCTACTCTATTATATGCATTCAAATTGAGATTGCTGCAGAAGTGTACAGCACCACAGCACAGCTACCTCCCAAAGCAAACTTAAAAACTCAGTTTCCCTTTTGACATTACCAATGAATTTTGTGTGGCAATAGCTCAAATACAGCTCAAGTATTCTATTCTGTTTATCAGAAGGTGGAACTTCACTTGTTACAGGATCTTCACTTGCCCTCAGGTTTGAGGACTTCTTCTGATGGTGGTATTGGCCTGGGCTTAGCAAGTTGGCCAGGCTTAATTTCAGGCATTTTTTCACCATGTCTGTACACACTTACAGTGACATCCACTGTTTCCCCACCATACTTGTTCTTGACATGGATACTGTATTTGCCTGAATCTTCTGAAGTCACCCCCTTGATGGTTAAACTGGCGTATTTCCCTTGTTCCAGTGAAAATGCATAGTGCTCATCAATTTCAAAGGCCTTGTCATTCTTGAACCAGACCACTTCAGGGTCAGGGTTTCCAAATACAGTACAGGTCAGATTTAGTGTCTGAGGGAGAAAGACAGAAGTAATGTTGAGATCAGTAAGATTTGTTTAACCAGGATGTTCTCAGTATTGTTTTTATGCATTGTTTTATTCTTAGCTAATTAAACTAAGACTTGGTACCTTGTTCCTGAAGACTGAAAAGTAGTCCTTAATATTTCTTTTTCCCTTGATTCAGACTTTCCACCATCTCACCAATAACTGTGATACAGTAATAGCCTCAGGCTTACAGTGTCTGAAGATGGTAAGTTGGACTGTCATTACAGTCCTGCCTGCAGGAGACTCCTGACAACCCATTAGTCTGACATGAGGTTCAGGCAATGATAGTTTTAAAAACATCCTTGAAGCTTTCCTGTACACAGCAGGGAGGAGAACTGAGCAAATCTTTTCTGACCAAGGCCTCCTGAGGTTATTGCTCGAGATGATTAAAAAAAAATCACTTCAAAATAGAATACATAACATGAATCTCTGGACACCGATTCCAGGTGTGGCTGACTGGTAAAGTGGAAATATTTTATGAAGAATAAATAATACCAAAATATTGGTAAAGTGCTCTTAAAATCATAGAATGGTTTGGGTTAGAAGGGACCTTAAAGATCATCTGCTTGCCATCCCCTGGCCATAGGGAGGGACATCTTCCACCAGGCAGGGTTGCTCGCAGTCCTGTCCAACCTGGCCATGTGTTAAATGCATGTGAAGCATATTCAGAAAATAGCTGACATTATGTAATGGACCATCCTGGCAGCTAAGGCATTTTTCAAAAGCTGAACTGAGATTCAAGTAGCTTGTAAAATTTTCATGAGCATTCCTCCATATTTTTATAGAGGTACTGCTGAACCACCCTCTAAGTGTGTGTATGTAAACTGCACATATTTAGGTATTGTGATCACAGAAAAAATGAAAGAAAAATCTGAGAAGCTGTATTGATTAGTCTGTACTTTGTTTACCTTTGCTGAAAACTCACTCTAGATAACTATGCCCTAGGTAACTACGCCACTTTAGGAATTCAACATATGCAGCATTGTGTTAGGAAAGAAAAAGGAAAAAGAAAACAGGAAAAAAATAAAACTAAGAAAAAACCCTACTGTTAACAATCCCAAACTGACAATTTCTACCATAATTCTTCCTTATAGTCCCTCCACATTTCCCTTCAGGTTTCACCAAATCCTGATGAAGAGGGAGCTGAGAAAGTCCATCTGTGTTCACACATGCACGTTTTTGAGAAATGTTTTTCTTGATTGACAATGACTGAATAGATGTGATATAACTCAGAGTAAAAATAAAACAGGAAGAAATTTTCAGTGATTGAAAGCACCATATGCTCACAAATAGAAGTGGTCTTGCACAATTCATACATCCAAAGTCAGAATGCTGAAGGAAGATTTACATACTGTGGGTACAATCTAGTGGCAAGCTAAGTCTAAGTGATTCTTGAAGTGATATTACTTCAAGAATCACTTAGACGTATAACGTAGGAGGCAACGTTAACTAATAGCATATAGAAACTAGACTTTCTATAAAATATTTAAAGGAATGATGATGCAAACACAAAAATAAAATATTGGGAAAATAACCTTTTTTCTAATATTGTGAGTTATATTCTTTCTGTCCTTTTTGTAACATGGGCAACATTTAATTACAATTGCTTTCAAAAGTGACATCATTTAAGAGAAATTAATAATTAAATCATAATAATTAATCAAGTCTTATTAAGTTAATATGTAGCAGATAAATTCCACAGTAAATAAACTTAGCAGATATATTCCATAGTCATTTAAAAGATAATTTGGGGCTCTACTACTTATGAAATTATAAATTTGAACTAAAACTAAAATTATTCTCCTTCTTCTTCTTTCAGTTTCTATGAAACCATTTGTATTCCCTCACCTTCTGACATCAAAGTAAATATCTCACTGCTCAGCATGAAGAAAGCTGTCCTTACCTTCCCATCCATTATAGTAACGACATCAGGCAAACCACCAATGACTTTACCACGATCTAGGAGTTGAAGAAAAATATGGTGAATTTGTGAAGCTTAGACCTCAGAATTACTCATTTCTTAATGGTTTTGGTGTCATGACTAACAGGTTTGTTGGGTTTTTTTGGTAATCTTTAACAATAAAACAATTTTTGTGATATTTTGGGAGGGTTTTAATGTGTTGTATAGCCTCCTTAGATTTTTATGGTGGAAATTGTGCCGCAACATTCTAAACTGATAGACATAACAACCTTGAAGGTACTGCTGAGCTTGACAGTTTGTGTTTTGGGCCTAGAGGAAAGTAAGAAGGGCATTCCTCTTGGTGGTATCCAAAACCTAAGGAAAATTTGTTCAGCCACGGTCTTTGTGGGAAGAAGCATCATTTCATCACCTGGGAATTGATATAATTTCCAGTACACCTAGCAGTAATGAGCTTCCCCACAGTCTGGGTCTCAGCAAGCAGTGCAGAACAGACAGCAGCTAGCAGGTTTTTACTTAATAGAGAGATCCCAATATTCAGTATTCTCAGAATCAACACCTCCTTGCATGACGCACAATTCACACTCCACCAAATCTCTGCAGTCAAAAGATACACTAGAGGCTTGCAAAATTTGTGAAGTATTTAGTGGGTTTCCATTGCAATAAACGACAACTAAATCCACAAATTGCTATTGTTATTGCCATAGTTTGAGTCAATAGAGGATTTCTCTAGCCACAGAACTCAGTAAGTTATGGTAGCATGTCATCATGGATGCTTTAAAAAGAATACTCGACTACATTGTAAAACACCTCTGATAAAATGTAAAATAAACTTACTCTTCTCAGCAAAAGCAGCTGCCCTAAAGTCGTTGAAAAAGAAAGAAAAACATATAATGTTATTGATTAAATTAATAATAAAATATTTTTTGTGAGCAAAGGTACTATTGTTATGGCATTAAAATACAAACGATGCAGCACTTACTTGAGTCGCTGGAATTCTGCATATGCATCATCAAAAGCTGTAATAAAACAATTGAGAGGGTTATCTTCCATGGACATAACTTGCACTTATAAACATTTCAACACACACCCATGTTACAGATCTTTTAAAACGTGTACAGGGTCACACAGTAGCACAATGAGAAACCAGAGCCCTGAAAACTAATGCAGCTGGTGCTGGAAACAGATACAAGATTAAAAAGATAATAACAGTTATAAAACTTAGCTATGACTGCTTCTGATCAAAGACTTTTTACTGTAATTCCTCTATTTCCAGTAAAATCTGCATAATCCATGAAAAAGCACAGTACAAATCTGATCTTATAAATAAATATACCTTGACCAGACAGATCAAGCGTGCGCTTGTACGATTCCTTGTCACCAAAGATTTCAAATGTGTAGTTCCCCTTATCCTTTTCAGTGGGTTCACTTATCTGCAACCAGGCAACATCATCTCCACCTCCAATCTTCATCTTTTCACCAGAAGAAATCTTAGATTCCCTGGAAAAGCAAAAAAATAAAAAAAAATAATAAAGATGAGTTTGAATATTCTTTTCCTGTATGTTGTCCGTGGGAAATCATCTGTAAAAAGTCACAAATGATAATATAATGCTCCAAAGCTATAAAAAGAGTGTGACTAATGGCCTCATTTTTCCAGAATACTCTCTGCTTCCGGGTGGGAGTACAAAACACTTTGAAAATATTAGCTTGTGTTTTCATTTCTAAGATTCATTTGCTCACCCTTTTCTCATCCTCCTTCTCTCCTCACACCAAGCTATGCTTACATCTTCATGCACATACACAACTGTGTGAAAGTGCTTAGGGTTCTGTACACTTCATACACAGTAAAATATAATACATAAGGGCTGTAAATCATAGGCAAATCACATTTTTTGATGAAGGAAACAAATCTTCTGTCTTTCATTAACTTCAAAAATCAATTAGCAAAAGATTTGTGTAAAATTACTCTTGCATCAAGTGAAAGGACATCTTTGCTTTTTTTAAAGAAACAATAAAAATGTCTTAACTGCAGATAAGTAATAAAAACTCTTTTCAAAAACTATGGCATTAGCTTGACTTATCAATCCTTCCTAGTTAAGAATAAAAGAAATGCTCTGCAGATTCAGATCAGGTGGTCTTCTGATCCACAGTCTGTCACAAAGAGAGGAAAGAGAAGAAGCTATTTAATGAGAGCATATAAACCAGATCATTTTCAATGGCTCAAAGAGAACTTTCTTCTTTCACTCATTAACTAAAGAAATACTTCTTTTCCTTCTTCCTCCCCAAGCATCTTTAGCTGGAATTTTTAATAAATGAAGTCAGTTTTAGATTTTCCTTGATCACTCATTTTATTTGCCTAGACTGAGCTAATTTGACTGCATAGCTAGAATTATTTTGATGGTGAAAAAGTGTTTTTACCATTTTCCTTTCTTTAAGACAACTTTATTGAATTCAGTCTACCAAATTAGATTTCTGGATAGAAACAGCTATATATTAGAAAATATTACATATAATGTTTCCCACTGTACCCTGAATGGATGATGAATACTAGGTCTAGGACTTTTAATGTATTTCATGATATGAAAGATTGTGGATAATTAAATGCTTGCTAGAAATTTACATGGTAAAAAAAAATAAATTAAAAAAAAATCATGGGTTGTGTAGCACTTTAATTTTTCCAGGAAAAAAAATTGTTATAATCCCATTTAAAGGACATGGGAAGCTAGAAAATGCTGGTTGGTTGATTTTGGTCTTCTTTTGGCTTTAACATCTCTGATTATAGCTACTGTATTCATATAAGAATTGAAATTTTATTCATTCAGAATCTGTGTTCAATGATCTTCAAGACAATCAAAGTGTAAGGTATAATAAAATCTGAAATATTTCTCTATGTAAATATAAATAATATATAAATATAAAGATAAACAGAAATATAAACAATATAAATATAACCATAAACACAAATATAAATGTAAATGTAAATATGCACACCAATATTTCCATATTAGCCATGTAGCATTCATTATGTTTATACTTTTATTAAATGGATGGTAGAATAGACTGTCACTTTTAAAACTCAAGCAGATACAGTAAAAGGCAGAGGCAAATATTTTTTTCTTTTCCTTGTCATCATTACTAGTATCACTATTATGAAAGAAGAATTTTGTAAATAGAAAGTCTGAGATATAAATGCAGTTGCATGGCCTTGCAGAAGTGCTCTTGAGCTCCCTGAATGTAATAATTTATGCCCTGTTGGAGTTCCTGTCTTCATAGAAAGCATTGCAAATCTAGGACAACATATTGATAAGCCAAACTATTTCTGTCTAAGTCAGACCAACTCACTGTGTGTCATCTTTGTAAGCTATCAAGAAATGTGAAAGCTGAAACTCTTGAAGAGTTTTTAAATCCTTTCAAATATTACCTACTCTTTCCAACAAGCAAGGACTTGACATAACAGAATATATGAACCCATATTTAACTGTAAATACACTGATGATTTGACAGTCTCCAAAGTAAAAGATTAATGTAACATAAGAGTGGAAAACTGTTCCCAACTTTAAAGCTCCTTTTCAGTCATATCCTCAACCCTGAGGGTTATTCTCAAGGTATTCTGTGCCCCATTGAATATCTTTTCAAAGAGAAATATCAAAATTAAAATATTTTTGGTTACTTAAGACTGTGACACTTTGGAAAAAAATAACACTGTTCTTAATACAGGCTTTTATTAAACTGTGAGAACAGATCATTGGTATTCATCTAGACCTAGAGGAGAGTTTCATCCATTTTAGAAAATGAGCAGCCCTGAATAAGAAACTTCTCCCAAATATTTTGCTGTCTTTTAACTAGTCAGATAATACAATAGAAGACAAGCAAACTTGTGTTGAATAAAAGAACACAATATAGTAGATTCCTTTTTCTTATCTAATACAGCCCTCCTGATGGGTGTTGGACAAGCCTTTTAATATTTCTTTTACCTTATGTACTTCTTATGTTAAAAGAGAATATATTGTTTTGGAAAGAAAAATTCATTAATGTGGTCCAATTTATAAATGATTAAAGAATAGAATATTAATAGAATAGTATAATAGCCTCAGAGTAGTAAATATTAAATAATAAACAACAGCAGTTGTTTCTCAAGTTAAACTGAAAAAAATATTCTCATCTACCTGTGGCACCAGCTGACTTTCATTTCTTCATTGTAGTATTTCAAGAAGCACTGGAGCCTTATTCCTTCCTCAGTGCAAAGAATCTTCAGTGGGGAGGCTGACTTACCTATATTAAATAGAGTATAAATGGATCAAATATGAGAGATAGTGGAATGAACAGGAAACAGAGGAATAGATTATTTGTACTGGCTGGACAAAAGGAAATTTAAGACCTGGGTCACAATTCTGAAGTATTACAGACACAATTGTCATACCCCTCAGGGAGCATCTGCTGATTTATATCAGGTGAAAGTTCAGTATAAGTTTATGACTTTATTATCATATACAAGCATCAGGACTGGCAAGATCTATTGTGAAATAACAATCTAGTCATATAATTGCCATGAAAGAGACGTGAAATGGTTCTATTTGCATAAAAATTTTATTCTTGTGCAAACCCTGTTCTTTAAGCAGGAGGAACAGCTTCTCACAGGGAACAGATTCAGAACCTCATTCTCTCTATATCAAGGTTCACTTATTAATGGAAAATAGGAAGAAAATTATTGCTGCAACATTTTCACAGTATCTAAACCAAAGAAGTTAGGTGGAATAATACTTTGTTCCCTTTTAATTCTGACAATTAGCAAGGTCAACTGCCTGTTCAGAAATTTAACAACATCCATAATAATATAAGCATTGGGACTCATAGAGATTACCCACTTAAAATATAAGTTTTCTGTCTCATCCTCATGTAATTTCAAAATAAAATAAAACTACATGAAAATTCAAGACAGCTTTTACTTACCACTCATTCCACTCAATGCCAGAATTATATCATCATAAACTGCAGAGAGAAAGAAAAAAAGGGAGAAAATGTACCATCAAAATTCAATCAGAATATAGCTTTTTTATGTTCAGTTTAATTAAAGCAATATGGGAAATCTTCATATCCTTAAGCAAAGAAAACCATTAAAATTGCAACAGGTGTACAGGACAAATTGGAAACTGTCTGTGTACAGCATATGAATTCTGAGTATCTCAGCCTTTTGTGGAGTCAGCTGTCTGCTGCAAACTCTTTGTCTCTCTCCCTTAGGCCAGCAAAAAGAAAAAAAGTCATTAAAACTGAATAGCTCACATTCAAAAGAAAGTGCGGGTGAAAAAGAAATTATCTCCTTCTTGGTGAAAACAGTTTCACCTTCTCCCTGTAGGGTGGCATTTGACAGAAGTGAAGTCTTTTAACAGCAAGTGAAATAAAGCAGGTATCATATCAAGCCTTTGAAATACCACAGAGCTGATGGGTTTGTGGCAGGAGAGAGCCCTGGAGCCAAGGGCACAAGAGTGGGGAACCCTTCCATAGCAGAAGAATCATATTCAGTGACACTGTGTAAGGTAAAAAGAGCAAAAAACCACCATAGTCTAAAGAATGCATAGTCAAGTCTGAAGGATGCATATTCAACACTGATGAATTTTTATGAAAATGGAAGACAGAGTATTCAGAAAATAAAATACAACTTATATATTTGTTCTGTATTGATCTGTATATGTACATTTTTGTCTCAGCTAAAATAAATCATGATACAGTTCCATAATTCTTAGCAATCTCCAGTATGCCTCAACTGACACTGTGACATAAGGTTATGAATTGCATATTATATATATATACATATATAACATTACAAATGCCTGAGGAGGTAGGGTTATGTTAGCCATACTGTCTAAATGAGTGTGGGGCTTTTTTCTGAGAATAATGGGCAGAGTTTATGCAAAAGAAAAATTCCTGTGACAGCATCAATTGATAATACAGCCTTCTGCAGTAAACCACATCTTAAGAACTCCACCTGATACTCATCTTTGCCTTTTGTTACAGGTACTTCTTCCATCTGTTGAAAAGGAATGATAAGATTTTTGGTAAACTGAGTTAATTTTTTAAAATGTGTTTCTCCTTCTGCTAGGAGCCATCCAAAAAATACTCATTACTTGTGACAAATGTCTACATGCAGTTGGGATGAATCTAGATTCACTTTGGCCTGTTTGGTGGGATCTAAGCAGATATATCCAGGGAAGCATGCTTCACCAAAGTTAAGTAAAATTCACTCATGTTGGCAACAGATCAGGGCTTGTTATCGGCTCAGAACTACAGAATATTCTGAGTTGGAAGGGACCTACAACAATCATCAAGTCCAAGTCTCAAGGGAATGGCCCATACAGGGATCAAACCCACTGCCTTGGCATTATTAGCACTGTACTGTAACCAGCTGAACTCATCTCAGGGTCAAGGTAAACTGACATTTTTTACATTAAAAAAAATTAAATGTAAATAGAATTGCTGTATCTCACTGTGATGTCTGATATCATATGAAATCTTTTTTAAATGTCTACCATGCATATATTTTAGGTTATATTCTCTTATTTGCATTTAACATCATTTGAATGTAAGTGGATACAGAGCCTGAAGTAACCTGTCCCTTAGAATATGCAGTTTTCCTTGCTCCTGCTAGATTTTTCTTTTTATCCTTTATTTTTCAAGGGTAATTCCATCATTTAGGAGACCCATATTTTGGTTTAATAATTTGGTTTAATAGTGCAGTTTTCATGGGTTTTCTGGTTGACATTTTGAAAGCCTCCTGGGCCCACAGGTACTGTGAATTCTCTAAATGGGCATTTCACTGTGTATTTCAAGCAAAACACAGTTTGCCATACCTGAAGTATAGTTACTGGAAGAAGGACACCTGACCATAGGATGGAGACCTACTGTACCTTTTTCTTATTTCAGTGCTCAGGATACACATGCACAAATCCACAGACCAAGGGAATGATATCTATCTATCTATCTATATATATATCAAAGGACAGGAAAGGAGGAGGTGATTAATGAGAACATATTTCAAAGTGTGGGACCTGAGCATGACATAAATGGTATGGAATAAGGGACAGAAATGGTACTGGTTTTGGCTGGAATAGAGTTAATTTTCTTCATAGCAGATTTATGGTGCTGTGTTTTGGATATGTGATTAAACCAGTGTTGGTAACACAGGGATGTTTTAGCTGCTCCTGAGCAGTACTTGTACAATGTGGAATGGAATTTTATTTCTTCTCCTCAGACTGCCTCACCAAGAGGAGGCTGAGAGTGCACAGGAAGTTGGGAGGTGACACAGCCAAGAAAGGTTACCCCAACTGACCCAAAGGACATTGTGTGCCATATGCCTTCATACCCAGCACATAAAGCTCAGGGAAGAAGGAGGAAATGAAGAACATTTGAAGCGATGGTGTTTTTCTTCCCAAGTCAATGTTAAGTGTGATGGAGCCCAGCTTTACTAGAGATGGTTGAACCTACCATCTATCTACCTGCCCATGGGAAACAGTGAAGGAATTCTTTGTTTTGCTTTGCTCGTATACTCAGCTTTCACTCTACCTATCAAACCATCTTTAGCTGAACCCAGGATTTTTTTGCTTTTCCCCTTCCAATTCTCTCCCCCATCTCACTGAAAGAGAGTGAGCAAGTGGCTGTGTTGAGATGAGATGCCAGCTGATGCTAACCCACGAAACAGTTTTATGATTTAGAATCAAAAGCACCCTCGGTCCCCACTGAGAGTCCCACATGAACATAGCACTTTGTTTCTTTAGGGTTTTTTGTAGATATTAAAGCTTAACAAACCTGAGAGAGAGTGATCTCCCATAAAATGGAGTGTCTGTCTAGTTAGAAACATACTTCATCTCCTGCTTGTCAAAATGCTAGAGATTAATTACAAAAAACCCAGTGTCACCCTCCTAAAGTGCTGATCTGCAGTTCAGGTCTCTATAACATAAGAGAAATGAAATTCAAACACCAAAAATATATGCTAATTTGACATTTGCAAGGGTAGATCTTTGACACCTATGGAGAACATGTGGAGATCATTATTCCATTGCAGTAGACTGAATGTTACCTTTTCCTGATAATTCAAGAGAAGATACATCATGACCTCTATCATCTGATAGTGTCGCCTTATAAACCCCTTCATCTTTGCGAGACAGCTGCAAGGAAGACACAAGATGTTTACTGACAAACTTGGTTGTACTAGATAGTACTAGATTTGCTCAACCCCTGCATAATTTTCTAAACAACATACATTGTGCTGTCTTCTGGATAAATAATCTTACCAAGGAAGTGATGGAAACTATGAATAACTTGTTCATGCTTTTTTTATATAGATTAGCATTTAGTTCTTAAGCCTGAACCCTATTCTGATTTCAGTTCAATTTCCTCTAGGAAATAAAACCATGAGGGTTTTTCCCTTGCTCCAAAAAGACAGCATTGATCTTGGTCAGTAGAAATTACAAGCACTGTAGTAAGATGTAACAAGGCATAACTGCAACCTACACAAGCCTTAGAAATGTAATTTTTCTTCAACAATTTTTTTTTCTAATTATGTAAATCATAACAGCAAATCTATATCCTGTAATATCAGCTCCTTCATGCTGCTTGCATTCAAGCAGAAATTCTAGTCAAATTATATCTGTGCTAAGTAAATAATTAATTCATTAACCTTGGAGACTTTACATTCTGAAATCTATCACAGTGATATTGCATTAAAGGCAGCAGGGATTTTCAGATTTTGTGGGTTTATTTTAATTCCTTTTAAGGCTTGAAGGAAAATATACAAACATTTATATATAGATTGGAGATGACTTAATACTTAGACTTATAAAAATCTGCAAGCATATAAACCATAGCACAAATAGCATAAAATTGAATGACAACTAACAAGAGCAGTCCAAGACAAGCAGAAACAGAAATAACCTCCCAAAAAAGTCTGCTCAAGAAAAATGAGGCTGGTAAGTCAGTATCCTCTTTCAAGGGAAATGAAGGAAGGAAATTAGAAGAATATGAAGCCAATAAATAAACAATTTAGATGGAATGCATATTATTGAAAGCAGAAAATCTCATTCTGGGAGGTTTTGTCACTTCACAAAGGCAGCATCTGTGCAAGTTAAAGTTTCAGATAGAAGTTGTGTTATCCTGTTTGCATAAAGATAGATCTTATGAAGCCATAAACTTTGAACTTGTTCATTTTAGGCAATAGAATTGAAAACTGTCAAAAATTAGGTGCTTGAACAAGTTGAAAAATTAAGGAGTAATAATAAAGGATAAGATACAGGTCACCAAAGGACTCTGAAGGAACTTAAGCATGGATTCTGAGCTGACTACAAAAACAGATACTTTTTGCTAGCAATAGTTATTCACCAGAAGAGTAGAAAATAAGGGGTTTTTTCATACAACGGTTCAAAAAAATCATGATAGCTAGCATGCTTCTTTGTCTGGCAAATCTATAGTGTGTCAAGCAGAAGCTGTCATTTGTAATCATCAGGTGATACAGTACCTTGGGAATACTGAGGTGACATTCTCCCTTCTGCAGATCAGGCAGCTCCTCAACATCAGCCCCAGAACCATCCTTATACCACTTAAAATCAGTCTCCTTCTTTGTGTTTGCAACCTGTACAACAGAAAAGGCACATAAGCCTGGCTATGTCCTGAGGAAAGGTATTGCACTGTGGGAAGTCACATAGGTACTTTCAACATATGAACCATATTTTTTATAACACATGTCCAATAAAGTTAAGTAAAAAAATCTATTTCAACCAAGTCCTTCTAAGAAAATCTCAGTCCTACAGTGTTTCTTTACAGCACAGGATACAGATTACAACTTCAGAGCCCTGTAAAATTCTATAAGAAAATCTTGGCAATCTCTTCCCTTAGATGGTTTGGCACCCTTGCTCTGTGCTTGTAGCTTGTCTAGAAATAGCTGCAGAAGTATCTTTCAAATTAGAGCTTCTGAATTCTCCTTTACCTTTTCATCTTTGCCCTGTGACTCCAGAGAGTTGTAACACAGATCTTAGGCCCTACCTTAATCTTTGGCCAATTTGGAGATTTACCCCAGCTACCTAAGCAATGTCTCTCATGGATAAGCTGCAGAAAGCAACTGAAATCACTATTCTGAAAGGATCCAAGACTTCAAAATTGTGAACTGCACCAAAAATCCTTTTCTATTTAACCTTCTACATTGAGTCCTATGGGGCATACAGAGACCTGGGTAATCCTACAAATTGCAGTCTCTCCCAAAAACATACCACATATGCAGAGCAGTCGTTTGAAAGCAAGAATTTTGCTATAGCAGCAGCAGTTCATTGAAACAATGCTTAAATAGAGTACAGCTGTACCTGAAGCACTGTTCTGATTTTGATATAAAAACTGTATGTCGGATACACTTGAAATACTGCTGGATAAATTACCTCAAACTGTGAATTCAAAGAAGTTAAAAGTGCAGCCCTTTCTAGAATCCCTGTATATATATATATATATATATATATATATATATATATATTTTATTTTTTTTTTACTCTCAAAATCACTTTTGTTTATTTGAAATCACTATCCCCATACCCTTCTAAAAGTCGTAAAAATGCAATGGTATTTTCATGTGTAGCCTGAATTCCGATGTCATTGTGGCTTTGGTAGAGGGACAGAGCCAGCAAGATATTTCTCAGTCCCCAGGCAGTTGCTTTAAAAAGGCTCCTTAAAGAAAAAGTGAAAAACTGAACAAATGGCTAGAGGGCAGCCAGGAACTTAATAAAGATCTGCAATAGTTTTCAAGTGGCCTGCTTGAAGGAAAAAACACTTGCCAATTTCTAACCCTTTTACATTAGAGAAGTCATTCCACAGATGAGCAGATCTATGACAGCTCTCTGTGGAGGTGACAAATAGGTGGGTCTTCTATACTGATTCCTAGACATCTCTATCAAACATGCTCAAATTAAACACATCTATTCTTGCTTAATAACCAGTGTGATTGCTATGGATCTCTGACAGTATTTGAGATCACCACTTGGCCCAAAGCAATTGACTTGCTGGAGAAAAGTGAGCAGCATTTTACATTTACCAGTAACTACAAAGTGGTTGTTCCTGTAGTCCTATGACATGATTGGCAATTTTATTTGAACAAAGCCTGAAGGAACAAGCCTTTAATGCTTTTCAACAATTTTTCATCAAAGACTGTTAGCACTCAATCTGACAATACATAGACTGAGTTTCAGACACATGCAATTTGCAGTGCTGAAGTTATTTCATGTTGGCATTTACTATAAAATGTTACATTTTTCACTGTTTAGCCACATACCAAAAAATCTTGCTTTTAACAGACACAGAACAAGTAAGGGCCAAAGTTGTGCAAGAGCAAGTAGCTTCTGAATGTTCTGAAATTTAGAACTACTAGAAGCAAAATGACAGTAGTTGCTGGCATATGAAGAAAAATAAACACAAAACAAAAAGCAAAAAAAAGCAAACACCATAAAATTATTTCAATATTTCAGATGGACAACCATGTTCCACTGACATTGAGGGGATACAAAACCAAGAACACGGCCATCAATCCCAGCTAATTCAGAGTTAAATATTAGTCAATCAAAAATCAGTCAGGTCCAATCATATAGTAAATAAGGGATATGTGAGGTAATATTTGATATACTCTTTTATAACACAATCCATATTTGTTCATCATTTCTGTTATGGGCCTGGATCATACAGTCAGTCCTTTGCCCTACACAAGTTTCCAGTTGGCATGGTTTCCTTGTTTCCTTATGCCATGCTATGGCCTTTAAAAAAGTCAAGTTAAAACACCCTCTCTTACAGATACTTCCTTCATATTATCCCTCTTAAAAGCTTTTAGAAGAGGCAAAAATTCCCTTGATTTTTTTTTTATTTTTTTTGTTTTGTTTTTTTGGGGTTTTTTGGGTTTTTTGTTTTCAGAGGAGCACTAAAGAGAGCCTGGAAGAGACCTGGGTCAAGTGTTGTGATACAGCCTGAGATGGCAGAGAGTACTCCTTGATTGTTTTTATTACCATAGAAATAGCATGGAGTGGCCACACTTCTAAAAAACTTGTTTGTCAGGTATCTGGAGTCTGAAGGACAAACCCAGGCTTTGTTTTTCAAACTCTTACTATGTACAAATATAAGTTAAACAGCCATAAACAACAGTACCATGTGAACCTAATGGCCAGTCACATACTAACAGTAACAAACATTATAAGGTCAATAGCATAGTTAAAATGATGAGTGTGCAAGCAGCCCACATCCTAGATTTCATTTACATAAAATGTTCTGACCTTGTGAACAAAAAAGCACACTGGTGAAAAGCAAATAATCAGATGCTCAGCCTTTCACAGCTTCAGTGCTATAAACAGGCTTGACAGTCAATGAAAGAAGGATAATTTCAGATTAATTTGTAGAGAATTAACACTAGCATAACTGGTTCAGCAACTTTTAATTCCCCATGTGAATGAAAGGATAAGCAGGGTTCATGCCTGAGGCACATGCATGTGGAGATTATAAAGTACTTCAGCAAAGGTACTGTGTTAACTAATGAGTGTTGAGCCCTAGAATGGGAGCACATGGAATGGCAGCTTCAGTACCAGGTCAGTTCTGCTGGGAATAACTTGGGTTTAAGGGTCTCCTAATTAATGAGCAGGGTAAAAAAAAAAAATTGAAAAATTTAAAAAAATCCCCACAAATATGCATGTAAATTGCTCATAATGAATGATTCAAGTTAGTCTAATTATAAGCCAAAAGTTATTCAAAAGAAGAGGAGAAAATTAATACAAAAGAGTCCATATTAGAGGAAAAGGGAATCAAGAAGACTTTGATGCCTGAATTCAATGTACTTAGTTATTCAGACCTCTAATTAGTCACTCTGGAGGAGCAAAACAATTGAAAATTTATCTGTTCAGAAAGGCATTTAAAGATGTTAATAGCAGAAGTTACACTGAAATCAATACACATTACCATTATTTAAGATTCAAAAGTCAGTAACCAAAAATAATTTAAAAATCATGTTTTATAACCTTAATTCTAGAAGTCTTTGTAACACATTTGATTACAGTTGATTATATAACAGATGCCTTGTTAGAGAAATTACAAAACAGTACAGAAAGATTTTGAACTCTGAATTTTTTAGCTATTTCTGAAGAAGAAGAAAAGAGATGTATATTTTGTGTAAATTATTCTTATGGCTTAAAACTTTTACAAGGAACTGGACCACCTAATAATGCATTTAGAAATGTCCTATATTTTCGTTTTGTTTTCATTAACATTACTGTTGAAGAATAGCAAGAAGTCAGAAATTTTAATGTTAAAATTAGTTTTCATATGAAACTTTTGTTTTTAAAGGTATCTAAATCCTTTTTCGCATTTTTCTACCTCAATTCTTCATCAACATATTCTAAAAAATCATTTTAAGGACATTTCCTTACCTTACAAGAAAGTAAAACTTCACATTCCTCTGTAACCTTCCAATACAAAAACTCTGAGAAGTGAGGACCTAAGAAACAAAATAATCTTAAAACAATGTTGCAGAATGAAGAGTATCAGATCCAGTGAAAGAGAGCAAAAGGATAATTACAATATCCTTACACCAAAACAAGAGGCATCTCCTAAACCACCCATGCACTAGAAGCTAAATCCTACAAGTTGGTATCATACTTACCTAGTGTCTACATTACAGCTTAGAAACCTGAATCTCATCTCTGTATCTGTATGAACTGGGTAGTGTTCCAAAATATAAAATGGTGGGTTAGAGAAATTAGTTTATTATATACCTTTGTGCCAAATTGCCAATTAAAGGAAAGAAGCAAAGTAGCTACAAACAAATGTACAGATAATATATTTAATGTAAATGCAACAAACCAATGACAAACATTGTTTGCTGTGATAATGTAAAGTTTATAAGTGTATTAAATATTACAGGCAGAACAGAAAATATTCCTTTTCCCCATTAAAGTTCCAATCCTGCCAAGAAATATTTGCTGACATACATAGCCCTTTTTAAATTACTGTGTTTGCTTATCTCAATAAATGTATATGTCTTTGTGCTGGCAGGATCAGGGCCCATAATTTTGGTACCCAAACCCGGGAAGTTGCAAAGTCCAAGTTTTTAACTTAAATCATTGAGTACTGAAAGGTACAGTTTATGCTGTAAGTGGTATAATTTCTTTCCTCAATAAATTTTAAACAGCCTTCAAAAAAAAAAAAAATAGAATTACAGTATTTCTGTACAGAACCTTACCTAACCTATTTAGGAAAAAAGTTTTGAATTATTATTGTTATTTTCATCCTGAAAATGTATACAAGTGAAAATCAGAAACTAGAGCTCAAGTTCAATTTTTTAAGGATTTCACAGGGACAGAATTCTGAATTAGGTATCCAATAGTAATTTTCTCATTCAGCTGCAAGCAATATCAATAACGAGTGTATAAAATTTACAACTGTATTGTAACTATGCAACAAATATACATTTACTGGAATTTTGCCTCAAAAGAAACCATAGGGTCAAGTTTTTAATCTTCCTTTTCTGGCACAACTTGTCTGTCTACTCTTCCGTCAATTATATTGAACAGACAACTTGTGTGCATAAAACTAAATGCAATTATGTTTTGTTGGACTGGAGCCTACAGTAGGCACACTTCTCATGAGTACTGAGCAAAGATAACCTCTTGTGAGAACTCCTTTTTTCTCTCCTTAGTGAAGGTTCTGTCACAAATTGACCATGTTAGAAAATAAGATCCACCAAGGTTTCAAGTGTCTCCTAAGACTGAACAATATACTCATCTTCTAATAAAGAACAGAAGCTGCAAGCATTTAGCATTCACCAGGGATGAATCATTAGCTGCAAACTGGGCCTAAAGTCACCAATCTGCTCCGTCTTACCTTGTTTTCTGAGAAATTCCTTTCGCTGGAGCTCAGACTCAGCCAATACTTTCTTGAATGCTAAATTTTAGAAGGGGTGAATGAAAAATTAGTCACAAAATTACTCAAAGAATAATTGAAGTTCACTTCTTCATCAGAGCCAAAGTTTCAATGTTTCAATGTTTCAGTGAACCTACCATCTCCAATGAGAACTAATGAGGACTGGTTTTTGGCCTTTCCATCCTGAATCTGTACTGTGTAGGTACCTTCATTGTCAATTGTAAATTTTTCCATCATCATTTCTATAATGCCATTTGAACGGTCACAATTTATTTTATGCCTCTGCCAAAAAAAAAAAAAAGTACTTTAGTATTGTGTAAATTACTTATGATTCCTATTTAATAAATTATTATTTATATTCCTTCCCCCACAGTCAACCTTTTTCATGTCCTTTTAATTGTAAACTAAGGGAAGAGGACTCTGTTTTTATTTACTGTTGTACAACGAGATCCCTGTGGTAACAGAAACCTCTGTGTGCAGCTGCATTTGGAATCCCCAAGTCATCATAATATAGCTGGTTTGTATTTGAAAACAATTGTTTATGGCACTGTGCATATTTGAAGAGCCTAACAGCCAGCCTTTAGCTGCATTACAGGTTCCAGTTTGAGGGGGTTTGCTAGGGAGAAGCACTGTTTCTAGCAGAGTCCAGAAACAACTGGAAATATTATGTCTCTAGACACAAATGTGGACCTTCAAATAAATCCATCACACCAAATTCAAAAACTCATCCATACTAATTATCTGAGATACATATAGTAGTTAATACTATATGAGGATACCTTATTTTCTCATAAAAAATAGTTGCTCTAGGAAGTGTATAATGATTTTCTCATTTAATGCTAAGTGTCATTTTCAAAGAACACTTAAAACAAATGACAATGAGAAAAGTAACTTGTTCAAGCCCCACATTTTCTGGGAACCAAAAGGGATCGACCAAGTCCAGCAAAAGAGAAGTATAGTTCTGTCAGGACATAGAGTTACCCACTTAAGTGTTTGCAGAATACACAAAACACCAAATATTGACTTGAATTCAAAGTTAAATATGTTTTTTACTGTTTGTGTCCTTTATGTGTTTGCTTTTTATTAAATATTCCAGAAAGATAAATTATTGGCAAGCATCATTGTGGAAACAGAAAATTACAAGCTAATATTGGACAATCCTTGCAAAATAATGTGTTTTGAATTTTCTGGTACTATTTTAGATACAACCATGTTTTACTAATATCCTCTTTTATTCAGTGCGTTACTTCTATGAGGACGATGTCCCCCACTGGCAGTGATGTCTTTTGAATCTCTACTAACAAATTCCTAAAGCTAAGTAAAAATAACCCACATAAGTTTCTTGGTGAATACTTTTAGGCAAATAATGTGGCCAAAGACATTACACTCTAACTTCCAGTCACGAGTGAATGGAACAGTAAATGTCACCATCTAGAAGGAGTTACATGAAGTGATTTACTATAGACCCTGCTACTTTTAAATATATTATAAATGCTTTTAAAAGGAGACATGAGGTCTTATAAATAGAATGTTTTGATAAACCTCTTTATTGGTCTCCAAAAATAAAAAAATGGTACTAAAGTAACAGATAAAGTTTAAGGAAGGAAAAGAAAGAAGAAACATTTAAAAAGCTAGTAAAAATGTTACTTATTAATCTCTCTAAAACCTTATTGAAATGGAAGAACCCCTAAGTCCCTTAAGATCCAAAAGTAGCAGGAATAACCCCACAGATAGATCTGTTTTAGCTTCAAGGGATGCATATTGGCCAGCCTCAGAAACAGACTCACTGGTGTATGGATAACAAGTCTGGAAGAACAGTGTCACAGTCAAGATATTTAGCATTCATACTGGCATTTTCAAATATATAAATCTTTTAATTCTTAATGGGGTGATGGAAGAATGAAGAAAAAGAAAAGATGTGGAATTAACAGAGCAGTCAGCTAACAGATTGATCAGGATAATAATTTTTTAAGGAATATGCATATTAATTTGGATACAGAATTTTCCATACATAGTGCAAAGATACAATGTCAAAGAATAGGAAAAGATTAAATTAATTGGGAAATTAAGTAGAAAATCTACTTGTGTAAGAGTTTATCTGCAAGAGTTATTGTGATAGGTGAGGAAGGTTAAAAGAAGCATTAGTAAACTTACTCAAACTGTCCAAAAATGCAAATTTCTATGTGCAAAAGTCAAATTCTTGCTTACAGCCCCCTTCCCTCAGAGGTCAAAGACTGCACTGGCATTTACTTCATGAGTTCCCAGGGAGAACATTAAATTAAATTTTGCCAGAAGCAGAAAAGTTTTTTTTTAAAAAAAAAAAAAGCAAGATGTATGTTTGAATCTGATTTTCTATTACACTTTCTTTAAATTTTCTACTTTTATTAGACAAAATATTAAAATATTAAAATTAAAGCTGGGTAAATGGGGCTCAGTTCATTCCATTTTAAGCTTATTTTGAAATCTTACCAAAAACACTCTCTTTTATGACCTAACAGGAAAAATTTATCACTTCAGCCAATGTCAAGAATCAGGCCACAATTCACCAGCATAATGGTCTATTGAACATGTTCAGTGACTGTAGC
The DNA here is from genome assembly GCF_001522545.3 of Parus major. Taxonomy (NCBI): domain Eukaryota; kingdom Metazoa; phylum Chordata; class Aves; order Passeriformes; family Paridae; genus Parus; species Parus major. The sequence goes on from NC_031770.1 coordinate 92,500,450, forward strand.
CCAGTCTCCAGACAGGTTTTAGAGTGCAATTAGCCTTCTAACTATTGCCATTATGCAGCAAGATGAAGTTCAATGATTTTATGTGCATCATAAATATTAGGCTTTTATGTGACTTTCCACAAAAATATCATCTGTCTCCAAACATAAATGTCACCTGCGGGTTACTAATTAAAGAGGTGAAATAATGCAGCTTCGCTTTAAGATCCTTTCTGATGTCAACACTTCCAAAACATATGCGAACTAAAAATAGCTCATTCTGTTCCATGAACATTGCCACAGCAGATATTGTCATTTCAATACATCCTAGGCACAAATATTCAGGTTTTCAGTGCTATGGTTTATTACTTCTTAAAGCAAGAAAAATGGAATTATTTTACTCAGAAATACTTCTTCTACTTGTCAATATGTAATTAAAGTAAATGCTCTTTGCCTTTCTATGGAATAAAAATGCTGATAAAGCTTCTCTGACCCAAACCAGGATCTGCATTCTCAGGAATAAACTGAATCTTTCAAACAGCTGCACTGGAGGTGAAATCTTCACAGGAATATATTTCTAGTGTTGTGCTTATGGCCTGTAGATGAATCATACTCTTGACCTGAAAAGGCATGACCTTGCTTTCTTCTCAGCCCAATCTAAGAGCTTTTTTATGCCCCTTTATATGAGAAGTCTTCCTAGAGCTGTAAAAATGCAGGAAGCTGGTGGCCTCTCCTTTCATCTCTATGTAGCTGTTCAATGCCCAGTTTCTAATCCAAAATTAAAAAAAAAAAAAAATATAGAAAGAGATACCATATAAAAATTGTAAGTCTATGAACACTGCTGCATTGCCAAGTGCCTCCCACATTATACATAAAACTGGTAATATCAGCCCCAGAGAGTCTTTGGGAACAGCACATCTTGTTGGTTTGGAATTCAAAACTGTACTTGAAGCAGACATTTTCCTCAGATATTTTTCAAAAATATTTCTGCTTAACACTGGTCTGTGTGTAAATTCTCCTTTTGTTGGCTGTTGATCATCTAGTTACCAAAAGTGAAAAGAGTCCAACTCTTTTTCCAGTATGAATAGGCTCACTCTGCAACAGGAATTCTATACTGCAAAAAATATTTGAGTTATTGATTTGCTTTCTTTTCAGGTATTATCACACCTTAATAACACAATATTAAGAAAATATAGGATCCAGGGAACTACAGACCTGTCAGCCTGACCTCAGTGCCATTAAGAAACAGATTCATCTTGAGAGACACCAAGCAACATGCACAGGACAACCAGGGGATCAGGCCCAGCTGGCACGGGCTTGTGAAAGGCAGGCTCTGCTTTACTGACCTGATAAGCTTCAGTGACAAGGTGACCTACTTAGTGGATGCAGGAAGGGCTGTGGATGTGGTCTACTTGGAATTAAGTCAAGCCCTTGGCATCTTTTCCCACAGCATTCTCCTGGAGAAACAGGCTGCTCATAGCTTGGATGCATGTACTAGCTCCTGGACAGCCAGGGGCAAAGTGGTGGGGAACGGAGTTAAATCCAGTTGGTGGATATCACAAATTATGTTCTTCAGGGCTCAGCAGTGGGGCCAGTCCTGTTTAATATTCTTATCAATGATCTAGAAGAAAGGATCAGGCTGGGTGGGAGTCTTAATTTGCCAAAGGGTAGGAAGACTCCGCAAAGATATCTCTCCAAGTTGAATAGATGGCTCAAGACCAGCTGCATGAGGTTCAACAAAGCCAAGTGCTGGGTTCTGTCATTGGGTCAAAACAAATCTTGGGGAGGAGTTGTTGGAAAGTGGCCAAGAGGGAAAGGACCTGGAAGTGCTGGTTGACAGCTGGTTGAGCATGAACCCTCAGCATGTGCCCAGGAGGTCAATCCTGACCTGTATCAGCAGCAGTCTGGCCAGCAGGACCAGGGCAGTGATTTTACTCAGCACTGGTGAGACCACATCTCAGACCCTGTATTCAGTTCTGGTCCA
>NC_031770.1:92502724-92541244 GCF_001522545.3 Parus major
GTTCTGAGCCACATCTCAGACCCTGTGTTCTGTTCTGGGCTCATCATTGCAAGATAGACACTGAGGTGCTGGTGTGTGTCCAGAGAAGGGCAACAGAGCTGGTGAAGGGTTGGGATCACAAGTCCTAAGTTCCATCTGAGGTTGTTTAGGCTGGAGAAACAGAGGCTCAGAGGGGACCATTAATGATCTGCACAAGGAGGTTGTAGCCAGGTGGGGATCAGTCTCTTTTCCCAAGTAACAAGCAATAAGACAAGAAGAAATAGCCTCAAGTTGCACCAAGAAAGTTTAGATTGGATATTAGGAAAAAATTTCTTCACCAAAAGGGTTGTCAAGCATTGGATCAGGCTGCCCAGGGAAGTGACTGAGACACCATCATTGGAGGCATTTAAAAGACAAGTAGATGTGGCACTCAGGGACATGGTTTTTAGTGGTGGACTTGGTAGTGTCATGTTGAAATCCATGATCTTAAAAGTGTTTTCCAAGTTAAATGACTCTATGATTCTGTGATAACACTAGAAACCTGCAGTTTTCTTAAACAAAATCACTTACGTATAGCACTCTTTATCTACTTACGTCACTGTTTTCAACTTCTTTATCATTAATAACAAATCTGTAAGTAGAATCTGGAGATAAGCTTTCAGCCTGAATCCAGAAACGAACTTCTCCTTTATCAAGAACCTCATAAGCTAATTCTGATTTCAGAGGTATTGCTACAAAAAGAAAATAATCAAAAATCAATAGTTAATTAAATCTTGTGAGAAATAGAAATATTATAGTAAAATACTAGCAATTTCCTATTATTTATAGATTTCTGGGTATCAAATAAATTTTAAACAAGGAAAAGTCCTCTAATGCAGCCTTTGGCTGATTATTAAATTAATTTCCTAAAGGGAGCAGAGAATTTGCAGCTTACTGCTTGGACATTACAATCCTTGTGTAAGGATTTGGCTAGTGACAACCTATAATGTATTGTCAAAGTTAAACTTCAGAGACATTTAGGAAGGATGTCAACTAATATTCTTTTAAACTAAAACAAGGAAGCAAGGTGTTCCATGGTAAATGAAGCTGCCATGAAAAATGAAGTTGCCATTGTCTCAGGATGAATCTTTTTGGAACTCCAGTCATTAGCATGTAATTATATTCCTTCTAGAAGTATCTATTAGATTCAGATCTTCAACTTACTTGGATTCTTTATTTCATAGCTTAATGCCATCAAACGTTCAAACTCTGAAAATAAGAAAAATGTTCATGTTTTAATTTAGACTGAAAAATACAGACAACAAACAGATGTCAACAAAAGTAAATGTCAGCATCAGCAAAGTTATCTCCTTAAAGCTTGTACATGAATTCACAACTCCTCCGAAAATGACTGAAAAATAAGATTTAGGAAACTTAAATTCTGATATATGGATTTAGCAAATGTTCCTATTGCATGTGTTTCAGTGCACACTCTCTTATACAAGGGAATCTAAGCAAAAGACAAAAGCTATTTTAAAATTAAAAAATAACAATATAAAAGAAAGGTGGGAAACAATAGCTTCTAAGCAGTATATCAGGTTCCTTTATCTCCTGACTTCCTTTCTCAGACTGTTCCTGCAAATTTTGTTTTATTGAGACAGGAAACAAGATTGAATGTATGTTAGTCTGAAAACAGTACAGAAAGTTCTAGTTAATGCACTAGATCCTCATCAAGGCTGTGTGAGAGTCTAGAATTCCATTTTTTAGTTTTTCATGCTAATCCTATTTATCATAGTCATTTCCAATAAAGATTTGGAAAATGGACATTACTACCAATTCAAAATTTACAGATAATGTAAAGACCAGAGAATATTAACATGGATTTATGACATGATAGATTTAGCAAACTGAGCAAAATTACAGGAGAATTTATAGCTTTTGAGAGATTAAATGGGCAGTGAAATGATTAATTAATTAATTAATTTCAGTGTTAAGATGCAAAATCTGATACTTGTGCAGGGATTTAATAAAAATAAAATTGTAATTTTCAATGACATATGATCAGAAAACACATAAGGGAAGTATGGGATGGGAAACACCTTCAGAGCTTTATACAAAAAAAAAAATTCAAAGGTAGAGCAGATGGTGACAAGACCTACAGAAAGACTTCAGAGTGATGATTCAAAACTTAGCCGATGACAATGGCTCATAAATCTTCCATGTCCGGAGAACTTTTTTTTCTCCTTTTTTTCTCCTATTTTTTTTTTTTTTTCCCTGAACATAGATTTATTCTCAACACCTGATTCAAAAGGGTGGTTTAACACGTTTCTCACTGTGATTCCTCAAATGGCTTAGTTGGTTGAGAAGAAGAGGGAATTTAATACTTGAGGAACTGGGCAGAGCAATTACAGCCAAGGACTGGGAAAGCACCAAAGTAATTTTTATTTTATGTGAAATAGCAAACTTTCCTCTTTGCTTTCTATGTCAGCATTTCTCAATGATAAAACAGAGTGAGACTATGCAAATTAATTTGCCAATCTAATGAAACAAAATAGCTACAATGCAAAAAAGCCAAACTAATATATATCTAAGCCAAAGGATAATTTGACCCAATGTATGAAAACCTTGTTAAAGCATCATAGTTTTTCTCACTAATTTCCTGCATCTCATTTATGAGAAACTGCATCTAGATCCCCAAGCACAACTGAAAGTGTAAGGGATATTTACAAACATCATTATAATCCCAGCATAAAGAAAACAATTCTAATTTGCCATATTTATTATCTTTATCTAGAAAATGCTGCCTGAAGTTATCCCAGCTTTCATTATTATGATAATCAGAAAAATAAGTAATCACACAAAGTCTGTTGTTTTTCTTCAATGCATAGGAAATAATGTAAGAGTCATAGGGTTCTATTCTTTTTTTTCCTTGGGCAATTTTTAGTGCACTTGAGGTAATACAGTGAAGAAAGATTTGAAATTGTAAGGGCCTTACCTTCATCATCCATAACGAAGCTGGAGGAAACCCCATCTGTGTCACTAACTGAGACAGAGTAAGTTCCCAAGTCTGATTTATCAGGATTTTTGAAGTACAGCTTAGAACTAAAATCACCAATGAAGAAGAATATAATTAGCTGAGTATCACATTTTTAACATGACTTACTGATTTCCTCTGGTAGATTGGCATGACTTACTGATTTCCTTCTGTTTCAATCTTAAACTTATGAGAATCATCAATCTCCTCATAAGATTTACCCCATGCAAAATGAGATGCATCTGTTGCTTCTTTGCACTCAAAAGCCAGGTAAATATTACCCTCATCATCCACACCAGAATAGATTTCTTTTGTTCCTGCAAAATAGGAATCAACTCAAATGTCAAGACTGCACTTTTTTTTTCAAGGTGCAACTCATAAATTACTAAAGCCCACATCCATTTTGTCCTAAGAGATACTGATTCTATTAGCAGATCTTAAAGCAGGTTTATGTCATATACTGACTCAGCACCATATTCTAGTAAGTTTCTTAATCTACATGCAAGAAAGGAATAATATTACTAATAAATGTGAGAAACAAATTAATAAGGTATAACTGAATATGAGAACACATGAATGTTTAAAAAAATCAATTTTATTATCATTTCTGAAGCTTTAATAAATGTGTTCTCACAAAAAGTAGCACCTTTATTAGAATAAGAAACAGAATAACTGATTACCAAATAACTCTTGCAGTAAGTAAAGGAAAAAATTCTAATCACTGTCTCTGTATCCACATGGGTTTTTTTCTTTATGTTTTAAGGCTAAGAGCTTCTTAATTCTTTAAATACTTATATATGATATAATATCAAGTTGGGTTAATTAAACTCAATTCTAAGTATTTTAGTATTTTAGAAACAGAGGAGATTAAACAGTTCATTTTACCTGGCCTTTCCTCAACAAGCACTGGTTCAGATATCTCAGATGACTTGCCTACCCCAGCATCATTCACTGCACGAACTTTGAAAACATAGGTATGACCCTTATGTAAATCAGTAACCTTAAACAAAATAAAGGACAAAGCCAATTTAAAAAACAAGATAAATTGTTTTGTTTACTCATATGAAGATATTAGCAGAAGCTGAAGTTCAAATACATATATTTTTATAGTCAATCAGAAATTCTAGTACTCAGTTTTATATTAAGTCATGAAAATGTTACCTTAAAATAGCGCTTTGAAGTAGGTTTTTCATTAGCAGTGATCCAGTCTTCTGAATCTACTTCTTTATAGTCCACTAAATACCCAGTAATAGGGCTTTTGCCTTCATACACAGGAGCTTTCCACAGAAGAACTAGTGATGTATTTCTAACTTCACATATCATGAGATCATAGGCAGGACCTAAAATATTTCAAATATTGGAAATTCACTTCAATATAATGAAGTTTTGCAAGCTGTCCCTGTGGAAGCCAAAATGTATTGCTATAATTTTGACTGTATTTGCTTTCAAAAATCTCAACCTTTACAAAACACCTGGTATATGTGGTATTTCGGTCATTTTTCCCTCATGGCTGTATACAGCAATACCTGTCTCACACAGTGAGTGACATTAGTATTCTGAAGCATATTTCCTTAGCTAGATCTCAGTAACTCTAAGTTAATCATTTGGAAAATCCATGCAGTTTAAGATTTTCCAGCAAGTAAGAGAGGCTTCTTGTCTATTATTTAACTCACCAGCCTCACATCAAAGTTGCTTCACTGTGCCTGATTCAGGTTCATAATTTAACATCAGGATTTTTATCTTTTCATTAGTATACATGAGACATGATCTTTCAAAGTAATCCAAAATCCAGTGGCACCAAGGGACTTTGGATCAGGGTTCTTGTTCCCTGCCAGAAGAATTTTTATTATGAACTGGATAGCTGCAGCCAAGAGGAACTTGTCAGGATGAATGATACTTGGAAGGAGAAAAATTTAAACCAAAAATATCCTGATACTCTACAAATAAGTGAGAGTTTATGTTTGCAACTACCAGGTCATGTTGTTATTATATTTTAGTTTTCTTTCACCTAACTGTTGAAGCACCATTCAGTCCAATTTATAGCAATTATTTTTCACTATACTCTTGATATTTATTTACACTAGTAAATAAATACAAATGTAAAGGCATAATCATATAGGTTTTTTATATTCAGTCAAATTATGTTGCTTGCTGGCTTCTTTTGCTTTAGATGTAGAGCAAGGAAAGCTGAAGACTTAAGAAGTAACTCACAGCTTAAGGATTTCCTTAGTTTTCAAGATATTTATTTTCTTTACAACACATCTTACCATTTAAAAGAATAATAAAAAAAAGGAGTAGAAAACCTTACAAATAGATCTGATTGCCATTCCAGCCTACAAGTTGTTAACCAATGATGAATGAGCATAAAATTTGTAAAGGATTATATTCAGCAAGTATACTGGGGGAAAGAAAAAATTTAGAAAAGTTTTTCTCCAAAGTGGATAAACACATTTCAAAAAAGAAACAGATTAAATACTTGTTGAAGACCTTATAAGGATAAATATTAGATTTCTCGTGGAAAGACTGCCATTTACAAGGAACCTAAAGCCTTCCCTCAGGGCTCTTTAAAAATCCCAATCTGGATGTCTGTATATCCACAGATAATTAAAATTCCACTGTCAAATGGACCCAATAGAAATCTTGAAGGAAAAGTGTAATGAAGCATGTTCTATTCTGAGGAGTCTGAGACCCCAGACAATTCTCTTTATTTAAAGCAATGTAAGATAATCCATTAACTATCATTGCTGACTCAGAGAAACTCACAGAGATACCTACCACTAAAATTGTGTGGAAGGATGAAATAATTATGGACTCTGGGTAAAGAATCCATCACTTATGATGAAAATCCAGCAAAAGGTTATGGCCTTTCTAAGGAAGAAAACCTTCCTTCTATATCAAAAGGTGGAAGAATATTCTGTTGACACTGAGAGTATATTGCAGTCATATTACATTAGTCCTCAGTACCTTTAGTAAGTCAGGGAGGAGGGTCAGGCTCTTTCTCCTAGCCTTAAATTTCAATTTCCTTTCTTTATTGTTAATCCATTGCTCAAAAATGTATTTTAAAAAATGTTTGTGAAATATTTAACAGGTTTGGAGATCAGGGGTTTTTTGCAGGGTGGGCAATGCTCTTTGCTTGTTGTGGGTTTTTTTAAGCAGGAGGAGAGCGACACTGTCTGTTCAACTCATATCATAATGAGAACAATATAATCAGCCAAACAATAAAAAGGTCAGATTGTACATTACGGAAATTTTACTATCTTCATTTCCTGAAAACACCTTTTTTTTTATTTATCTGTCATTTAAAATGAAGGAATGTTCACTTTGTTACACACTACATAATTTAAATGGTGCTTTGAAAACACTGTAGAGAGCATAAATCGTAGATAATTTCTTTGAGAAAAATAATCATTCAAATGATGATGCATTTATACTAAATATTATGAGATTATGAGTAAATGTAATTAAAGTCAAGTGAATTAAAGTCAGGAGATTAACCATTTTGTTACTGACAGCTTTGCCATGTAATGAAATTCATATGGCAAGATTTATGAGCTCTGAAGAATTTAGCTGGAAAACATAAGCAGCTTTTCAGCAAAGAATATGGGCATTTAAAAGAACTAAACTTGGAACTTTATAGGGTAATTTTTGGTTTTTTTATTTTTGACTGTTGATTACAGTTTAACTTTTTTTTGGTGAGGGTCTCAAATTCACAGTACTTATAATTTCAATTAACAGTCTTCAGCTACATCTACACTGCCAAACAACAGACAACCACGGGGTTTGAGTACTAGCACACAGCCATTCCTACTGTATGTTTGTTAGCACATGTGTTCTAACACCTGGATAATAATGATCTCTCAGGTAACACCTAGGTACAAATGATCTAGGAGAAACGCAAATACACGAGCACACTATTTGAAAGTAGAAGACTGTCTGTCCTACTTGTCTCTATATCAAGAAACAGGCCCCTCTTATGTGTTATTTATGACCCAAAACTAAAGTAGTTTTGGAGTCTAAAACTCCAGGAATATTCTTAATAGACTGCATTTTTGGTGCAGAGATATTGTACAGGTGGCGAGTGTGAGGTGGAGCTTGTGGGGCTTGAAGAGGTGATAGAGACACAAACATAGACTAAGGGCTCATTCTAGCGTAGACTAACATTCTTCTGAGCTGGTGAGAGCAGTGAAGGAAAGGGACACTCAACAAGCTAAGGTCATCTATTTCCCAGGAGATTTAGTGTCATCACTGGAGGTGTGGAGGTAACTTTTAACAGATCTCAGAAGCAGGGGCAATCTCAATAGGTACCATGGAAGACATTAAGCAAAAGACATCCTGCAGAGTTTGGCTGGAATTCTGTGGCTGTGTTTTAAGGACTTTGAGGTTCATGAAGAACTAATAGACTTACCAGGTTCTGGCATAGTCCAGGCTTTACACTTAAAATGCTCACTGGGATCTGAAGGTTGACCTATTCCAACCAGATTTGCAGCAGCAACTTTGAATTCATAGAAGGCATCTTCAGTCAAATCCTCTACCTTTTTTCATTTGAGAAAACAATTCAATATATCAAAAGCCATTATTTATATTAAATTAATGATTGAATATAAACATTAGTTAATTAATTACCAGGCCTTACTGCTGTACTGAAGGGTCTAATTTGAAGATTTTACTCTTAAACCAAATGCACTTCAGAGTTTTATATTATATGTCCATGTTTTACATTATATGTCCAGTCACATAATCCTAGGAGGAACATCACTCATATATTGGCATGAAAAGTTGTTAAGTTTAGAACAAAGGTTCAAGGAGCTCAATCAATGAATGACCACTAGCAGATACTATGGGTGAGTATTCTAAAATGAAATACCTTATTGCATTGCATGTGAATGGTTGTTCATAAGCCATTCACTTAAGCAAGAGTTCAAATTCTGTTTTGGTTAAAAAGGTCACAATGGACTGACCTAGGAAGCAAAGGTAATTATAATAAACTAAAAGAAAAAATAATCCAATTTGTTCCACGACCTACTGACACGTCTCCAGGAAAGAGACATTCAATAGTATTTCATGTCTTGTATGAATCTTTCTCTTAATGTTGCCTACCATTACAAAGTGAGAAAGTAAGCACTGGTAATGGGATGAGAAGAATCCATAATGTTCCTCTGCAAACATCCTAGGTAAATGATCCCTGACTTATTGATTGAGCCCATCCCCACACCAGCATCTCAGATTTTGAGATCAAAATAGAGGACTAAAATGCATGAATGTCTTGACACCCAGAATGCCTCATGGCAGCAGCCCTCTTCCATCCTGCCTCTTCCAGAGCACCTAAATACAAACAAACAAGTCTTAGACACCTGATTCCTTGAATAATTTTCCCACAATTATATTTTAATCATAGGTTTCAAGAGAGACAGCTGAGAGCAGTACTTCTAGTGGAGATACCAAACAGTTTTAGATTTTCATGAATTAATAGTTATCTTTCAAAATGTGAGATAAAAAAGGATTTTGGTGTGATAATTTTAAAGATAAAAAACATTATGGTAACAAGCATATGGGGTAGCTTCAAACATAAGACCAAAGCAAACAAGGTAACACAGGAAAGTCAGGCACTAAAATAATTTACTGAAGACAAGGAGCTATATAGTGTGACCCACAAGACAGAATAACAGATCAGCCTATAAGAAATCCAGGTTATTAAGAGAAAGGAAATTCCATAAAATTATTTAATAAGAGAAGGTTAGACCTTTAGTGATTTCCCAGTGCTGCACTGAATATCTCAGGGCATTGTCTGTTTGCAGTATGTCATAAAATATTCTGTGCTACTAAAAGCTGTCTCGGTTTTATTTCCCATCAGTATTTCACATTCTAGTCATTCAAACTAATGTATGAAGATGCACCTTTAGGCACAAAGTTATTGGCAGGACTGACACTTAAATATCTAGTTAAATTCTCAATGGTGGCCCCTAATTTACATTACTCATTTGTTTACAAATGCATTACAAATAAAAATAATAGAAATAAAAATGGAAAGCATTGCTTAGTATTGCCTTTTCATGCCTATCCAACCTGCCCTTTTTTATTTCTCACCATCCATGCTCCATCTGCTACATCAGAGATGCCAGTCATAGAATCAGTCACAAGCACACATGCACCTGAGTATTGCTGCCTGCTATCTATGCATGAAACTTTCTTCCTCAGCTCATCATTATCTTCTACTTCAGTGTCAAATACCTGCAAGACTTATTTCTGTCCTAAGGTTTACAGGAAATTTGCAGAAATATAATTTTAAGTATTTGTGAATAAAATCTGATTAACTTAATTTTAAAAGCATCACACTGATTATTTGCTATAACCTACCTCCCTAACGTTTCTTCATGGAAGTTCACATTCAAATTTTCCTATTTTAAGAAACATTTAATATATTGCAAGTCCAACCAGAAGCAATTTATTTCAAAACTGGTATTCTGTAAAGGAGGTGACAGGACATAAGGCTGAGTTCATTAATATACATGCTTTTTCAGCTGAAGGCAGATTTTGAAAGTAAGAGCAGGGACAGTTATATTTTACTTTTTCAACCCATCTCTATTTCATTTATAAGTCCCCAGTTCTACAGAGAGCAGTTACCTGTCCTGCTAAATGCTTCTATCCTTTGTCTGTATGTTGTTATAGTGGTGATGCATACAGTGATCATTAATAAAAATGGCTTGTGGAACACTTATAGCTCATCTTGTTCCTCCTGAAAAATGTGTTTCACGCTTTTTGCTCAAAAAAATTTCTTATCTGGATGGCCTTATTTGTATTAGAATTTCATAGTAGGGGATGGCACTGATTCTTCAGCCCAAGTTTAACCTTGTTGCATTCTGAATGGAAGTGCCTAGTTTTGTTGAAGTAGGTATTTAAAGAATTTCTCAGTTTAAAAAAATAAAATCCAAAGAAAAAATTCAAATCACCTCCAGAAATATAATGATCAAAAAATACTAACCGTATAAATCGTCCGGGTAATAAGGGAAGAATTGACTTCATGCCAGTTTTGATGGTTAGCTTCCCTTTTATCCATATAATAACCAAGGATTGGTGAACCTCCACTGTATGTTGGTGCTTTCCAGCCAAGGGTCATTGAATGCCCATCACAGTTCAGAAGAGTGATACCATGAGGATATGAAGGACAAGCTACAAGGAAATAAACAACCTGAAAGTTAGGACAGAGGCTAAAACACTGCAGTGTAGAAGTTGCTTAGCATTTTTGATATTGCTTCTGTTTTCTGCAGCATACTGCTCTCAGCTGCATAATGATGGCAATGTAGTTGTAAAATTGCTAACCAACATTCATTTTATCACCAGATATAAATGAGGAGGGCTTTAAAATATCTGCCTAATGTTTTGCCCTCTCAGAAGGTAGTAAGTAAGAATAGATGATCTTTGCAGGGAAATAGTAATGCCAGTGTCTCCAGACCAGAAATCATGTTAAAAGATTTAAATGGGTCAGAAAATCTCTTCCTAGTAAGAAAAAAATAAGCTTCTCAAATACTTCTGGAATACAGTAAAAATCATCCAGTAAAAAAAGAACAAAGAACTTGAATGAAATTAAGTCATATGACTGACTGGTCTATGGCCACCACAGATTTCCTGTACAATCCTGATAGCATATGCTTGATTCAGACAGTGACCGCTGTTTGCCCTAGAAAGAATAGCAGATACTTAGACTTTCAGTAACTTAACCTATGAGGCAGAAAAGTAATGTCCTTCATGAGGTTACTTGTGTGGGTTTTCTCCCTCCTACAGCAGAAGCAGAAATGTCACCAAGGCACCTTCCCAAAGATGAAGAAAACCCTTTTTCTGAGCTTTTTAATCCCCTCCTACTGGCAAGCACCCCTTGTAGCAAGAAGTTTTCTAATTGTCATCCATACATAAAAGTCTGCCCAAAGATACCCCTTTCCTGACACTTGGGGTGCTTCAAACAATACAGCTAAATACCTGGCCCTAAAGCTGATCTGATACTTTCAGTTCAATTGCCAGTAGAACTTGAGAGAATGTAACTTAGCTCATTCAGAAGAGAATACATTAGCAAAGGCCTTTGCTGATCTTGTAGCTGCACTAGTGATCATTATGAAAGCAGAAGTAATCAGCAAACTGCCCTTTCATACTTCTTTATTTTTTATTTTTTTTCAGATATGGTGCTATACTCAGAGGTTGCAAAATGTGGCCTTTGTGCTTACTACCACTTCTTGGTAAATAAAAATGACCATAGCAAACTCCTGTAAAGAGTCTTAAAATAATACTACAGAAAGATGTTAATGTTAAGTCATCTATAAATAGTCCTACTAAATTTGGGTAAAGGCTACAAAAATGGATAAAAGCCACCCACACATCCCACAAGTGTATGTAAGGTCCACGTGCTCTGTGTTTGGTGATATACCCCATGCAACCCTCATCTCCAAAGCACACAGTGACAAACAGGTGCAAGTGCATTCACAACATTGTGAGGATAGATGTGCAAGTGTCCATGCACCACCTACCCATATGAGACACACTTCCTCCTAAAAATGTCAAATAGAGTAACTTTGTCAGTAACATACAAATTTACTTTCTATTGACTACCCTGAATTATAAATCTTTTAGAGGATTATTTCTCACAAGTATGTTTACTGGTCTTTTCCAATAGGTGGAGGGCACTCTCCTGAGGAAAATGTGTCCTATTTAATATTTTTTAGTATGGAGCTGATTCTGTCCCTTAGTTCAAATTGGACCATGTTAGGCCAGATCTATGTACTCTTTGTTGTAAATACTTATTCAACCTTTCAATCAACATGTACCATTCCCACAGAATGTTGCACAACTGATCTTACACAGAAATTTTGTTTTTAGGACAACAGAGGAGCTAAATTGTGCTCCAACCTGGAGCAAACAGAGGGGATTTTGTTTTCTATTACTTCTTCACTGTAATAAAGCTTACTCTTCTAAACTCTTACTCTGAAACTCTTCTAAATGGAGCAGATTCCATGCTAAAATGCTTCATACCACTCCAAGTCACTCACAAACTAATTGTCTAACTTAATCAGTACTTAGATTTCTTTGACACAGCCTAGGAGCAAAAGGCAACCTGGTCCCTAAAGTGCATCTTACCCAATATTTCTGACAGCCATTATAAAAAACTTTTTTTATAAAACAATGCCTTTTCTCCAGAATAGCCACATGTGAGAGAATAGACACCATTAAACAGATGTGCGTGATGGCTGCAAGGTATACAATTAGAGTAAATCAGACCAAAGGAGATGACTGCTGAAAACACGTCACTCATTCAGGAAACAAGAAGCTGTGTTGCACAGAATCACACTTACTAAGGGCTGCCTGCACTGTCACAGCCTCCGACTCCTGCGAGTTTTCACTCAGTCCTACAGCATTTGCAGCTTTCACACGGAAGACATATTGTTCTCCAGTCTCCAAACCATGAACAACAAACCTGGGTTAAAAAAATAGCATCACATATTAGGATGTTTTTTACAAGAGTCATTCTATGCTGTAGCATGAAATTGTTGTATCAATTAAAAAGCTCAACTTAATGAGTGCTTCACAAAGGAAAATATTTCCAAAAGGGAAACTTCAATATAATGGCATGATTTAGTTCATTATAACCAGATGGGATGCTGCAGCAAAAATCACAGTGCCCATTAGTTTTTTTGTACTGATCTAGCAGGAGAAGCAGATAACATACAATATATTCCCACTGAATTTAGGTTTGCTAAATTCTAATCTATTCTGGGAAGGAACCATATTTTTCACTGTAGTTTTATAGTCATTGTCAAAAATAGTTTTCAATTTTGATCTGAAGTTCTAGGTAATTACTGTACTAAATAAAATACTCAGAGCTCTTCTATTGTAAAATGTCTTCACGTATGAAGAAATGAAATGTTTCTTCTTAGTTTTTGTGGTTTCCCAACCCACTTTGACCAAGAATCAGTCTCTACTTTTTCTTTGATCGAATTTCTTGACTACTTGAAAAAAGAACTCATCAGAACACAAAGTCACTCAGTTAAAGACTGACATAATACACTAAACAAAATTACATACTTGTTACAGAAAATACAAACAACAAATCTAAACTTTGCATCTGGTGATTGATTCCAATAAAAAATAAGTATGATTTTTACAGAGGAAATTTCTTGAAGAATGCCATAATGAAGTTTGATATCTTCAGGAAGGAGTAAGAAATCACCAGAAATTCAAACAGTGCTAGTGTCATGACAAGGGAATAGAAACAGGGTCTACTGTCCTTTATGCAGAGATGTAACAGATCAGGAAGCTCTGATATTTCTGGAATGGGACACTTGGCTTTCCTGCACAATAGTGTCAGCTGACAAAGCTGACTTTTGCCACCATATTTATAGCAGAAATGGCCTGACCTTTTTCTCTGTTATTCATGGACTATGATAAAGCTTTAGAATTCCCTCTCCTTCCTCATACTATTCCTCATCAGATCTCTTTACCCCACAACATAATTCTTGCTAAAAATGGGCATATTTTGCACTTAGTCATGTCCAAGACACTCAGAATCATGTCTCTAGAATCTGCTTTTAAAACTCAGTCATGGAATGGAAAAAAATATGTTTCTCCTCAGAGAAAAAAAAAACCAAAACTGTGATGAGAATTCCCTGCAATTTGGAAATCTTGGCTCTGAGAGTCTGCAGACTGGTTTTCTTCACAGGCACTTAATATTCCTCTTCAATTATAACCCTATGGCTTAGCACATAAAATATCTTAAAAATATCGTACAGTTTTCAAACTTCCCAAAAATACAGAAATATTATCAATACCTGTTATATTTAATAGGTTTATGGTTACTGGGTTCCCAGCGATTTGATCCCACCACAGAATAGTCAATGTAGTAGCCATATAAATCCTCTTCATGTTTTGGTTTATCCCACTGAACTACAACTGATGTTTTTGTATTCCTTGTGGCCACCACCTGACCAGGTGCAGATGGCAAAACTAAGAAAAAGAGATAAAACATATACTATTAGAAAATACATAAAAATAAAAGTAATTTGAACTAGATGAAACACTGTAAAACTTGATCATATTTAATCACTACAGCTATGACTACTCCTACCATGTTGATATTGTTATATGATATGTATTTTAATATATTTATTTCACTCTAATTCTGGATTATATATCTAATTCAGATATATATATATATATATCTGTATATAATTTTTTTTTTCTCAGAATTCTCTAAGCTGTGAGGCTCCTTACCTGTATGATTTTATATGGGTTTTATGATATTCAATTATAAGAGTACATATTTTCGAATATGAGTGTGGATAAAAGCATGCTCATATGAAAATATTCACTCTCACATTTATTTCTCAAATAAGAAACTGATGTATAGCTTATGTCCCTGCAGCATTACTTGCAGCATTTCAGTAAGAAATGCACATAAACTATAGAGATATAATATCATGAGGATTAAGAAATACTGTCTTACAGTTAACTAATGACAGCCTCAATTCCAAAAATATGAGACTTTCAGGACAATTTTAAGCATGCCAAAAGTTTATGTAAAAGTAGCTAGATGAACGTCATAGCAGCACAGGAACACTGGTTGGAAGGGATCTCTGGGGATCATCTAGTCCATCCACCCTATCACTGGGAGTGAGATCATCACCAACACCAAACTAGAGTGCCAGTCACGGATTTGTACAAGTCTTGAAATGATCAAACAATGGAGATTTCACAGCTTAGCTGCAAAACTTTTCCAGCACTGCACTCTTGCACATTTCTCACTAAAAGAGCATGTCCAGAATGAACTTCATAAGCTACAATTTTTGGCTCTTGCCTCTATTTGCCATTTGACAATGCTGGAAAGTTTGACACCATCATCATAGTAAGTTTTCAATCTAAATAAACACCTCTCTTCATAGGTCACAATCTCTAACCCCTGGTCATCTTGGTTGCCATACAGAGGACCTCTCCACTTTACAACCATCCCTCTTGACTAAGGAAGCCAGAACTAGGAAGCAATACTTCAGGACCGACCTCAACACCAGCAAGAAAATGAGGATAAAACTTTCTTCAATCTGTTGACTACAGTTCTCCCAATGTACCGTGGTATGCAGTTCAGTTTACATGCAAAGAAAGTTCATTGTCAGTTTGCATCAATCTAAACAGATGAATGTGCATAAACAGAACCAAAAATATTGAGATCCAAATGGAAAAAAAAAATCTTAGTAAGAACCAGCACATAGTCTGTACACTATAAAATATCTGAGCTTTCATAATATAAGAAACTAAAGCAATGTCTCAGCCTAACATGACAGGTTAAGAGAGGCACCCAGTACTTGCCTTTTGAAGATATTTTAGTTTCCTCAGATTGATACTGCAGAGAGCTGCTAGCAGCATGAAACAAAAGGCAGCGTGTTTTCCACTTAGTCTTTCAATATTAAAATAAAAATTAATACTTACACACTACTATACTTTATGCAATAAATTTGTAATATCAAATGATTCAGTCTGATAAATGTACCTACATTTAGGCTTTCTTGTATGTCTACAACCACATATTCTTGAGCTGCCGCTATAGTCAAAGGGCTAGGCCTTCACTCAGTTACACAAATAATTTAATTTAGGGCCATTTTGGACCATTTGTCATTTCTTCATGGAGTTGTCACATATGACTCGGGAGATAGTACCTACAGTCCTCTGAAATGGCAAACTGAAAGCATTTGAAAAGGATATCTCTTTGGCCAGTTAAACTGAGCCTTCCATCAGAGATCAGTAGGGTCCTGAAAACTATTCCTCTCACCCCAAAACAGACACTGTTCAGCTGGGTAACAAGGGGATACTTATGACAACATCAACCAACTTATCTTCCAGGCTCCAATTGCCACAGTCAGAGCAGAGGTATCTACTGCACGTGTACATACCTACATGGAAACACCTCTATTTAGATTTTAATCTCAAACTGAATACTCTTTTACCACTTAATTAATTTTTATCATGTTAAGTGTCGTTTAGGATGGCCTAGGATACCCCAACTATTCTTTAGTTTCTGCTCATAAGGTACCCATAATTTCTGTGTAATGATTGCAGTCCCCATGAAGGTGTCTCAGTCCTCCTTAAGAATATCAAATGACACTAAGTGCAGAATGTGTTTCTGATATATTTTAGCTCAGGTGGCAAACTCTGTGTATGAAAATACTGCTGAAGTTTCTCTTTAAAATAAATTCTTCTGCTTTGTGTTTTATTTAAAGCTGTGAGTTATGCAGAAGGTGTTGTGTTAACCCCTAAGGGATAGCTTATTTTCTGTACTAAGTGCAATAAATACAGTATTTTCCTTCCCTACCTTGGGGAATATTGAATGCTTTAAATAATGTATATGCATTAATGAGACATCAAATCAAGAATATATGAAAGCAAAAGATGCTTTTATTTATCATGTAGTTATAGATCAAGCTGAAAGTATGGATTATATTTTTTTAACTATGGTATATCAGATAAAAGATATATGTTTTGTGTATTACCAGAAAGTGTACTGGTAAGATATGTGCACTTAAGGTGACAATTATCAAAACATCTATCTGTTATGTGTGGTTTCTACAAAACTGCAAAAAGGAAATAAATATTTCAAAAATAAGATGAATAACTACTCCCTAAATTTTCATTTGTGTTTTTGAATGTGACCCCAAGATAAACACTTCATTTCCATTTGGAAAATCACCACTGAATATGTAGTTGTATCTTCCCCTTTCCCTGAAGTCTACTCATCTGTATGACACAGGAATAGTGCAGCAGCAGTAATTTGCAACTCAGAATACTAAGAAAGAAATGAAAGGCTACCTTATCTAGCTGAAACTGTAGGGAATTAGGTAGCATATAATTACCTGAGCTAGAAAATATAATTATCAAAGTTAGTGATTAACCTATTTTTTGATGTCATTTTAATAGAACACTGAAGAGTGAATAACTAAAAATAATTTATACTGATTACTGTTTTCAGTAGCGAGGTGTGTGACCACTAGGAAAATTCTGGAAAGTCTCTAAAACTTAGCATCTTGGTCTTTTTTAAACCCTTCACAGAACTGAACACAAATAGAGTACTATTTTGTAGTTATACTATTCTAATGAGAGTTGTCTATTTACAGTGTAAAATACTTATTGTTTTTAATATTAATGTCTTACAATTAATACCTTACCAGTAGTATCTTGTGGTTGAATAGGTTCTGTGATTTCGGATGGATCACTGATACCATTTTTGTTTGCTGACAACACTCGGAAAACATATGGTTTTCCTTCTGCAAGGTCAAACACTGCATAGCGAGGAGATTTTACTGCAACCTGTGCATTGACTCTTTGCCAGCTTCCACTGCCAACCATGGACTACAAAAAACAACAAAAAAAAGCCATGAATCATTTCTGTGAACTGTCAAAATATGAACATATTGGCATATTGCATCTTGTCATGAATTTATTTAGGAGCTATGAGAGAAAGATCACTCTCAAATGCCTGACTTAAACATATGCAAATTCTCATAGCTCATGCATTCCATTACTCTACAAAAAGGTCTGAATAGCTCACTGTCTCCTTGTATGTCTCAACTTCAATACATGCACACTTGTACATACAGCCAGCTTTCTTTTAGGTCTGTGACTGTCTACTGTGACTGGTCCCAAAAGAATCCTTTTTATGATCTGCAAAACCCATGTGAACACCCAAAGGTTTGGAATCAAGCAAACAAGCCCTAATCCAAATTCTGCAGAAAGGTAGGGAGGGAAATGTTACTTTACTCACAACTTTATCTTTATTTATTCTATTGAGTAAGGTCATGTCCCCTAAAAGCATTCATCAAATGAAGTAATTACTTTTGAGTATTCTCAGTGCAGCAGCTGAGCTTATCATCACTGCAACGGCACATGGAGGAGAGCCAGCAAATCAGCACTCTGAGACAAGTGTGCTGTCCATTAGATTTCCCACATAAACCATTTACTCTAACCAAAAATTAGTCATGGAATCCGTCAGAAATTTTAGGAAAACCTAAGTGCCTAATAAACAGATTGAAGAAAATTTCCTTGGCACATAAGTGTATACAAATTATGTGTTTATAAAATTTTGGAACAGATATTCTGGGAACAAAATCTGACAGACTGTGAATTTCTTAGAGGAGGAACAGCATTTCCTGGGTGCTTGGAAAATAACCTGTATATAATGACACCTACAACAGACAAATAATAATAATAACATAAACAGCTGGAATCCATATATCAAAATCTTTCTCATAGGTACTGAACCCACCTAGTGTTCTCAAAAAAAAAAGAAATATTACATCAATTTTCCTCATAACAAAAAGCTGTAAAATATGAAATAACTGTTATTTTGCCATATATTTTACTTTGTGCCATGAAAAACATTAATTTCTTCTATTCACAAAGAATCAGCATCACATTTTGTTCTGCAGTTTGATTTATGTGTTAAAAAAGTATTTCAAGAGAACATAGAAAACTCATTTCCATTTTGTGTCTCTTGAAGGCTTTACAAATACATTTTTATTCTTCAGGGCTGAATCTTCTTTATTTGAAATAAAATAATTAGAAACTGTTCTAAAGTATCAGAAGACAGTGGAAAGCAAAGAACAAACGTTCACCTATGAACTAAATAAGCTGTTCATATATATATTAGCTATCTATGCAAAGATTTTAGATTCAGGTATTAATTAGTACAATGAACATCTTTTTTCTAATAATAGCCATTTAGTCTTCATTCTCCCTTTCCTTCAGTGAGTGTAGTGTTTGAGACTTTTTTGTTCAACATTTTCACTGCTCTATACTGTTTCTGGAGCTATATAAATTTATTTGTAAAAAGCAGATAATGTATATTTTCCAATTCATTCTTAGAATGAAATTCAGCTAACCAAGTGTAGGTGTCCACTCAATGGAAATCTACCTCTGAGCTTTTTATCTGGGCTATTTCTGCTTATTCTGGAACTAATAAGGTATTTCCATGACAAGAGCCGGTTCAAAATCCTTTCAGCAATATTCTTGAAAATTATAGATAAGCAAAGACATGTGTAACTGGGAATAAATGCAAGAAAAACATTCTATTTTATTGCATAGAAGGAAAAACTAGACAAGTATCCTGACAAAAATTTTCATTACTTCTATGAAATGTATAAGCAGAGAGGGAGAAATGGTCATGCTTGCTGGAAAATTTAACCAGTGAGTGGTGTTCACTTCACATCGATTTGTTCAACATCCAACAAGGAATGGATGAAGAATGAAATTAAAGGCTTATGAATTCCTTTGGAAGTGGAGAGTTTTCTTATGTGTCTGAGAGGGAAAAGGCAACCTGGGAGGGCTGCAAAAAGAGGAGGGACATCAACAGGATGGGTGGGAAATGAACTGTGGAGGAATGTGCAGTATTTCAGATATGAGAAGAAAACAACTTGTATAGTAAGGGCCTGAGAAAAGGCTGTTACAATATTCATGGTGCAAATTGAATGTGTGGCAGTTTTATGAAGAGGTTTAGTGTTTGTGGATTGTTAAGAGGGTGCATATGCTAGAGGCATAATTCATAAAAACTAAGTATAGCTTGACCTGTGTTTTAGAGGTCAGGTATGAGGCCCATTTTACCTATTGGGAAAACTTTGTAACAAGTTGATGTAATCCAATATAATTTAGAAACATACCTCAGGGACAGATTTATATAAATTTTATTCAATTAGGTGGATGAAGAACAAACCTCTCCTATTGTGAACACTGAAGTCCCCTTTCAATTCAAAGAGGCAGCCATGAAGAGTACCAGGGACCAGTGAACCTGAGACAGGCATCTGCCTCCTTGCTGACCTTACAGAGGATAAATTGGAAATGTCAGTGTATAGTAGAGGCTGCAGTAAGCCTGCAAAAGCCAGGATCAAATTATGAGTTACTGTTTATTCCTTGCTCTAGTGAGATCAAACAGAAATCTCCCTTTAACAGAGACACTGAAAACTTACAATCACGCCTGTAGGACTGTGAAAAACTATAGATGCTTCTTTTCTTTTTTTTTAAACTGCTACTTTACATAATAATTTGTTCCCATTTAGAAAGCAGTAAGCAAATAGCATAGGGGAATCCTTTTCTCTGGACCTTGAATTTCAATGCTCATTAAAACTTGCAATAAGACATTTGATTATCCATGCTTCTCTAATACCCCACTTTCAAATCCTGCAAGACCACAGAAAGTGTTAGTTTTATTGCTCATTCTGCAGTTCTGAAAATGGGTTGAATGTAATTGCACACAGCAATGAAAGACCTTTCAACAGAATACCACTATAAGGTGCAGTACCTTCTCAATGAAATACGTCAGTGGCTCCCTGCCACGGGGAACAGGTGGATCCCAGCTGAGTACAACATATGTTTTGCTGATTTCTGAAGCATGTACATTGGTGGGAGGGCCTGGAATCTGAACATCCCCTGTAAGATTAATAAATGTAGCAAGCGTTAAAAAGCAGGTTAACTCTTGGGTCAGCATTCGTGCTACAGCTCATCTTTCTGATTCAACCTTCCCACCCTGCACTGCAATGCTCATCTATTAGGGGCTGTGATATCATCTGTGCAGTTCACCTGATCACTTCAATTAAATTTTGATAAATAAAACTTCAGTATTAACATCTAGTTACTTACTCTTTCAGTAAAGGTTAAATTTTCTCCCTGAAACTCTGCGTATTTGTCACACTTTTTCCTTTGATCACATCAGAATTACTTCAATCTGCTAGTAAAAAACCTGCTTACTATATGCAAATATTTTTTGATCAAAGTCAGAACTCTAAAGAGCTATTATGAGAAATTAGAATAAAGAAAATAGCTGGAAGGGAAGTACAATCAGAAAAGCACCTTTAAAACAAAGAGGAGAGCAGGAAAAGGAAAACCTAATAGCAGTATATCCTATAACATGACAGTATTATCATCTATATAGTCTGAAGCACCTGTAAAATCTATGAATCAGACACATAAAAATATGTCACCAGCCCTCTGATGGCTCCACCACACAGTGTGGCCTGATCACTCTCCCCACTCTCTTTGCAGAGTTACCAGCAGTGTTAGAGACAACCTGCCTAGCCTGGGCCAAGTTAGAATTCAGCTCAGTCTTTCATGGTCCTGCTCACTGAGCCCAACACGAGAAAAAGCTGGTTCTGTTAGCCATGAAATTACAATGGGGTAAAACAGCACTAGATGGGAGAGTGAGGTGTGATGGACCTGTGATGGACCTCTACACAGGCACAGCTCCCTGAAGGAGCTTTGACTCAGTGGTTGGTCAGAAATAGCAATTCAGCAGACACCTAAAAATTTTATCTTTATGGCTTGTGATAAAAAAAGAAAAAAAATCTTTGTTCTTTGAAGATAAATTTTTCCACCAAACCTTTTTTAAAGAAAACTGATATATCCAATGAAAATTTATTTCTCACAATGCTTTCTATATTTGATCTCCCACAACTGTATTTGTTCTTTCAGAAAGGCACATGAATCAGCTGAGTTTAAGATGAAACTGATGACATATAGTCAAGAAAATTACAATATTCCTTCACAGCATTAAGACAAAAGACTTCCAACTGATTTCAAGTAAAAATATCTCAACATGTTTTCTTTCATTCATAAAAAAACAAAGTTCTCATACTTTGTAATGATATAACATGTTGTTACAGGATGGTTGCCAGAATGGGACATCAGCCTGCACTAAAAAGGAAAACCATTTGTGATCTGTGAGATTGCTCTTTCAGAAATAGTCTCCAATCTTGCAGATGAAAAGTAGTGATCTACAAAAAGAGCGAGATTTGAATATTCATACTGTATTAAATATGCACATTCATGTGACAGAAATCCAAATATCATTTTTTATGACTATTCCAAAGTGGCCATTTCCTGGACCTGGTCATTCTAAGGCAATCCTGAGAGCAGAAGAATGATCTGTGAAGCCAAACAAGACAATTACAATCTGATATTGTAATGTGCCTCTGATCTTATAATACCCATATCAATTCATTTAGAGTACTATTATAAAAATAGAGAAACTTCATCTGTCCTGTCCATGCACTGGGAAAGACATTTAATGTCTGATTCTCCTTCAAACTACATCTGTTCTCAGGTAATTTCTCTTTGACTGTGTTATTTTTGGAGTTACAAGTTTATAACCTTTGTGAGAAAGACAGACACTTTTTTTAAAATTTTGTGCCATTATAGTTAATAATTTTAACAAATGTAAAGAAGGTCATTATTCAAGCCTAAAAACCAAATCATTCCATAGAGAAACAACCAAAACCAGAAAAATCTCAAGCTTTATCTCAAAAGTTGTCAGGGATCTCTCCAATTCTCCTGAGGAAAAACATTACTTAGTCTATAACATTAACCTTAAGAATAACCTCTATATTCAGGTAGATACAGTAATTAAAGAATTGAAATGGATTGTGTAAGTTTTTATGAGAATGGCAATAACTTCCTCAGGTACTCAAAATCAATATAAGAAAACTATACTCAGCTCCCAGAAAGCTAGAAAGAAGGGAAATATGGGCAATCAAATGCCCAATCAAATGGGAAATTAAATGTTCAGCCATTTAACTCAGCTAAGCACTAGTGAAGGCAAAAAGGTGAGAAAATGCTGTCAACATATCATAAAAGTTTTGCTGTTGAGAGTGTGATGTTCTCCATCTTTTTAGACCTCACCGTTCACTTGTGTTCTCTCAATCTTGCAAGTCATAACGTGTCTTTATTTCTTAATATAGAGAGTTTGTCACTAGATGGATTGTTTTTCAAGTTATGTTTCTAATTATGATGTGAGATTCCTGGAGTATGAGCAGATGGACTGAAATTGTAGAAATGTTACATACCTTCAAGGTCATCCTTACTGATCACAATCTTTCGCCCTTCATCCATATGAACAGCTGTTAATCAAAATATTCAATTAGCTTCTCAAACTAGTTCAGTATATGTACAAATTTTTCAAATTATTGCTCAAATATTGTGAAATTATTATCTGTTCAAAAGCCTGGATACCTCTTTTTCTACAATGTTGTTATTAAACCTTTCCCCAGATAGACTCACCTTGAAGTCATATATTGCTTTATTCACTTTCATAGGAAAACAGGGTATGATAAGACAGTACTATTCAAAGATGTGTTAAAAGGCAAGAGTCATGGTCACACATTTGATTTTGAGGCAGATTAGTAATCAATTGTATCATGAACTGTACTTTTGTTATAGAAATTAGTCATAAAACATACACACATACATAGAACATGAGTAAAGGAAACTGCATATTCAGCTCAGATTTCACAGGCAACACTGGGGCAGTGCTTTAAGGTATTCATAATTACTTTAATTCCCCTCTGACTAAAAGGAGGACACGAAACAAAAGGTGTGCAAGTACATGATATACAGAATCTGCACAGGGGTTTAGGACAAGGCTAAATCAACGCAACTACTCCCCAGGGCAAGCCAGCTTACTCTATTCATGGAGAAGCTCTCCTAATGCTGCTTTGCAGTCTGTAGTGAGATACTCAATCAAAGGAATAAATAAACTCCACTCCTTAGGTTAGCTGGGCGAACAGAATCTTCAATATTTTATTGAAAACAAAGAAGCCTTGAATAACCTACTTTGTGTTCTCTCCAGGTCAAGGGGATCAAGTGCTGCAACTGGTTCCGAGGCTCGAGAAGGCCGGCTAATGCCAGCAGTGTTCACTGCTCTCACACGGAATATGTAAGACCGTCCCTCTTGAAGACCAGTCACAGGATACTTGCAGACTTTTACAGGAGCATCATTGCACTGCACCCAGTTTTCCAAACCTACTTCACATCTTGGAATATCAGAAGACAGCATTTGTCAATATCATCTCACAATAAATATGCCCCATGCTACCCATGCTAAGTCAGAATCACAGAAGCCACCTTTGCTAGGCTGAGGAGTTAAACCATACATCTTATTAATGAAAGTCACACACTTTACACACTCTTCTCTGTTCAGAGATCCAATTCCCACTGTTTCCTATGTTTTTCATAATGTAAAGGTCATTTTTCTTCCATGGTTCTTGGCCTTTTCAAATCTCTCTGCTTCCCTTCTTTTTGGTTCTCTTCTTTGCCATGTAAAGAATAAATTATTCACTTTCATTTTTAATATTCATCTCCACAGAACATGATGAATTTGCAAGATTCACCTAATCATTTTCATTTCTTCCTTTTCATATTTCCAAGTAAACTTCTTTGTGCCTTTCCCCTCCCAAAATGGCTGAGCCACAGAGTATAGAAGTAATCAAGAAGTGATGTCCCCATATGTACTGTTTTGTGTGTACATGCATAGTTTGTGTCTTACTACTATAAACTTTTGTGTAGAAGATTCTTCTGCCCTGACTGTACCAGAAAAAAATTGTGGCACGATCAAGGGCTCCTTGGCACTGCAGTGATACAAGCGACACACACTGACGCACATCTGACTGGATTATACACAATATAGGTGAAATACTCCTGTGATCTATGCCCTGCATAAATTGGATATAGATGGTAGAGTCCCCAGGTCTCAAGTTAATTTCCTCATACTGACTGCCATTCATAAACCACTGTTTTTCTAGTTATTCCCAGACAGTTGTCATTGAATTAGACCAAATGACAGGGTAGCAAATAGCAATGAGCTGCAAATGTTGCTTTTAAGTGCAGAGCAGTACACATTATGAAATCATTTCAGTAAGGCTTTGCTGACTGACAGTTTCAGACACTAAGGATCAGACAACCTGTGCTGGCTACAAGGAGCAAGAATTCACTTCAGTGGAAGAGCAAAACAGTGCTTGCAGGATCCCCTGCTCACCAGCTGCCTGCACTGAGCTGGAACTCCAGCAAAGTGCAAAGCTGGCTGAAGGACAGAGGCCTGCCAGTCTGATTTAAACTGCCACCTCCGTGGAGTCCAGGCCTTGAGCTCCTGATGTACTACATTTAAGAAAGAAATAAAAAGATAATGTAATAACTCCTAGGTTTCAGCTTTTGCAGTATAGAGATTAAAGAGACTAAATCTCATTCAAGATGCCCATGGATCTAGCTTTTATAAATTAAATACTGTCAGAGCTCATTCTCTGATGTGCCCACATCCATACTATTGAACATTTTAAGTGTATGATAAAATGTGTCTGCCTGCAAATATTACTTGGAATGGCCTCCAGCCCCTGCTAATTCCCAGACTGTGCCCAGAATTTCCTGTGAAAGTACTAAATCATCTGGGCCAAAAGTTTGCCAGGGAACAATCTAGTAATTTAACACAGTGTGTAAGTGAGTTGCAGTGCCAAGTGTCTGAAAAAATATATCCAAGGAACACACACATTGAAAGGATATAATGATATTTTTTTCCTCTTCAGTATATACATATTTCTGGAGATTAAAAAAATAAATAAATGTTAATGTGTACATACTTGTCAACAAAATATCCAATAACAGGGCTCTCACTGGTAGTATTTGGTGGTTTCCAGGTAACAATAACATAGTCTCTGTTAGCATCGTGGCATTTAACATCCATTGGTGCCCCTGGTGCTCCTGCGATCAATGCATCGGCATCTGGACCACAAACAAAAATAAATTGTTTTTTCCCCCAACTCCTCCGATATACATCAAAAAGTCAAAGGGAAGACTTCTAGTTCATTATGCTACTTGTTTATGTGAATGGAAGCCCAAACATTTCATGGCATACTAATTCACTGCAATAATGGTTCAGGACCATAATGTCTACATTTGTATACAGACAAAATGTTCAAGGATATTTTTGAGAACAGGAGAGCTTTTTAGGAACCAAACACCTATTATCTTTCAGGAAAATTAAAAGCCTAACCTACCCATGTGTTTTTGATTCTCCGTCACACTGAAAGCTGTGTCTCAGTGTGTTACCAATCAGACCGAGGTACTCAGTGAAAAACATGTAGATCAGGAAAACAAATCTCTTAAACAACAAAAAATTTGCAGACTCCTGGAACATTTATAATGCTATGTTTCATTTATAGTCTTGTATACCACCTTTAAGATACTCATTTGTGGCTTCATTTTGAAAGATATTGACTAATCTGGACCCACAATTCCTAAAAAAATCTTGTAACAGGTAAAGTTCTCTCCCTTCAAAGGAGTTGTAAAGTAGTTTGTGATCAGTAACAGATCACAGCCTCCATGAAGAAAGGCAAGAGAATGGCCAACAGACAACAGTAGAGACTCCAGAGCACATAGACATAGGGTCCTGGGCATGCAAAGGGATCAAATGTAATATAAAATAGACAAGAGAGATACCTGAAATTTACCCATCACTACAACAAAAACTTGTAGGAAAGTTTTTATATATTAACGGGCATTTTTCACCTGAATAATGTCTTTCTTGGAATGTAACCTTGACATAAATAACTTTAGCAAATTATTTCTCATGAGAACAGGGTGCCAGAGTGACTTGTTCAAGACACAGCAAAGCTGATGAAGCCCTTGCACTAGTTCTGTGAGGAAGCTGGATTTCAAATCCCTGAAAAGACATTCACTCCCTCTACCCCACACAAACTGTCTGGTTGACACTCCCCATAAGGCACATATGCTCCAATATGTTTTCAAGAAGAACAAGGTTTAAAATTAATACAGCTACAGTGGCCTCAGTGGGGCTGTTCCAGTTTGACCACATCAAGGATGTTGTCCAATGTGTTTAAGAGAGTGAAAGAACTTCTCAACCAGAAATATTTTTATCTTTCAATGAAAAAAATATAAAACTGAATACTAAGTCCTGCTTGCAGGTACAGGCAGAATCTCATTTTTACTTCGATGAGAGCTGTGCTTGGAAATGTGATGAAAAGCTCTGACCTTTATTCTATTTTAATACATTTACCTCCTTTTATCTATATCTCTTGTGAAAACTCTGTTTCTTCAGTCAGCTAGTTTCTTACTTTGCTTCTTTTCTCTGGTTAATGATATTACTGTGACAGGTATAGTAGTAGGAATATTTATTTTGTTTTCTCCTGCATGTATCCCTAAGACCAGGTACAAGATTCAAGAATGCCCAACAAGGCTCATTCCCAGTTTCCAATCTCTAAAGCCAAAACCATCACAGTGAGAACCAATTATATGCAAAGATGTTTATTTCCTATCAGAAAAGGAGATGAGAAAGAAAGAAACAAGTTGTTTCTTCCCAAGCACGGTTTCTCTGGTTCTTCAGGAAACAAAATGTCCTCAAGAGCATGCTCCTCTGAAGCTCCCCATTCAGGTAAGGTGACTGGTTTTTTAGTACAGACTACTATGTACAAATCAAAGGACTATGAAATTCCACAGACTATGAATTTCGTACTTCAGTTATTACATGGGACTTTTTCATAAAACTAAATTTTATAATGTTTTTTAATTTCTCCTGAAGAACCAGATTAAAAGCTTACCTCTTACAAACAGGTATGCACTGCATTCACTGATTCCACCTCTTGAAACCATGCGCAGGGTGTATAAACCTTCATCATCTTTGTTCAGATGACTGAAGGAAAGAGCTGCCTGGCCTTCTCCAAAATACAGCTTTGTCCACTTGGAGTCCTTTATCAGCACATCTGGAAGAGAAGACCCATCAGACACATTACAGTGCTGCTAGAATAACCTGCATCTAGTGCACTTCTCTGCTAACCTGGGACACAAACTAATATTTATGCCAGTTATAATCAGAATGACAGTGCTTTGATGCTATGAAAACTCTACAGAGTCTAAGTTGCATTTCTCTAAAATTATTTGATCAATGAATTTTAGAGAACATGAGGTCTAGTACTATGATATGCAGTGCTAACAACAAAATTCCTATCACTATAATTTTTAATACATTGAGAGACAAAATGTTACCCACATTTAGAAATATTGACATGAAAATCTGCCATACCCTATAATGAATGCAGGGTGGCATCTTGTATCATATTTAATAAACTTTGCTTCCTTTGTTCAGGTCAAATGTCAGTTTACTCAATTTTTTCTTCCAAATTTTAAAAAATAGGTTTCAGTTTAGTCTGAAAAATGCTATAAATATACAACAAACTTAAATGTTCAAGGCATGCCTGTTGAGGTGAGAGGTGGTGACCCATGATTAAAGCACATTAATCTGATTGCCTAGTGAAACCAGAGCAAAAGAATGAACAGGATATTTTATGCTAGGCAAGGGACTTTCTCATATCATCCTTTTAAATAGCTGATTGGATTATTTTTGATTTTTAACTCCCTAAGGCAAATCACATACAAATTTATTGTAATCAGTGCAGCAGAACCCTATATAAAAGATCTGAATACCTATGAATGTTTATTATTTTATTTCTTAGATATATTTTGGAGCTGGTACTCAAACATTTGCAAAGAAATCAGTGCTCTCACATACCAGCTGAGTTGCATAAGAAGGTATAAAACATGACACACATTCAGATAATAGAGTATGAGGAAGACACAGGCTTCTAAATCTTACAGCAGTTAATTCCATAACCAGCTAAGCATGTAGTAGTTTTATGAGAAGCAAACAAACTAAATTTAATCACATTCCTTCCCAAGAGATCCTTAGTCATGAGCTCCTTACCTAGAAAACCTCAGTGTCCCCTTTCTGTCATGCCCATCACAATGGTACTTTGTGTAGAGAGACATGACATACTTTAAATTAAATCAGAAAACATCTTTACCTAGAAACTTTAGCCAGTACATGAGCCCTGTGGAAAATCCTAAGCAAAAAAAGCGTTGATTAACCAGCATCTCTGAAAATCTGGTCACGTATTTAGACTGCAAGCTTTATTGGATTCATAGCCACCAGAGTTTGAATATATAGAAATTATAGGCAAGCCTGTAATGCTACTAAGGCCAGAATTGCCCATTTCCATTCTTTATGTGTACCCAACAGCAGAAGTTGAGGAGGCAGTTGTGTTTAGTAAGAGCAGAAAACCTTCTCTCCCCCAACACAAGGCCAAAGATCCACCAGAAATCATCAGAAGCCCACTTTTTTTAATGCAGTTTGGATGAGTGACTTTGTAGCAAGACAATTAGAATAAAGTTTTGAGGCATCAAACATATTTAAAAGTTCTAATAGAATAAGTATTTATAAACCTGCCACCACAATAATATTACAATTACAAGTTCTCACTATTCACAGTCTATTCACGTGTTGTGCTCTGTTATTTCTCCCAGAATTTACTTTTAGAAGACTAACCCTTAGAGGCAGTGTGTCTCAAGCTTCACATGCTGTTTTTAATATGTAAGATAATTTTCCTAATACATTACTCTAATTAAAATACATACAAAGAGTGGGGAACTGCTATATACTGAAACTTCATCATGTATTTGTTGTTCTGCTGAAATTTCA
The DNA here is from genome assembly GCF_001522545.3 of Parus major. NCBI lineage: Eukaryota > Metazoa > Chordata > Aves > Passeriformes > Paridae > Parus > Parus major. Next base: position 92,532,040 of record NC_031770.1, read on the forward strand.
GCTAGATTCTTCACTCCATGATTTTTCCTTCTGAATTCAATTATTTTATTCTAGATTATCGCATAATTGGTTGCAGAATACTGGTACATATAGCTTTATAGTGTTTATATTATATTAGAGATCAATAACAGAAACTTCCTGCTATCAGCTGAAGTCACGTCACAGATCAATCATAGATATAGTTTAGATATACATTCCTGAGGTATTCTTTTAATTTTGTTCCTTCAGTATCTTGAAGGGTTCTTAAACTATCCTAAATTGTTCTAAGTGGGCCATGAATAATAGACATCATATTCATGTTCATGAAATCCCAAATCAGCTCAGAGGATTTGATTGAGCTGACTTATATGCCCCTAGGAGTCTACTAGATACCCTGAGTAAGGCTCACTAGTGCGAAGCTTATTTATGCAAGACAAACACATACTTCTCCTGTGTATAATTATTAGAAGTAAATCATACATATCCTTCTCAGGGCTTTAGTTGCTATTATTTGATTAACACAAACTGAAAAATTTTAGAAAGAGTAAAATCTTAATGCAAGTGTGGAATTAAATATTATCTCTCTAAAGAACCAGAATGTCTAAAGCACATGACATATGACAAATTTTTAACTTCTCATTGCTTATATTTATGCATTGGCTCCAACTCTCAAGGGACTCAACACAGGGAACTGTAGCATATAACAAAGGTTCATAGTGCATGAATTCCTGCTGCATTTGGGAACAAGTTCTGCCAGCTAATGTACCTGTACATCTCTTGGAAATATTGTGATCTGTGTACTTGTAATGAGGACAAATCTAAGCTTGTTTGTAACATCCTATTTCACTTAACAGAAGTAGAATAATGGGATGAGCACCTATCTGACTCCCTAGCAAAAACATATTGGCTTAAAACAAACCAACCTTTCCTCTCAGGTATTCACAAGTAAGGACTTACTAAGTTAAACAAGTGGGGAAACAAAGAGATATTGTTACATATGAGGAAGGAATTGTCATTTTGAAGGCACAAAGAGAAAGGGTCATGAACTTTTTTCTATAGTGCAAGAAAAATTCATGTTCAATGAAAAGTGGAACAATACTGCGCAGTCCTTGAAAATTAGAAATTCTTCCTAGCTGCAGCCTCAAACTTAGAATTTGGGAGATTTGGCATCTTGAGAAAGTGTGCCCAGTAGGCGACAAAGTAAAGGTACCCTTGAAAATTATGGTTCATCTGAGAATGAATTGAGCAATCATTTTTAGTTACTAAATATTCTGAAGTGAATAGCAAAATTCCTGTGGGGACAGAATCTGAATTCAAGTAACAGTCTTAGATTTTTGCTTATTCATGAGACAGGAAAAGCCATTTTTATTATCTCATATTTTTTTACTTTAGTGACATCTAATAGTTCATCACAAGGAACTATCCACAAAGATAGAAAAATAGGAATCAAAGATTAAGTAGTAGTTTGTTCCCTGAGGGATCAGATGTGAATTTATGTAAAACCATAATATACATTAAACAAAGGCATTGCACACAGTAACAAAATCATTCTTTTTCTGATTTTCTTATTCTTGAATTTTCTTGACTGCCTTATTAATCTTACTGTCATTTCTTAGTTTATTCATCACATTTTTTCCACTATGGAAATTTCTGCCAACTTTATTTGGGACCAGTCCAAACATCAGTCTAGGAAGTCCACCATCATCAGACATGGTCCCTTTGTGGAAAGGTCTAACCATTCAAAAATAACCAAGGCTTTCCTTGGTTAACCATCAGGTAGAATAATTACTTTAGAATCCTGCACAAATTGTGGTTGGTGAAAAGTGGTGTGCTAAATATCTACAACAGGTTTCTATCCATTACGTAACTAGTTTTGTGTTTCAAAACCCTTTTTTGCTGCAGTGAACAAACACTACTCATCCAGGCTTTTTATACCATCTACCCCAGTATATGGAAAGTTTAGTGATGTTATTTTGAGTATTTCATGGTGAAGACTGCTTCACCTGGCATAACAGGTTTTCACAGACGAAAGAGGAAAGGTAAGAAACCTACTAACATGGCACATAAACAGTAGAACAAACATATGTTTATCAGGCCTGGCTTCTGTAAGTATTGCCTAAGTATACATTCATGTGATTTTAATATAAAATTCACAATAAATGCTAGAGCAAGATTAAAGTGGAGACCCATACCTCAGTACTTCAAACTTTAATTTACTGCCCTGTGGGTACCCTTCAGCTCAGTGGTCACAGTATTCAACTGTGGGTCATTGTGAAACCTAAGAACTGGCTTTGTTATCTCTTCCAAGTAAATGTTCTCTTTTGCTATCACAATATGAGGTTATCTCCGGCTGCTATTAATGTGTGCTCAAGAAAACATTCACCAAGTCACTTAATTGAGAGTGCAGAATTATAAACTCTAACTAGAAATACTTATTTTTCTCTATTCCAGATTTAATTCTGAGAATATAATGCTCTAAACCTGACCTGTATCCTCAATATCTCCTCCAGCATTTTCCAGGTAGATTCTATTCAATGTAATAACTTACCATCTCTATACCACTCAGCACGAGGTCTTAGTCTTTTCAGCTCTGGAGTGATCAGCATAGAACACTTCAAGGTCAGTGTCTCCCCTTCTGTTGCAAAAGTGACTCCAAACTTCTCCAGAAACTGCACGTCAATATGGGTGAAGCAAACATCATATGACAGGGGCACTATGCATGAGAAAATGAAAGCATTATTGAGTACAAGTGAATTGTACTTGGCACAGATAAGTGTCTGATCTGAGCAGGAGATGGAGTTTTCTGTTATACTGTATGTTGACCTAGAAATTCAAGCAGAAAAGCAAGAGCATCTGGACAGCTCCTGCTATAACTCAACTATTAAAAAACAAAGTCAGAAGAAGCAAGTTGTATCCAGTTTTCTAATCTGTAAAACATTACTCTGACAAGAGGACATAAATTATCTAAGCAAATAGAATAAAAAGGCTTACAGTGGAAGGGCATTATCGCAGCTGGGTGAGGCTCTTCTTCCTCTCTGAACCCTACAAATAAACATACAAGAAACATTCAATGACATGAGGATTATATTTATTTATTGTTTTAAATATAAAGTAGGACTTACTTCGCACAATCACAGCACAGTTAGTTGATGCCTGACCGTGGACGTTTGTTGCAACTGCTGAATAGGTTGCAGAATCATCAAAGTCAGCTCTGAAAAGGGAGAGGAGAAAACCAGATGTCTCTTCATGAAAGTAAAAATTCTCTTAATGATTGATATTACAAGTCAAATGGTGTCAATCTTAAGGAAAGTGTATAAAGCTCTTTACTAGTAGGGAAAGTGTAGAAAGCTCTTTGCTTTCCACACAGTTCAAGACATCAATGAAAGACAATCAGAAAGCCGCTACTGTTTTTAACTGCAGTTTTATCAAGCTTGGTGCGAAGGCTGCATTAACTTGAGCAAACTGGAAACAACCTTTAGAGAATGATCAAAAGGAGACAGCTGGACAATGCCAGTCTGGCTATTCCCTTTCTGTGTGTAGCCTTCTTTAATTCATCTTGCCCTTCTGCCATATTCTGGGAAAGAGACATGGAAAAATAGTATATGCGATTCTTTCTAAAATTCTACCTTCTATGGCTATTCCCAGCTGGCAGACAGCAGTATTTCTTGCCTCTCTCATATCTCAGACCAGAAAACCGATTAAAAAATCAGGAACACTGATCAAAAATTTTTATGAGCATACATGGCTTGCTTTGTTTTTTTTTTTGGTGAGAAAAATGATTCATTATGAAAGGACAGTATAAAAAAATATAAAGCAAAAATATTTACTTGGTGCAAAACACTTATTGTGTTTTACTTCCTTCCTTGAAGTTCTATGAGTACGTATATGACCAGTTGTTAAGATATAGGTATAAATGCTGATGCTCCAGTTCTTTTCTTATTTAAAATGGAATCCATCAGGAATAATATTTAGTATTAAATTTGATGGAGGCCACTCAAAAATTTTCAATTATGAGATACAATATTGTGCATGCATTCATTTTGTTTCCTCTCAGAACAACAATTTGTGTCTTCTTGGCATCTGCCAAGTGATGAAATTCTGATTACACTTGTCCTCTAAGAGGTCATATATCCCAGAGGTGGGAGAAGGAATATGTAAGAGTGTTTTATGGTAATTGATAACAGGATGCCAAATTTGGAGTATGTAGCAGCTGTTACAGACACATCAGACATTTATTGTTGGCTTCGTACATATGTTCTGGACAGTGTCATATCATAAAAATGATACTACATGTACTGTGATGGCTAAAGCACGACTTGATATTTGATAGTTTCATCAAAGTTTGATTTATCTCTCTAAATTTACAGGTCTAACAGCTCCTCCTGGAGGCAATCCTTCAGCCACATATTTCACAAAACCAAGAAATCAGTTACAAAGTTTATCATACAATGAATTATCAAAGACATAAGGGTAAGTCTCAAGACTACACTACATAACCAAAAAGCCTGCAGTTGGGTAGGAAACCCTAGTACAGTCTGGAGAGTCACACTGAGACTGAAAAACAATTTAAAAGAATTTAATTCATAGAATTGCTAAGTTTGGAAAAGACCTCTAAGTTCATCAAGTCCAGCTATCAACCCATCACTTACCATCATGTTAAACCATTAAAACATGACTTCCTGACAGAGCTACATGATTTTTGAAATCTTCCAGGAATGGTGACTCAACCACTTCCCTGAACAGCCTGGTCCAATGATTAACAACCTTTTCAGTGAAGAAATTTTTCCTAATATCTAAACTAAATGTCCCCTGCTGTAGTTGAGGCTATTTCCTCTTGTCCTGTCACTTGTTACTTGTGAGAAGAGCCTGGCTCCACCTGGCTACAACCTCCTTTGAGTCAGTTGTAGGAACAACAAGGTCCCCCTGAGCCTCTTCTTCTCCAGGCTGAACACCCCCAGCTCCCTCAGCTGCTCCTCACAGGACTCGTGCCCCAGACCCTTCCCCAGCTCCGCTGCCCTTCCCTGGACTCGCTCCAGCCCCTCAGTGTCTTTCTCACAGTGAGGGGCCCAGAACTGGACACAGCACTCCAGGTGTGGCCTCAGCAGTGCCCAGTACAGGGGGACAATCCCTGCCCTGCTCCTGCTGGCCACACTGCTGCTGACACAGGCCAGGATGCCTTTGGCCTGCTTGGCCACCTGGGCGCACTCTGGCTCATGTTCAGCTGCTGTCACCAGCACCTTCAGCTCCTTTTCCACCAGGCAGTTTTCCAGACACTCTGTCCCTAGACTGTAGCCCTGCCTGTGGTTGTTTCCATCCAACGACAGGATTCATCACTTTGCCTTCTTGAACCTCACAGCTGGCCTCAGCCCATTGATCCAGACTGTCTAGATCCCTCTGCAGACTCTTCCTACCCTCCAGCAGATCAACACTCCCACCCAACCTGGTGATATCTGCAGACTGACTGACACTGCTCCCGCTCCCCTCATCCACGTCACTGACAACAATATCTAACAGTTCTTGCTCCAACATTGAGAACTGGAGATCACCACTTGTGACTAGCCACTAGCTGGATGTAATCTCATTCATCACCGTTTCCTGGGTTGGATGTTATTAAACAGTTTATTTTCATGAAGGATTTTAAAGAAATTATAATACCTGTTCCCAGAGCTATATAAAGCTTAACTGATCCTGGACTTGTTTGAGAGATGTCAAACTTGACAACACTTCTTTGCTATGAATTTTTAAAAGCAGAACATTACTTTTACTATCCCAGTTTCACACTATTTAACACTTGTGTAATAAAATGCCAAAAAGCTATATAAAACTGCAGTACAGGACAATTTCCTAAGGCATGTTATGCCTCTATACTGGAATGTACTTAATTCATGCATCTATCACAGTCTGGCACAGTATCTTACTATAACATAACAAGTTAACAGCAAATGAAGAGGCTCAAAAGTATCTTACAAAGGGCATTGCAGAATTAACTGTTTTGGAACTGTAAGGCATTTTTGTCACTCTGCTATAGCACTCATTTAAGAAACTATATGTAGAATATACAGTGAATAGTGTAAATATAGTACATAGTATATTCAATAACATATATTACACACTGGCAAATTAAATAGCATTCATCCCCAGAAACTGGATCTTGATTGCCCTAATGTCGATGTTTTAGAACAGCCCTTGCCAAGCGCTGGTGTGCTCCAGCTCACCAAAAGGATTCTCACACACAGCTCAGGAGATAGCAAGAGACCTTTTCCAGAAAGCAGTCTGGATGTCTGGCAGCCCTGTCTTGAAGGGTAAGAAAATTAGTATATCTCATGGCAGGAGGTCACTGTGGTAGAGCATGTGTTTAATTTGCTCTGTCAGGAAGAGCCAGGAGTGCACTTCCTAGGCACTGCTGGCAGGTACATGCCACAGCCCGCCCTTGCCCCCAGGTACCTGCCCTATAGAGGTTTCCAGCCCTTCAAGCCACAACCCAATCCACATCTTGCAAAAGACCTACAGAGGTGCACAGTGCCTTCACCTGCATGCCCAGGTTTCTCCTGGATCAGCTAGACCCTCCCAAAGGATGGTGCACACTAACACCTGGCAGGACATTGCTGGGAGAGCCACCCTGTGTATGCTGATCAGGCTGGATCCCTCCCTGGCCCAGACATAATTTAGACAGCACACAGCACCCAGCTCATAAATGAGTGATGAACATCACACCAGCACAGCTGCACTATGCCATTTCCTCATATAAACAGAGAATTACTTCAGGCTGCTTCACTTCTCTCAAATCCAACTTAACTGCCCTCTAACATTTTGTTGTTGCTAAAGAGTGTTAACAACAAAGATTAAAAAATCAGCATTGCTTGACTGAGGTTAACTCTGATTAAATCTCACTTTAAACCAGTCGTTATCTGCTCTCAATGTTGGCTTAATTTTTCAGCAGAACAACAGATAAAATAGTCAAATAGGAACCAATATCTGTAAGCATTACACAGGATTTAGGATCTAAAGAGAAATTTATTATTAAATAATAGGTGGCCTAAAAATAATACAGAAAACAGAGAAACATGTATTGTGAACTTATTTGGGGTCCCAAACTGTGCTAAACCACTCAAAGTGTTAGAAATTTAAAGGTGTAAGAACTGCAAAGTTGTCTCCCAAAAATGAAGAAGTAGAATGGCAGATTAACTTTTCAAATGGATATATATTTGTGCTCATCTCAATACCCTCCCCATAGTTTTGCTCTCCTAATAAACAGTAAAATACATTTTTGATGAGCATTTTCTATTTGTGATGGTGTCCAAGGTAGAGAAAACAGAATATGATCTTAAATGTCTCTAGAACAGACAGGAGATTCACAAAAGGGTCATATCTTTAGCCAAAGGGAGCTCAAAATCTGAAAGCAAATATTTGACAAAAATAGAGTTATAATTAATTTTCTCAGAGAGAACATGAGAAAGAAATAACTGACCAAATAGCTGACCACATTCTTACAGCATGCTTTGATTTTTTATGAAGAGAAATGAGGTTCTATGAGGTTCTAACTATTATTATGAACACACAACTCCACAGGCCAGACACTTCTTGTTAGTTAAGAGTTCATAACAACTCTACCCATTTTCTGTAGCTGACTGCCTTGAAAGCAATTTATGTCTTTTCTATGACCACTCATCTGACTCTCCAGAAGAGAAATAAACCAACTTAGACAGCCTAGTACTCACTGAAACACCTTTAAATCTTATATTGAAAATGTAGAGTTTTAGTGGCTAGGAGCTAGACAGCGCCTTTGTTTCATATCCACTCTGAAGAGAGTTGGACAGGATAGCAAGTTACATAAGGTTCTGACTTTTCTGCCAGACAATGCTCAGCTGGAGGATTATCCTGGAAATTATCTATTTCCTTGTATGCTAAAAGAGTCTTAGATTTCCTAAATTGCACTGTAAAGTGCACTGAGTCAAGACAAGTTAGAAACTACATTTGAAGTACCCAGGAGGCAAGGTGTGGTCTAACAGTTATTCTTGTTTTATGGTGGAGAATGTGTTTTTCAGCCTTTACAAAGGTCAGATAAAATATGCATAGAGTACATTGAGGTAGCATAAAATGTGAGTGCAGAACAGTATCTGTCCCAAGGTACTAATACTTTTTTGTGAAAATTAAATTGCTCTGAATCCACATGAGGTTCTGAAGTGCTAATACTTGTGCAGGGAATATTCCCCAGGCAGAAACATCTATTTAAGATGCATATATTCATCCAACTGCCTGGTGTATATTTAAACACAGGAGTTAAGAGTGAAATAGCATCTTTGCCTGAATTAGAACACATTTCAGTGCATGTAAAGAACATGAGGCAGTATGTAGTAAACTACAGAGTTAAAAATTACTCCTTTGGATCCAAATGACAAAATTTTCAGTGTTATGGCTTTGTGATATCAAAATCTGGAAATACTCTGCAGAATTGCCATCTCCTGATTCTCCAGTCAGAATGAATCTGACTGTCTCTTTTTGTTTGGTTGGATTTCATGCTTAAGGAAGAAGGATCTCTGTTATGTGGTGGTCACTTCCTCAATCCCACAGCTACTGCAGCTACAGGGGACAGTGACTGACAAGTCAGAAGGTCACATATTTGGGGGCTGTTGTTTGCCTTTCAGCAAGGAAAGGAGAGCAGTACACCATTTTTCTGGCTATACAGAAGCCAGGGAGCTGCAGTCTATCACCCACCCACCTTGCACAGCTCAAAGGCTCTGCGGGCTACGCCAGAGGATCGCCTTTGTCTCAACACCTCTGCTCTGCTCTGCTTCCACCTCCAGCCGAGGAAGGGCACGCCTCGCTCTCTGCCTCTCCAGATTAAATCATCTCAAACCTTTTGTGCCTAATCAAACTGAAATAGCACTCGACTGACCGCACAGGGTCATTTGTTAAACGAGAAAGCTAGAAGAGAGGGTTCATTCAATTTTTAAGCTTTTCCTTTTGAAGCGGGCTGAGGATGGAGCGGCAGACGAGGGGCCGCTGGCTCAGGTGTTACACTGCACTCTGCTGGCTCTGCCGCACGCTTCTGCCCGTGCGGCTGCAAACCCCGCCGTGACACGCCCTGCTAGGCCGTGACTTCACTAAACAGGAAAGGGAGAGGCCCTAATAAAAGGCAAAATGCTGTCAAACCCTGAGCCCTATGAATCTGTGCGGCCACACCACACTGACAGCGCTCTGGGAAGTGGAATGTCCTTCCCCGCTC
>NC_031770.1:92541774-92573619 GCF_001522545.3 Parus major
CAGCTCAGCCCAGCCCAGCTCAGCCTAGCTCAGCTCAGCTCAGCCTCCCGCTCACTGAGGGCTGGGATCAGCAATAACCCAGGCAGGAGTATCCTGCTGCCTCCTCCACGCACCAGCCAATGTAGCCGGGAATATTACAGTCAACCACAGCTGAATAAAACCAATTTATCCACTTAATAAGTCATCATAATAAACAAAGAAACAAAAAAGCCCAACTCTGTTGCTAAACAAGCAGTAGCAACTAAGAAGTTAAAAATGTTACAGCTGTTAATTACTTAGATACTCACTAAAATGGAAAATACTCTACAGCTAGACCGCCCTCATTTTGACTATCACTGATACAGAAATCTTTTCTTGTAATATGTGCCTATCCACAGTTAAATTATGTGGGATAAAAAATACATTTTAAATAAACCAGCACATTCTCAGACATGTATGATTCATTTCAACTACCTTGAGCTTTTCCTCCAAGGATTCCTCACAGTCTCCTCCTAATAACCTATCAGATGAGAGTTGAAAGATGGGATGAACCACTACCCCAGTGCATATCACTTCTGCTATAATTATAAGATGTGCAAAAAATAGACTTGAACTCCAAACTCCTTTTCTTTACTGCTCAAGGGAGATCTTGAGCTCAAACTCTCATTTGAAGAAGTTTAAAAGGAGCAAGGAAAAGACACTATATGATCATAATAGCACTGAATGCACACAGAAGATGTGATAATTGAGAATGTTGCATCATAAAAAATATGAGACAGAGAAATTCAAATTATCTCAGTACTGTATAGGCTTATGGGTTCTGGAGAGCAGCAAACAGTGGGGGATGAAATTGTGTCCAGTTACTACTTTAAGACAACAAGGTGATGGTAAGGTTTCGTTGCCTCAAGAATGTTTCCACTGGGATCAGGGAATACTCACGGGAATAAATATCACACTTGCATCAGAAGGAAAAAGTTCACTCCCTGGGCTTCGCTGAAGTGCTAGAAAAGTAGCCAAGAAATTCCAAGGCCGTTCTGAGCGGCTGTGGATAGGATTACATTCAGCTCAGCACTTTAATATGAACAGCTGAGAAGAGCACAAGAGAAAAAGTGGATAGGAAGAAACTCCCAGTGGCTCCACCTCCCAGAAGAACAAATTATTCATAAAATACAAAATATAAGTTCACAAAGATATTAATGGAATATACAGAATTAATTGACATATTTGTATAAAAACGTTAATAATTTATATAATTTAACCATTATCTTTATATCTATTTCTTTCAATACAAGATACACTTAATGTTAATTATGCACTAGCAAAATGTTCTTCCATTTCCTGTGTGTCCATTTTCTTCTTTTTAGGACAGAAAATACAGCTGATGATCAAGTTTTGAAATAAAATGGATTAGTAATAAAGAAAAAATATTTAAATTAGAAATTCTAATTTAATAAACTGTATAAATCATAACCATCCCCCAGTAATATTTTAAGTGTAGAAGGGATATCTGTGGGAGAGCAGCAAGGAATCTTTAGGTGACAAAAAAGACCACACTGCCAGACAGAATGAAAGAGAAATGGAGAAAGAGTGTCTGAAGATGGCAGCTTGGCTGAATGTGAGGGAGTCTGCATGAGTACATATAGGTCTGGGACTAGCAGACATGGGATGGGGAAACCTGAGTGCGTGCCAATAAATGACTCTGTGATATGTCTGAACTTGCCTGAAATACAGCTGGGTCTTAAATTCCCAAAGCTGTTTATGCCTACATGGCTGAAAACCACAGAGAAAAGAGATAAAAAGCACCAGAGGCATGAAAGCCATTATTACCCTTCAGCCTGATGGTTACACGTGCTCAGAAAGCAGCATCAGCACTGATTCTCATTTCTTCTAAAAGATATTTACTCCCAAAATGTCACAAGGGAACCTCCATACTACAAACTGGCATCTGGACTGGCCAAGCAGTTCCTCAGTAGTGGCAAGTCAAGGGAAATAGTCACAATCACTCACCATCAGGAAGTGACCAAAGTTTCATCTCCTGACTGGCACTCACATATCCAGACAAAGGAGAGAGTTTTCCATTTCCCTGCTAAAAGGGAGAGGAATGCAAAAGGACAAGCTGATTTTATGTTTTAACCTCCTGTGATTGTCTTCAAAAGTAATGTTGGTGGGAAGAAACAGCAGTATGGACAGGTTTCATGGATACAGAGAGCAGTTAATAAGTTATCCATGGCCTGGGGGTAGAAGACTGGGTGCCTTTGAAGCATTTTAGGAAGCAACAACCTGGTGATTCTTGCTGCCAGGTTCTCTCTACAGGGATATGTTTCTCCCATCCTGAGCTATGAAAAGGTTGACAGCTGGGCTGGACTTGGCTGCAGGATGACAAAGGCAAGAAGTTTTTCCCAAAAGCAGAAGGAATGATGCACTTATTTTCTGTACTCGTGCCACAAGGCTGTGCTCAGGGCTGCTTCCACTGCTGACAGATGGAGACAGGATAGAAGATTAAATGTTTGGCCAGCCAAGAGTTAGCCACAAACATTCCAGCTGTTTCAGCACAGCTGATGCTCATGTTCTGGAGAAATTAAAAGGGTTTGGGTCTCTGTTCTAAATATTAATTTTCTTTTTAAATACTGCAGTCATCACTTTTATTTGGGTTTTTCTATTTTTTAAAAAGCTTACATCAAGTCACGCAGTCATGTAACCATTCATTTGTTTCAGAAAGCATGGGATTAGTTTATGGGAAGCTGTTATACCAAGCATGTTCTATATCACAAAGTTAACATTTTGGAAAAATAAAATTAAATAAATTAGAAACTTTAAAAAAGTAATTTACACTTCCTTAGTTTTTGGAAGTAAAAAAAAAAGGAAATTAAAAAGTAAGTAGAACCTACCATATAGTAAAACAAATACAGCTATGTATCCCTGCCCTGTCCAGCTGTAATTTTGTTTATCTAAAAGAGTTTCATCATGACAAGAACATAAAATCGTCCACTTCAAATGTTGAGAAGACATAATTCTAATAAATAAAGGAACTACCATTTTTTCAGCTACTTGCCTCTTCTTATTATATCTTGTAGATTGCTGAAGTTAATGAATACAAATATCTAATTTAGCATTTCATTTTCATAATATAATATTAATATAATCTAATATATCTAATACAGCTAATATATCTAATAATATCTAATAAATCTAATATAATCTAATACTCAGTAAACCTTCTCCAGCCTAAAAGTGAATACCAACAGAAAAGTGTGTTGAATTTAATGATTCAGTGTTTATGTGAATTTTTAATTGTATTTGATATAAATTACTTTGTATAGGGTATAAAAAAATCTGTTGTATTCTCCAGAAAGATTTACCTGTTTATATGTAACACATGTACTCCATATTTGCTTTCAATTCTATACTTTGTTGGATCACTTGCAGGAAAAATCAATTCCTCATTTTTGTACCTGACAATCAAGAAAAAAATAAAACTCATAAATATCAGCAACTATTTATTCATCTCAAGGTACCATTTACTATTTTCTGAACTCTCACTATTTGCAAGGAGTATTTTCCAGTATGTATGGATAGGTACATATTGGGCCGTGAAGGCAAAGCAGGACCATCGTAGCAGCAAGGAAGTGGAAAGAGATGTGCACTCAGTTGAGAAGATGAGGAAAAAAAGTAAAGAGAGGACAGCATGGGGCTTGAACTTTCAAGTCCACTAGTCCTGACACAAGATGGGAAGCAAACTTTATCTTGCACCACAGTAAAATGCTTCAGCACAAAAATGGGGAGCAGCAACAGAATTATGTCTTGTGTTAGGTCCTTACAGTGCAGCCTGAAGTTTCCATATATACAGGACAGCACCTGCCCAGGGAGGAGGGCAGCTGCAAGGACCTTTATGTCCTCCTCAACAGAAGCTAACACGATGTGACCACAGATAAAGCCCATTACAACAGTGGTGCTGTGCATGTCTATCCAGGCTTAGAAAGAAGCCTGTGAGTTCTGTGTATTTTGCCATTTGCTACTTTGTGTACAGGAAACTCAATGTCCAGAAAGACTGGAATGCCTTCCACTGTCAGCCTTCTGAAATGCTTGAGTTTGCTTCTCACATTGCACGGGGCCACTCAGCAAGTTTTCCTCCCACTCCTTCCACTGCAGTATCAACTGCTACGATCCAGCACATCTAGGAGGATTATAAAGGGGATTTAACAAAGCCATTATATGCATGACACTTATCAGCTATGGCATAACTTTCAAATGAAAAAAGCTTAACAACATTTTTAGAGGACTATGAAAGGCCAGTCTCTTACCATTGTACAACAGGGGTTGGAAATCCTTGTACAGTAAAGCAAAGGCTCACAGACATCTTTTCCCAGACAGTGTGAGACCTCAGGCGAACCAGAATTTCAGGGGCTCGACTTATTGTTTCTTCAATGATATGTCTTTCCAAAGCCATATTTTCTTCTACCTATTAAAATATGGGAAAAGAAAAGAAGCATCTGTCACCAGCCTCAAACGGGGTAGGAGACCTAATTTTAAATTCACAAAAAGATGCTTAATAACTACTCATATTTAAAACACAGGCCTAAATTTCCATATATCTTGTAATTATTTTTACATAGGAAAAATTTTTGCAAAAAGATTCTGCAGGTACCATTCTTTGCACAGCAAGTTTATCCAGATGCTCTCGAGCACGGTGCCTGGCTGTGTGAATCTCTTTTTCCAAAGCAGACAACTCACTGGCAAAACGGATTCTTTTCTCATCACTTACATGAGACTTTTGCTCATGACTCCTGTGGGACAAGAAAATAAATCAGGTAACCATTGTGAAGCTTTAAGTTTGTCACTCATACACATCATACACATCATACACTCATACACATCATATACATCATACACATCATACACTCATACACATCATACACATCATACACATCATACACATCAGGCAAAAAAAGGCTCTGAGACCATACCAGTAGGATGCAAAATTTAGGTTAGGAATCATTCTTAGCATCTATCTGTGTACCCTGAGTATGTGAGATCCTGTGAATTTTCTCCATATTCTTTCCCCCTGTATTTGTGGGGCCATGGCTCTTAAGTCTTGACTTCTGCTGTGGTTGCATGGACATGGTTCCCCACTGTCCTTTGGTAACCAAGATCAAGAACCTCCCTGGCCTCCTTCTGGCCCGTGATTTTCATTTCCATGGACACAAGAAGGCAGATGAGTGACAGCAAGTTCTGTGCCTGTTCACAGCCTGTTAAAAGTTGTGCCTTGCTTACAGAGTACATTTAGCTTTAGAAGTTTTAGAACCTCAGAGCTGTTCCAGCTCCATGGGCCGTATCACCTGACCTCACCTGAAAGACACAGACCATGGTGTTCACAAGGATTTGATGAATAGTTGCATGCAAAAAAAAAAGCTATCCCTTGACGAGGATGAGCAGGAAATATTATAGAAACTAACAGGAAAATATAAAGTTTTGACAAATTTATGAGTTGCTCCCTGAAGACCTAACTCCATAAATTTTTCAGAATTCCTAAAAATACCCTAACTCATAAATGTTTTTAGGAGGAGCTATCTCAGTTTCCTTCATTCACGCTGGTTCAGTAAACAGCTTATGCTACTATTTTCCTTCCCTGGACAAAAGAAGGTATTGAATATCAGAAATTTCTACTGTCAATATAGTCAACACATGGCAAGAGTCTGAAAGCATAACCCAAATAAGAAAACTTCCATGAAATTCAGCAAATCAAGATATTTTTTGTGTGATGCTTAAAAAATTCTTTGTACCATTTCATTTTACTTTAAATACCAGCCATATCTTGCCATTTTTTCTAATATTGCTGAAATAAAAAACAGTTTTGAAAACCTGAATTAAACAAAATTATTTTATTTTCCTGGAGATTTCTGTTCTGAGGTTATATATTTCAAACCAATCCAATTACCAGAACCAAATGGATGTATATGATTTGCACAACATATTTTCTACAAACAAGACAGAATTCCTTCCTTTAATATAAATCCTCCATGTCTTTAGTGCAGTAACTGTAGAGCAAAGCAGAGCAGAAACAGTGAAATTCACAAAGGGGAATATTGTCATCAGCACAGTTACTCTGGGACTTCTCATCAAGGCGTCAACTGAGACATGACAGTAATATCCCTTTTGATATTCAGGAAAGAATTTAAAACGTTTAAATTGATGCAAATTAGAAATTTAGGAATAGTGGAGTGGTTCTGTTCAGAATGAGTTCTGGGTACCAGATGGATTCTAATTTATTTTTGTTTTAAAGCTGTTTTCAAGGGTCAGAGTGGCGATCAGGGGAACAACTCTGGGTTGAAATATGAGACTGAAAGTGACACTCAGTCATTTAGTGTTCCAGCCAAAATAGATTAGTGAAGAACAGTGACAGAGAAGCCTCCAGTCTTGTCAACTCTGAAAAGAGCCCTGGCAAAAGAGTTGGGACCAGAGCCACTACACAGGTCAGACTGGACCAACAGAGCTTTACCTTTTCCTGGATTCCTGCATTGCTTCATGCGCCAAGGTGCGTGCCCTCCTGGCACAAAGCCTACACGTTGTTTTGCCCAAGCCAGATGATTCATAATAAGCAGCCTGCCTGGAAGCAGCCCTTCAAATATAAGAGACATTGTTATAACCCAGCAATTCAGGTAAAACATGAACTCACAAACGTCAAAGAAATTACTTTGAGCTGATTGAGCTGAACGCCACGACTGAGCACTTTTCAGTGAGAAATCTTTGCATCTTCATTGACTGCACTTGTCCTTCAAGGGCTTAATGCCTATCATCTGTCACAGGGGATCATTAGATGTTTTATTTCATTCTATTAAATTTATATTTATTTCAGCCTTCAATCATTCAGGTGTAATGGTAGCATTTCAGAGAACCGCAAGGGTACTGGCCTGTCTAACACACAAACCATGAAGATTCCCCACAGCAATGTCTATTTCTAAGTAAGCTTTTCTATATTTCACTGAACTTTCTGCAACTGTCCTCTTTCATAAGGGAATCTGGACCAGCCAGGTAGGCATGTTAATTACCAAGGAGGGAGAAAGGTGATTCTGAAGCAATCACAATACAAAGTTTCACAATTTACATTGCCTCAGAGAGCAGGCACACAACCAACCATACAAAGAATGTGCATTTTCTGATTAAAATTCTCAGATTTCAAATGAGAAGCATTAAGCTTTCATTTAAGTTTAAAAAAAGGAAATCAAATGACAAAAACTATAGTTATAGCCAACTTCAGGAGAAGGAATATCATCATGTCATATGAAAGAATGGGTAAAAATCTGTTTCTGTGACTTACAATAAATTTCATAGTAATTTTTCATAAGTCATAGTTTCAATTTTACCCTACAAGGAAGAATTTTCAATTCAGAGGTACCAAACAAGACAGATCCTAAGCTACAAGGTGTGTGTAGGTATCTTGCAATGCTGCTAGGAAGTTTAGCTATGCTGGTGGGAGACTATAGACAAGGAGCATGCCAATGAAATGAAGTGCAAAACTATCATTCTGTAGAAATCACACTTTTTTTGGGGTTGAGAGGAAAGGTAAGTTTCTTGTTTTTAACAACTGACTACCCAAAACACGTCACTTACTTTCTTGCTGCATATTCCTCAAGTACATATCTTGTTTGAATGTTGCGATAGGACTGATCAAAGTGCTTGTGCCTCCTCTGGTAAAATGGCACTGCTACTGAAGACATAATTCCTCTGTGACAACCAGTAATTCCTGCAGAGAGTGAAGTTAGCCATATATTTAGCCATGCACACATTTAGCTATATATTTCAGACACCTTGGTTTGATATTTTTTGATATGTAGACATGTGTGTGAACATGTCCAAATGTATAAAATTGCACCAATTTGTGACAAATAGAGCTATCAGCCACACATGTGGGTACCTCAGGCTGTATCTTATCAGTCATACAGTATGAGCTATGGAATCATAGATGATAGTGTAAAAGATATTTCCCTAGATCATTTTTCCCCTTCTTTGCAGATGTCATTTAATGCCTCCAGAGAAATTTCCAGGGATGAAAATTTGACAGGTTTTTGGCCATTGTTCGACATTTCAGCTCTCTGCTCTTCAAACCTTTCACTTTTTCCATTTTGGCAATTTATGCTCCCTATGTTTTGTCCAATTCACCATGACAACAAATAGACACTATTTGCTCACTTTTGTGAGCCTGTTGAAGATTTTCTTTACTTTTCTTTCCTGTGGTCTTGTTTAAATTCAACAAAGCTTGCTCATGCAATCTTTCCTTGTGGGTTTTTTCTGGACTATCAATCATTCTGGTTTCCTTCTTGCACACTTTTTCCAGAGCATGGCATAGTTTTTGATCAGTATTTGGATAGAAGATTTTAAGAAACACTCAGGGTGCTCCTGAAGGAGTGGGGGGGATAGAGCATGTTTCCCACTGAGTTGGAGTTAAGCAGATTACCAACCATATCATTAAAAGAACACAGAGGTGTCTGCATGCCTTTGTGCTCATTAGAAATATGATGACAACTTCTTGAAAAAGTGAGGAATATCATGAACCATGTTGTAAGTAGGTGCCATCTTGTATAACTGCAGTCTCAGTTAGGTATGGGGTTCTCTACTCGTGTGCCATTTATCCCAAACAGTGGTGAGGGGTCACAAATGAACAGCTAAAACCTCCCCCACAAGGCACCTACACTTTGGTGACAACAGAAGCAAGCTCCCAATATAAATCTATAAATCAGATGAAGATTTAGTCAGGTAAATTACTGCAGTAACATCCAATACCCTGCTAAAAGCTGAGGGGAGCATCCCTGCTGTCACACTCCCCATAGGGTGCAGGCTGCCAGCTCCATGCCAGCACCCAGGGCACAGGCTGAGGCATGGCCTGGGATCCACCTCAGGGCACCCATGGCAAGTGAAGCAACACCAGCTCACCCAGGGAACACATTAGGAGTGTGTCAGGATCCTAAGGACAGCAATGGACCTGACTGTCCCAGCCCAGCCTCCCCCAGAGTTCCTCCTACCCTGCCCATAGCCCAGGACCCTATGTCAGTCCCCAGGGACATCAGTTTCTGCCCCAGAAATGACACAGCAAAACCAGTCTCCAGCTTCCCACAGCCTGGCCCTGCCTGGACATGGACCATGCCAAGAAGAACCTGCCTCAGACCCACACCAAAAGTCCAAATTTGTAACAAAAAGTCACATAAATAAGCATCTTCATGATGTATATCAAATGAAAACTCAAAGGGATTTGAATAGACGTCTTATAAATTCATTTAGAAAAAACACTTAACAAGTTAAAATGACAGTATACACCACGTTTCCAGCATATAGTATTTATTAAAACAAATGAAATGCTAGTCATTGGTGAAATAGAGTGAAAAGCTGTAGCTGTGTCTGATTCTTACTTGCAGATTATCAAGGGCAGAGTGAGCTGCTCCCAAATTATGATGTTCTCATATCAGCTATTTTTACTTTTCCAAGAAAAATTAAGGGGTAAAGAGTGCATATATTTAATAGAAGTCACATCCTATTTTAAAATGTTCAGAGATCTAAAGAGATTTTTACAATTTAGCACCTCATAACTACATCTTCTGCATAACTTAGAGTTACCTTTTCTGCTCTTTCTCAAGAGATACAAGAATGACAAGTCACAGGTTCAGTAATGAGAGCTCTATGCAAAGCACAAGACATTGCAAAACAAAAATTAAACAGTTTTACAGCATTACTAGGGGGCATTAAAGAAATATATTGACACATTTATAGAGAAATAAGAAAGTTAGCATGACCCAAGTTAGTTCAGCACCTCACAGAGATGCTGGCTTAGTAAGATGCCCTCATACAATACTGAGCTGACATGGATCCCTCATGCACCTATTAACTCATCATATGGCACAATGTCTTGGTTACATGAGTAGAGTTGCACAGACCCATGAGCAGCCTTGGCTTCTCCTAGTTTTGATATCTGTACATGATGTAATGCTACATCTGCAGACATCAAACACTGGCTTTCCTCCTGCTAACTGTGACTATTGTGTATATGACACTGGATTTCCACATTAGTTCATATGTTAACTGGACAATTAATGGTACAATTTTCCTTTTTTTTCCCATTTTTAATTAGCCTTTTTTGCCTAAATGAAGGTACAAAAGACAGATACAGATTAAGGTCACTCCACTGTTCGGCACTACTCATGTTTACATGTGGCCATGTTAAATATTTCTGTGAATTTATCAACATGCAATGTAAATTTTGCTATGTATATAGTTCACACTGAGATCCACTTTATAAGGATTGTGGAGAAATTCCCATTTATCTGGATGGTTGAGTCTAAGTTATTTTCATTTTTGAGAGAGGAGAAAACACCATTGCTATTTACAGTCCAGCTTTTTTCACTAAATCTAAAACTTACATTTTAACTAGAGTATCTTCTTCTATTTGTCAGCACCCAGGACTCCTCAAATTTGGGTTCATATATTTTTCACACTACCCAAACACCTTTAGTATGGAAATAAGTGTAGCCATCCTCTCACAGCCTTCATACAAGAAATTCACTGAGCTTGTTAGCAGCCAGTCTTACTTTGCCTTCTGTTAACACAGAGGGGAGCTGCCTGGCAACAATTCCAAATGTAATAATAATCACCAGCTAATTACAAAAACGTTTGCAGAGTATGTATTTAATACTTAATAGGACTGAAAAGACAAGTATCAGAAGAGCAAAATCAAAGTCCCACTGTAAAAGCAGCATATAGGGTATTGAGCTCCTGATAAAAGAAGCTTATACTGTATTCCTAGGAACAATATGTTGACAGTTTTACCAGTTTTCCACTGATACACATTTATATGAGATATTTGAAATATATTCTAATATTTAGACAACCTACCACTAAGAAAGTTAGAGAATGACCACTAAGAAAGTTAGAGAATGTGATACACTGATGACAGCTTAACCCCAGTTAATAATGAATTATTATTAATGACTGTGTCTGGAGACCTAGTTACACTGGTAAGTGAATTGGTAGAACTGACTCAAAAATAAGATGAAGGAAGTGGTCTGGCAGAGAAACTGGGGAGAAAAAAATCCCAGTGGAAAACTGAGAGCCCAATAACAACAACAACAACAACAACAAAGCTTAAATCCAGAAAAAGACAAATTAATTATCTGACTAATTATAACAAATTAAAAAAGTAAATCTCAAGTTTTATTTACCAAGTTCTACTGCAAGAATTTTGGAGGCCTTGCTGAAACACATGGCCTGTGTGTCACAAACAACCCTTGAGTTACATCCATGCACATCCTATGAACAGCCCTGGATTTCAAGAAAAAGGCTTAGAATTACAGGAAAAAGACTGATCCTAAAACATTTGGTGTCTCATCTGACCTTTACATGGTTAGTGCAATACAGCACCATTGTACTCCTCTCTTTTTATTATTACTATTTTTCCTATTTGTTTCTATGACTGTAAATGCTGAGGACATCAAAAGAACCTAAAGTGTACTAATCTATGTTCTGTACAAACCACTCACAAGACTATTAAATACAAAGAAAAATATTTCTTTGTATTTTATTTCACCAAAATGTCCTTAGGGACTAATGGCATAAACCATAGGTGAACTAGACTATTCAACATAAACATGTATTTCTTCATGTTTTGTACCATGTATATTACAACTTTTACTTGACCGTGAGTAAAAGGCCAAGCTCCCAGGTCAGGATATGCATAGTTTTGTGGCACAGTAATACTGATCTGAATAGAAAGCCATCATCTAGGGCCACGTGACAAGGGGACACATTCTTGAGCAGAGAAGCCAAGGGTCTGATATAAACATTGTTAGTCTGATAAGTGAGTTAATTTAAGATTTAAAGGACAAGCAGTAAATTCTAGCATGATCATTTACATTGCCTCAGAGAGCAGGCACACAACCAACTAAATTGATGGATGGCTTGACAAATGCCATGGTAAGAAGAACATGGCTGCACTCGCCATAGATAGACAACTTGCATTCCCAGATTCACAAGGCTCGTGTCATGAGCGATGCACTGTACAGTATGTATTTTCTCAGCCTGACCTGTCAGTGCTGTACCATGCAACATGCACTTCTCTGCTCATCTCTGTTCCTGGCATTCTGCAGAAGTGCCAAAAGTTATCCACGAGTTTCCAGAAATTTCTTTGACCATTTGCACTTATTTGAGGGCTTGTTCTGTTTTTCCCACAACTTAGACATTTTTTCTCTGTCTGTCTCTTGTTCTGCTAGCTGTTCTCTACATTGTTCAAAGTGAAGTGTTTTCAGGAAGCTGCCAACTTTTACTTTTATGGTGCATAAAAGCCCCTGATATTTAATTGATAAAATATATTTAAATCCATATCACCTACATACCACAGTGAAAGATAGAATAAAATGCCACCTTCTATTAATTGGTTGCTCCTGATGACCAGTATAAAGAATTCCCATATTGCCTCAAAAAAATATGTGATCCTTTCCAAATGGTTATATCCATGCTGTAGAGATTGTAGACTTAATAGCATATTATCATTTTCTCCCATAAACTGCCTTTGGTGGAAATCTTGTAAAACCACCTTGAGTCATTATGCAGTTCTAGACACTGCAGTCTTAACAGAATGGGATGCAGAGGATCTGGTTAATTCTTCTCCATTTTGATAAGAAACTAATGTGATAAAAAACTGATTTGACAGAATTTCTAATATGTCTCTCTAGTCTTTTTTCTCTGTACACATGTGTATATTTTGATGTTCCACAGAAAATTATGTTTTGTGAATAAAAAAACCTTCTCAAATATACTGTCATTTTAAGATGTTTCAGTCTTTCCAATGAATATTTTGTTCATGCTGCATAAGAATTCAGTTCTAGCTTTTTTGATAACAGAACACAAATTCTCATCATTTAAAAAATAAAAAATTATATGGAATTCCCACTTGCTTACTCTGCTGAATTCCAGACATCATTCAGCAAGTTTGAACACCTTTTGTGTTTTTCTCTTTGATTCTTTTAGCTACATCATAGTTGGTTTTATGTTTACTGATCGTACCTCCTTTTCATGGGAATAGTATTTTCCTCAATTCACCAATTGATTTTAAACAGTGAAATAATCCCCCACAACGAATGCATTACTTTTTTTATTAAACACAATTTAAGATTAAAATAAAATTTTAAAAAAACTGAGTTCTCTATTTCTACATATCTGAATATCCAGCAAAGCAACATTTTCAAGCAGCTGACAGTACCAGCCATCACAGATCTGCCTATCATTTTTATTAATTTCATATGTTTTCAATGACATACAGGTAGACTCAGCAATTTAATGCAATCATTTGGCTACAGCACATCTATGGTTAGTTAGAATGAGCACCTTCACTTTGTAATAGTCCCCAGATGGCTTGCTTCACACTCTGGCCAGAACAGTTAGTGTGGAGGCAATTTGAAATATATAATGGGTGGTCACAGTCCTATCCACAAGTCAGGACCTTTGCTCTGTGGAGGTGAGCAGCAGGCAGAGTCATGGGTACCCTTCCCTCCAGCAAGGTAATTGTTGTGGAGGAAAGCACCAGTTCCTGTATTCTAGTGAGTCTATAAAATAATGTAACTTTGCATTTTCTGTGACTCTCGTGAAGGAAAGGAGTGGGAGCTTCCAAACTGACTTTCTTTCCCTGTCTCTGATAGAAGCTGAACAGTACACATCCCAGACAGGGTACTAATGTGGATGTTACCTTATGAATTCATGATCATACAAGACTGGGAATTAAATGAGGCTAAATTTACCCACATTGACTTGAATCCTTGCCACTCTAACATCCCAAACACACAGAGTCCAAACAGGTTCTGATAAAGTTTGAAGTCTTCCTTTCACTTGGCAAGTGTATTATCTACCTTCAATGTGACAGCTAAAAGTGTTGGACAATGAGATGATAAAAATAATTTCCCATCATCCCAACAATCATTATCCTTTGTTATGATACTTTTATTAGCTCATAGGCATTATCAACACACATGCATAATTCCAAGAGCATGAACTGGATTTCCCAAGACTCTATCAGTGGTATTTAGCAGGAATTTTCATGTGGCACAGAACATATCACTTAGCTTAGAGCAGCACAGACACCAGAAACACATCCTCTGGAAATGTGTACTTGAAAGCATGGCAGACAGAAAATAAAAGCAGATTGTTTTTTGACCTAGCTACATCCCATTCTTCAACAGGTCAAATAGTTTTTCCAGCTACTGTATGGTTTTATGCTTAATTATTTACACACAGACTTCAGAAAAATCATACGGTATAAGCTCACAAGAAAGTGGCATTGCCAATATTTGTGTAATTGGAGAAGCATACATACGAATAAAGCCATGAATTTCTTTTATATGCAGAAAGAAACAGAGGAAATGGAATGCACAATAAAGGAAACTATGCACAGGACAAAACAACCTTACTTTATGTTTTTGTTTTGCTTTTCTCTTCATTAATCAATTTGTGTCCTACTTACTGTTTGTTTTCCCTGAGAAAAGTTGTTTTTTTTTACTGGGAAGCACCCAACCTCCTCCTACAATCACTCTCATTGTTCTGTACAAGAAAAACATGGATAGAAAATGGACTTACCAAAAGATGTAGAAAAACTGCAAAGCAGAGAGGAAGACCAGCCTTTTCCAGCTTAGCAAACACTGCCCGAGGAAAACAAATAATTCCCCTCTCTAAAGGCTACTGCCCCTCCAGTCCTATTTAAGGGCAGATGCAGTGCTATATTTAGAACTAACCAAGTGATTCTCCCAAAACTGAGGTCAGCCTGATACGCAATAAGGGAGTGATATAAAGGCAAAAGAAAAGCATTAGCCTATATGCAGTTTAATAATATGCAGTATTTTAATAAAAGAAAAATCTCATTCCTTAAAAAGGCAGTTTTTTATGTTAAAAGTGGGGTTTCTTTTCCCAGCAACACCAAGCACATGGGAAGCAATTAAATGTCAGAAGACACTTCAAATCTTTTATTTAGAAAAGTTTGAAGCTTTAAAATAATCAGTAACTTAGAAGACCAATGAGGAGAAGTAAACTCCAGAATATTATTAGTAGAGACATGAGATTCCCTTGGTGCTTTGGGCTGTAAAATGAGCCTCCCTATTGCTTCCTTAAGAGCTCTCTGGATGTGAGAATGTCTGAAACATATGAAGGCATACCAGTTGTATAAAAGCCCTATTTCCATCTCTATTACATCACCAGTCAATCTGACTGAGATAGATCTTTCTATGTCTTGTAGGTAAAATGGGAAGGATTTAATATGCACAGATACAGAAACATGCAGAGGCAAAAATACAGCCAAAGCAGTCAACTCTGTGAGACCTTGGTGGTCCCTGATGGTTCCCAATTATTGCTGACTAAAATGGATGCTTGCTGCCTTTAGGGCTCCTAGGTTTCTGTGCAGAAGGCACAAGGCACCACTGTGGTGTCTCTGACATGTCCAGATGGCATGTGGTAGCAGCACTGGCCCTGCAGAGCTGGCAGGCTTGGGAACAGGCACTCTGCCCCATTCTGGTGGTAGGCAGCCCCACAGAGATTGCACCCATATGGAGGAAGGGAAGGAAGGGTAGGACCTCTGACAAGGCTTTGTGACAAGCATGAATTATTAATCACATTCCTCTTATTCTGTCTGAAAATAGGACAACATGACTCGGAAAACCTGGCTATATGGCAGACCTATTCACACCTCATGACTTAGCCCATAATTACTCAAATAATCAGTGAGTCAGCAACATACAGAAGGTAGAGAATTAATTGATCTTAAAATGATTTGGATATAACAAGATCTATTTTCAATTTACTTATATAGAAATCTGGTCAAAGTCACTAAATGACAATCTCCTCCAGTGCTTGGTATGTGACACTGATATATGAACAATGTACTTTTTAAGTCATGTATTATTCTCATGTATACATACAGGAAAGCAGAGCAAGAGGTGGAAAAACCTTTAAATAACTGATTCTTATCCCATCTACAGTGTTCATCCAAGTTTCCTAAATAGCTCTGGTAAGGATCTTTCTTACATTTGTATCATCTAGGGCTACCATTTTCTTGAAACAGACTTCTCCCTTCCTCCCATTGATCTTGAATAATAACTCAGTCTGACAGAATTAGATCTACAGAGACAGGCAGAGTGGAATGACTGCATATGCCCTGAATGTAGATGTTGCTTCAGAAGCAGCTGTCAAAGTAATTAGCATGTAATAATCCACAGCAAACCCACTTTACTTATCCAGCTCCATCTCTTCTCCCCTACTGAATTTTCCTGTGGGAGGAAAAAGGTCATTTTTCAGGAAAACTTTAAAGTTCTCACTACGTTCTGCTTTTCATTTCTCGTTCTATATTTATTATCTCTACAGAAATGGAGGCATTTACAGCCAGCTCTGTCTGCCTTTACACTTGAGCACTCTTCTATTTTAAGTTTTCTTCAGGGTGTGCCTGGATGACAGAAATATGGAAGTGCATCTTAAGGACTCTGGGAAAAATGCCAAAGGCAAGAACAAGCCATGTAGGAGGGCCAGTCCCAGGTTATGTCCAGGAAAGACAATAGATAAATTCTTCTCTTCATAGATGTTACAAAATAAGATAGAAGGGAAAACTGCAATATTGTGTTATTCACTGGTGGTGAAATTTAGGCAGCAGAGCACCAAAAATTATCCAGCATTTAACTATGAAATAATTTATATTATATTCCAACTTTGCCCCTAACACAGAAAGTGCCTTCTCCTGATCCCTCCACTTCCTAAACAGATCTTCCCTAAGTACTTTTCTAAAGCAGAGATTTAACAGGGTACCAAAAGGATTATTCAAGCATTTTAAACTTAGAATGTGCTAAAATCCTTTTGTGAATTTGATATTTTAGAATTACTTCTTTATCTTATGCCAGTCTCTTGATGGGGTTGCTCAATAGATAGAGGCCTAAGTAATGTCTCAACTACTCCAGCAAAGGGGAGGACAAAGAACTGAAATGGAGCTCAGGAAAAAGAGGTGTTAGCTTTTTAGCCATTTGATTAAACATCAAAATAATAATGAAATTAAATGTAATGGTGTTAGAAGAGGTATGTTTTTAGCCAGTAAGAGTGCCTTAAAGCAGCCTTGTGCTTTTAGCTTTCTCCAACTCCAAGAAAGCTTAATGCATATTTGTATGGCAGCTTCTGAAGGCCAGCTTTGTTAATATGTTAACTACTGATTTCTTCAAATTCTTGATGCATATTTACAGCTTCTTATAAATTAAAAGATTGGTAACTAGCAATGAGGTTCCTCATCTCTGCTGAAGTCCCAGTTATTCACACAGCCTCGTGGTGAGGTTTCTAAAGCCATGCTAGAACAATGGACACTGTGCATTGGTAATCTTTGAGCAGTCTCTCTTCACAGTTACCCAAGTCCCAGCATCTTCCTTGGTATTACAAATGAAAGACAAAACAGTGCATTCAATTTCAACCACTTAAAAAATTAAATCATATTCTTTCCTCTGTTAATGGTCAGAAATTGACCATTGGTCAGAAATTCAGGATTATCAGTTATGGGCTCCACATACAAACCAAATAGAATGTGTCTCAGAGGAGAATATCACCACCTGAAGGAATGAACTCAAAACACTTTTGGAGGGAGTGCACCTGCTCATGAAGATCAGGTAGCAAGAGAACAATAACAGATGCACTTGACAGCACTGTAAATCTGCAGATTTGTGCAGCTGAGCACAAATCCCCAAGGGAAATACACCTTACTGCCTCTTTCAGGTGGGGAGAGATCAAATCTATACTGACTTCTAAGAAGCCTAAGCACTTCTCTCTCTACCTCCTCTTTTCTGCTTATTTTCTTTTTTTTTCTGGATGCATTTTCTCTTCTACTAGAACTTCCTGATTTTTTTTTTTCAGTGCCCAATTTGCAAGCATTTTAAGTCTGGCTTCATGCAGCTGAGAACTGTCAAAAGCTAAAACTACCCTTCCCAGAAGTGAGACTATGCTGTGTGGGCATGAGACCAGAGAAGAGTCAAGTAATTTGGAGGAGAAGGAGGAAAATACACTTCCAACTAAGGGAAGGGTGTACAACTCCCAGGAGAGAGGACAGTGGCAGCTGAAGGAAAACAAAACAACAAATAAAAAAACCCCACATTAGATGCAAGGTGTTTTAAATAGCCAGACAAGGATTTTAAATCAACAATTTATATGAGCTAGACTAAACTAGAACATCAAACAATTTTAGCGTAAGTCTTTGAACAAACACTAAGCGTACAAAATGCTGGGATTTTTTTCCTGAAATATAAGGCAAAGTAAATCTTTTGGTAAGTATCCTCATTTATATCTAAGAAGACAAACACACCACTGAGTTACAACTCACTGAGCTACAGCAAATCAATTATTTTTTTTAGATATCTAAACAGAAATGTGTCCCCCTGCTGTCCAAGAAGCCCATCAGAGTCAGTGCTAAGGTTTTACTGACTCAGGAAAGCTCAGGTTCATATCCTTCTTGATTTAATATCAGCTCAGTGGCATCTCTTCATTTACCTTCACAATGAGTCCTGCACAAAGACAAGGGCCATAAAGATGTTTGTCTTTTCCTGGTATATTTATTCCAGTGTCACACAACACATTTGGCAGATATCTACTGCTGCAACTGTTATCTTTATCACTAACTCCAGTATCATCAACAGCACATTAAATCTAGAGAGAACCATAGGCTGTAAGAAGGCAGAGACTGGGACTAACACTGCAGTGGTGTGCTCCAGAGGTGTCACCACACTTGGAAATGAAGGCAAGGCAGCTTCAGTCCTGAATCCATGATTAAGCAGCACCATTGAGAGTCTGTTTTAATGTCTTTGGGCTTCAGTAGCTGTCAGCTGTGGGAGGTACTTCCTGTGACAGCATTTACACACAGGATTCACATCAGACAAGCACAGACAACTGAGCACAGAGTCAGAGAATGTTTGAGGTTGGAAGGGACCTCTGAAGGTCATCTTATCCAGCCCATTTCTCAAACAAGACTACCTGGAGCTGGTTGTCCAGAACCATGTCCAGATTTTGAATATTTCCAAAATGAAGACTTGTGGTGGTTTTGGCTGTGGTAGAATTAATTTTCTTCCCAGTGGCTGATATAGAGCTGTGATTTGGATTTTTCTGAATATAAGGTTGATAATAGATGTTTTTGTTATTGCTGAACAGGTCTTACAGAGAGCCAAGGACTTTTCTGCTTTTCACACTGTCATGCTGCAAAGGGAACTGTGAGTATATGGGACACTGGGAGGAGACAGAGCCAGAACAGGTGACCCAAACTGACCAAAGGTATATTCCAGACCATATGATGTCATGCTCAGTATATAAAATGGAGGAAAGAAAGGAGAAGGGAGGGACATTTGGAGTGACAGCATTTGTCTTCCCAAGTAACTGCTGTGTGTGATGGGACCCTGCTCTCCTGGAGATGGTTGAAAACCTGCCTGCCCTTGGGAAGAAGTGAATTCCTTGGTTTGCTGTGTTTGTGTGTGCAGTTTTTGCTTTTCCTGTTAAAGTGTCTTTATCTAAACCCAGGAGTATGTTTTACCCTTCCAATTCTCTCCCTGATCCTGCTGGGAGTGAGTGAGTGGCTGTGGGGGGTTTGGCTGCTGGCTGGGGTTAGACCATGACAAGAACACAAAACCTCTCTGGGCAGCCAGGGCCAGTTCTTGGGTACTCTCACAGTGGGGGAGAAAAAGACAAAAAGAAGTTTTCTAATGTTCATAACCTCTGTGTTTGGGTTTGTGTCTCTGACTGGAACTGTCTCTGGTTCTGTCCCTTTCTCCTCTTGGGCTGTCAGAAGCCGAAGGTCACTGGTGAAAGCACAGACATGAGACCCTCCAGGTTCACAAGCACACACACTTTCACTGTCTGGTTGCCCACTCTGTCTTTGTCATGCTTGTTGTAAACTCTCACGATGCACACTCTCACAATGGCTGATGTTGCAGGTACCCCACACCCATGAGTCCCCCAGATAGCTATATGCAGGGTGTAAGGGCACCTAAAACCCCCAGTCTGACACCAATAGCCAGCAGCCAGTTCCCCCAGTGACTGTCAGTCAGTCTATGCACTACTCACATGCATGGATGAAGAGTGAGGTGTCACAGATATACAGTTAAGAAAGGTTTGAATGAAGACAGGACAGACTGTGGTGATCAGGCACAGGGCTCAATCAGATAGATGTATTTTATATGTTGTCAGCCCCTTCTGTAGCCCTTTCTAGGTAATCCTCTCTTTGTTCCTCTGATTTCTTCCCCTAAGCATTTCTTTATCACTTTATGCAGGTCTACCAATTCTCACACCCCTGGTCCAGTGCTCAGGATCTTCACTCATCCCATCCCAACATCTTCAGGTAAAATCTTCTCACATTCCACATATCCTCACACAGATAACGTGGAAATTATCTGTTCCTGTTTCACAGAGGAAAAAGAGAAGGAAAGGAATACATAGCAGATCACATGGCAGCACTTGCATGAGTCCAACGTGAGAGCTGACATGAAAACCTCAAATGGTATCAAGTTCAGACATACCTCTCTATTCAGGGTCATTGAACTTTTTATGGCATATCCAACAGTTCATGTCACTGAAAGCACAGAGCTATGACGTGTATGTCCCATGGCACACTGATATGCTGCCTGACATATATGATCATTACTGTACTTTAGAATAATGAACTTTTACTGTATTCCTGGAAGCAGGTAACTCTCATTAAAAAAATTACTTTTTTTTTTTATTTCAGAACTAAATTACTTACATCCACAACAGCTCCAAGGAGTGAAGATCTAACAAGATTTCACTGTAAATGGGCAAGAACTATTGCAAATGCAGATCAGGCACAATTTTCTTAAGGAGTTATATCAGCTGGACCCCTTAATTCCTGTTCCTCACTACTGCTGTATATCCTGGATTCTGCACTTGCTATAAGCTAAAAGAATGAGTTTACCATGGGTAGATATAACAAGAAGTGTGCTAAGACTGATGGTCTCAGGCAGGCCCCAAATTTGCAGTGTTTTGATAGAAAAAAACAAATAAAAAAAACTTCTGTTTAGCAGAAGTGTTAATGAACCACACTGATTCTTCTCCAACTACTCAGTAATTGCTTCTCCAGGTCTTCAAGAGCAATGCCATAGTGCATACAAAACAAAGCAGTATTTCATTACATCTTCACATTGAAAAGACCTACTTGATTATTCCATGACAATCTCCAAATACTGTTTCTCTCTATGGTCCATATAATGGTGCTTCAGGTTGAGCTACATTTGGAGGTCACCAGTTTTCTCCATTCCTGCTACTGTTTTGCTGAAACCTTTGTCCATGCCATTTAACTGATTATTTAATCTTCTCACTCTTTGCCATTCAGTTGCCACTAAATCAGTCATCCACCAGTGTCCTTGACCCATTTGACAAGACTTCAAAGACTCATTTCATTTCAAAGGGTGTTTTTACCCAAATAAAAACTGTAGGATTCCCTGCATAAACACTGTTCACATTAAAATAAAACTTAGAGAAGTTATTCTCAATTTGTTCTCTTTTTTTCATCATTCACCTAGACTAGGTCTTTTTTCACATACTGGCCTGCTCTACAACTGTATTTTAATCACAAGGTAATGTTTACATTACTGATTGAGAATCTTAAAGATATGATTACATATATTTTGATTTCTACCTTACTGATACCTGAATCGAACAATTTTTCTATTAGTCTTAACTTTAATCTGAGATCGTTATGTGTTCCAGGTACACAGATAGATTGAGATGGCAGGAAAATTTTTGCACCTTTTTTACTCTTTTTTTACTTTTTTTACTTTTACTCTGATTTTCAAATGCAATTAGGCAGCATTAAGTATCACCAGCATCTGGTATCTACTGTAACATACTCTAAATAAATGGTAGGTATATTCAAAGAGCTGCAAGACCAAAGCAGGCTTTCATCCAGCTTAATAAATATCTTGAGGCTTACGTCACTTCAGAACGGCACAGAATGTAAAGCTCTGAATGCTTAGGACAGCTGTCCTCCTTCCCTGCCTCGGTGGCCTTTCTGATTACACTTGTACCCAATCCCATCCACTGGCAGTGTTTCCCAAGTGACACAAATACTGCAGCAGCACAGGAGATGAAAAAATCTTGGGCTGAGTGTGGTCGTCAAGATGTCTGTGTATTTATGACAGGACAACAACAGCAACATCACAACACTACAGAAACCATTCAGGTTGCCTAGATCCCCAATGAGTTCAGTAAATGATAGATGGATGTTCTTTACCTGACAAAGGGACCCAAACCAGCTGCCTGGAATCTCCAATGCATAGGAACTCTTGATTGGAAACACATAGTTTGAGGGCAGAGTATCATAGTCATCATTGCCTTATTTATACCTTAGAGTCTATTTAGTTGTGTTGGCCTCTTCTGTGCAGTGACACCACACAATTGATAAAACATGGTTAAAACATCAGCTGGCTGAAGTACTTGTACTATAAAAGGAAATAGGTCTTAATTTGGATATACAGGAATTAATCCTTACTTATTACTCACACTTTTCTCCTAATCTTAATTGTTTAGTGTATATAAAAAAAAGTGCCTTTTTTTCTAGAATTTAAGTTTGCTTAGCATAACCTTCCACACTGTAGTTTTTTGCTGGCTTCTCAGATTTAAAAAAACCACTGTATTTTGTTCCTCTGAAGGTGCTCACATACTAACCCTCAAACATCACCTTCCCACTGCTATTGCACTGCAATTGCTAGAAAGAATATTGGTTCAATATACTGACTGTATTCTGGCAGTGCAGTATTCTAGTACAAAGAAATAGCACTCTGTGAACAAGGTAGAAAACAATCAGAGAATTGAAAGAAGTTTGGGTTTGTAATTTTCCAGATGTGTGAAAAAAGAGAATGATTCTTTGGAGATAATGCAAGCAGGCAAGGAAGTAACAAGGAAATGAGAACTATGTGTTGACATAATAGTGGATAGTCAACCAAAGATGAGAGACAGACATAGATCATGGCAAACATTAAGCAGTGGAAGAAATAGTTTGCAATGATACCTTACCAGCAGTGTGCCTTTCTCCAACTTTTTATTATATTTAGTGTAAAAAAAATGTGCTGCTTTTTTTAGAGTTGAAATTTGCCTATCATTACCTTCCATGTAATAGTTCATATCAGAGAAGCAGTATGAACTTGCCAGCAGTGTGTCTTTCAGGCCAAGAAGGCCAATAATATCCTGGGGTGCATTAGGAAGAGCATTGCCAGCAGGTCACAGGAGGTGATCCTGCCCCTGTGCTCAGCCCTGGTGAGGCCACGTCTGGAGTGCTGTGTCCAGTTCTGGGCTCCTCAGGGAAAGAGAACCATGCAGCCCCTGGAGCAGGTCCAGCAGAGGACTATGAAAATGATTAAGTGTCTGGAACATCTTGTACAAGGAAAGGGTGAGTGAGCTGGCCTTTTCAGTCTCAGGAAGGGATGACTGAGATGGCTACAGGTATCTGAAGGGAGCGTGTCAGAGGATGTTTCCAGGCTCTGCTCAGTGGTGCCCAGCAACAGGACAATAGGCAATGGGCAGAAACTGATGCACAGGAACTTCCACCTGAACATGAGGAAGAATTTTACTGAACACTAGAACAGATTGGCCAGAGACACTGTGGAGTCTCCTTCACTGGAGATATTCAAGAATCATTTGGGCACAATCCTGTGCTCTAGGATGGCCTTGCTTGAGCAGGGAGGTTGGACCGCAGGATCTACTGTGGTCTCTTCCACATGACCCATCCCCTGATTCTGTGATTCTCTTACAAAAAAATTAATATAACAGAAGTAGGAAGTGTGTAGGAAAAGGAACCTTACCAAAAGGACACCTTAGGATTATGATATTTTCAGAAGTTTTCTAAGAAATGCTAATTAAGCAACCTGCATTGCATTCCTAAACTGTAATATAAAAGCTTTGACTTGAGCTTCAGCTTTGTGTCTATAAAAAGACAAATATCCATTGTAGATGTTTTTTCCTGCTAAATCCAAGGTAGAATTAGTATGAAGATGTAAAGAGTACAAAGCTGATTGTGATAGGTGCTGGTGAAGAGACTGCCTGACAGCTTGGAAGATGATGTCCTTGCAGGAATCACGAAAGAAACCAGTAAACAAAGGCCTGGGAAAGTAAGATCTCTTTTCTGGAATTTAGATGGGCAACAGAATGTGATGACTGGTTTTCTGCACACTTTTGATCAATCACACATTTTAACTCATATATGATACAAGTGGAACAGAACTACTGGCTCCATTTTCAGCCAGACAAAAGATATGGCACCAAAAAGAAAACAGACTACACATGAAATCCCCCTAATAGCAGAAAGGAACGTACATGCAGCATTAACTCCCTTTCTAACAGAAGTATGACAGGAATTTCCTCATGTGGCACATGCCCTGGGACACAATTGTGCCTCGTGACAACCACATAGAAATAATCAGCTAAAGCTCAACTCTCAGGTAACACAGAGCAGCTGTCTCAACAGTTTGACTTCTGATTTGTTGTGTGCCTTCTCCATTATTATTGTTTGCTATTCTACCTCCTCCCTCCTCCCCATACCTCCCTTAATAATTCTCAAGAAGGAAAGGGAGATGTCCAGATGTCCCATCATTAATGCCAGCCCAGAGGACGAGACAATGACCAGGATGGCAATGCCACTCTCTCTCACCACTCAGACATGCAACAAGCAGAGTAACACATAACTTACCAACATAACTAATAATGGCATCCATTAGTCTTCTGATGGGTCTCTCTGCAGCCAGTCAAACTTCCTGCTGATCAAACTCACAGGTACTTGGAACATGGTGAGTTCATGAAAGCAGCCCTCCACATCCAGCCCTCCTGAATTCACAGCTGAAGAGGTGTGAATTCCTTCTGTACAGGACCTGACCTGTAATTGGGTAAGCTGATGTAAACTACTTGTAGGAGCAGCACAACACATACATTTGCTTTGTTCTTAAAATTCCTCCTAGGGACCTGCTATTTGCTGTAGACAGGCCAAGGACACCAAATGTACCTCTAGGCCTGGTGTAATAAAGTCATTCTTATGGTAAGACAAAACTTATGAAATATACACCAGGGATGTTAAGGAGGAAAAGGTCAAAGAATTGATCTGCCATTCCAGAAGCTAATGAACATTTGCTTGGTGAATGTATTCTGTTGAAAGAAAAGAATAGAGAACAGCAACCAAGTAAGGAGGAAAGATAAATCATTGTGTATGAAAGAGATCTGAAGAGGAACCAAGTATGATGATATCTTTCTAGACAGATACATTACAGCTAAAGATCAACACCAAAGATCAACAACTTCCTCCAGGAAATAATTTAAATAGCAGCTATCCAAAGACAGCTGCCTGTGAAAGTTGTTTAAAATTAATAATATCCAGAATCACCTCTGATTTCTTTAAAACATTCAAGGAAGTTTCATGACTTGATAATTCTGGCTACCATTTACAAGACTACCAACTAGTATTTCATTTACCATACTTGGAATAACTGTTCTGTGCATTATTAAAATTTGTATACATAAATATTTACACAGACGTATCATGACAATGATTAAAGGATTAGAGCAACTGATATACAGGGAGAGATGAGAAATCTTGGCTGCTTATCCTGGAGATAAGAAATTTCAGGGGATTTTATGAATGTGTATAAATACCTAAAGGGAGGGTATAAAGAAGGCAGAGCCAGGCTCTTTTTAGTGACGCCCAGGAATGTGATAAGCTGTAGATTGGCCCTGGAGAACTGAGATATGGCCAAGAGCAGGGCAGGAGGAGGCTCTTATTAACTCCAAAGTTACCTTTGGGTAGGAAAGTTGGTGAAAGTCTCCTCCACACCTCTGAGTTCTCTTCAATCACATTGCATTTTGTTGGCCATCAGTGAAACTGCTTTGATCAGGAAATGTCTACTGCCTGCCCTATACCACAGAATGTAGCTTTTGGTGAGTAAGGAATCCAAAATAACAGAGCAAGGATTCCATGAAACAGCATTTGCCTTTAGACAACTGGTCCATTCAGGTGCTGGATTTTATTTTAAAACTTCATTTAACTTCTGCAATATATTATGATTCACCAACTCCTGTTTTAAATTTTCAGTGATTTCAATATTGCAAATTGTTTAAACTTTACGCTGCAATGTAATGATAAATGTCAAACTTCATATTAAATATCATACTTATATAAATATTAGCTTGCATTCAACAGATAAATACATCTGTGAATATAGAATTGCTAGCAAAGGCTTCTCGTGTCCAAGGAGGAGTTTCAGGCCACAATGAAGGTTTATTTACATTGTTTATGAATTCTTAGGATACACTTCTGTCTTCCCTTCACTTCACTTCTGAGGTTCCCTGAGTGGGAAAGCTCAGGACAGCAGATCAGACAGGGGTGTAGGGCCCTGTACAGTAGTTTGAGGAACAGACTGGATATCAGCCATGAGCCAGGAGAGTGGCTGGATGTAAGGCTGCTCCCTCCAGCCTCATAGCTTTTATTGCTAGTGGCTCACCAAGACTGAGACCAAGGTCAGAATGAAGGAAGCATTAGGCCATTTTCCAAAGAAGATCTCCTCAGGGACAGCCTGCCCTCTGAGCTGGAGACAGCCACAGCCCTTGGCCATGCAGCTGGAGGTTTAGCACTCTGCCCTGCCTCTGCCCATCCCCTCATCCCTGTGCTGTTTAGGGGGGGCTGGGGCTCTGCTCCTCTGCTGCAACTCCTCCTCTTCGGTATTGACTTCCACATGGAATAAAAAGAGACTGAATTTTCCCTCTCTGAATGGCTATTTATGACACTACCCAATCTCTGAAATTTGATTATTAAATATCAAATTGAACTAGCGTACCTAGGAGACCATATAGAATAAACCTGGGACACTCAATACTGGCAAGAGAAGGACTTCCATTTATCATTAGAATCAGTACTGTTTCAGTTCAAGGACTTTTTCTGAAACTCAAAAATCAGAGTGCAAAAGACATTTGCTATCTAGTCTAGAGTAGAATATATGTACATGTGATACCAAGTTTCTCTTACAAATAAGATCTGTTTCCTAAAAAATCATGTAAGCATTCACCTCTGTCAGACCTTCATGCTTTTCCTGGGGTGCTGAGCTAGGTCAATTTTTGGTCAGTGTAATGGGACTTACGGGACCATTCCAGCTGCTGTAACTCCAGCACTGTGCCTCAGATCATTTATTCTGAATGTAATTTTTTCCAGGATCATTTATTTCGGAAACTATTTTAGTCCCTACAGGCTGAGAAACAGAATGAAGGAAAAAAAAATAATTTGGAGCTTCTCCAGGATTTGCACAGCTAAAGATCTTTCCCACTCTCCACATGACTCCTGAGACAGCATAAAACTAACCTAGGTTAAAAAAACAGGGAAATGTAAGTGTGTTGTTAAAGGGATGACAGTTATAGAAGCTAAAGAACAAAAGAAAGAGGCTAAAAACCAGTAGAAAATACTAAAAAAAAAAAAAAAGTCAGTAATAATAAAAGGAGAAATTATTTATTGATTACTCTTTCATAATAACACACACTCACTTACTGTCTTTTAAAACTCTTCCTCCTTTATAAATAGCAAACCAAAGAGTCAGATTTTCAAGGCATGGAAAGCTACTTCACTTGTCTTTTCCACACACACACTAAAACTAAAAAGAAAAAGAATAGGCCAAGAAATAATTACTAAGACAAAGAGATGTTCAAGGTCAACAGTCAAAGTATGGAAAGGCTTATTTCTCAACCATGGTCTTTTCATTTTAGCCAGACTCTCATTTATCTTCCAATATCTCTACCTTGGGAATTTCATGCATAGTTTTTAAATAAACCCACTAAGCAGCTTAATAAAAATAATCAGACTATCCTTTATAAAATAACTTTTTTGCAAAACAACTTTATTACACAAATGAGTACCCAATCTCCATCCCCTTACGATATTCTCTGAAGATACAGATAGCACAGAAGCACATCAGAAAGTGCTTTTATTTGGGTTCATGTTAAACTGAAAGCCTACTACCTATATTACAGGCATTGTTTTCAAAACAGCTAGTTCTGTAAAATACATTGGCCAGAGAAAACAGCTTTGTCCTTACCAGACAGATTAGCTACTTCCTTCTTTTTTTTCTTTTTATTTTGAAAAGGCAAAATATTAGACAGCTATGGCCACATGTTTTGTCTAGTTATTCATCTTCCTCCCTTGAGCTACTCTGAATGACTTAAGTGCAATTGAAATCCAATTTGGCTCACTAAATTCTTTTGACAGATGAACTAGGAAAATTTCATAGCCACAAAACCTTTTTTCCTTTATCAAGACATTTACTTTTTCTAATAAATGCATATGACAAATGGGTCCTGTCTGAACATGGTTACCTTTGTAGCATAGGGTTTATAAGCACTTCTGTCAAGAAAAAATAGAGATTTTAAATGTTTGGCTCTGACAGACCTTTTAGTGTGGCTGGAATGGTTTCCATTTTCAAGTTTACCTAAGAAGCCTCTTAATTTATGGTTAACTTCACAGAGTAATACTCATATCCTTGTGTCACTCACCAATGACTGCAGCACACTCAGCGAAGTAATACAGCCATTCCATTAATAAAAGAAATGGAGGGGTACAGAGAAGAAATTGATTTCTCTTCTGTCCTCTCTGCTCATCATTTTTTTTATCTTTTTTTTCCCCTGTGATTAGGGTATGCCACCACTATGTTATGAAAATCCCTCAGCACAAAATGCAAAGTAACATTGTCATTGTAGAGAGAAAGTAAAAAATTACAGCAGGACAAGAATGAACGAACAACTATTCCATTTGTGATTATTAAGCTCTGTAGGGAGTTTTTGTATCAGCTCTTTTTCCTGCTTTTCATTTCTCAGCAGCACAAATAAAGTTGCCCTTGCTGCTGCACAGTAGAAGCCACTACCCACTAGATGGGGCCCCAAGGCAAGAATTTGTCAGCTCACAACACCAGGTTCACTCTGAGAAGCTGTATTTCCAAAGGAGAGTTATAATAAGGTCAAAAAGTGGTCAGAAATATCAGAACCCCAAGTGTGTTTAAGAGTTCGAGCTGAATTTGTAATTTAGTTCAGAAGGGTATTTAAATTCTATCAGCACCTATATTTCCAGAAGGAAAGCACAGACCCTCCACCACACAAATTCATGTCTACCTAATCCTTAAACCCTACATTCTTAAAATGTCCCTGTATTTCACCAATAAAATTCATAATATTTTTCACATAACTGGATCTGACTACATAGAATTATGGCTACACCTATTTGCAGGGGAGGACAAGCACGAAATCATGTGTAACAAGTAGCACCACGTGCTTCTTCCCTGTTGGTCCAGACAACAGCAGTGCCACCATCCCTTAGGAAAATACATTTCCAACAAGCTACAGTCCTCAGAGTCATTTCAGCTCTATCTTGTTCTGCTGGGAACTCAGCTTTTCACAAGAACACATCAGCTTCCCTTCCCAGATTCTGCTTCATAGATACACATAGATCTACAGAAAATGTTGATCTTTGCATATTTAGTGAAAGAAGGTGTGCAAAAACAGCCCCTGTATCTACTTCTCAGAGGAGACATTGTTCTTCTCCTTGTGTTTAACAGCACATGCAGTAGCCCTCTGAGTAAGAACATAAGCTTTTCTCTCAGATTCATCAGATTTGCAAAGTAGCTTTATTTTTGTATATCATCACTGCATAGCAGCAAGTGCAGTGATGGGCACCAGCCCTCGGCTTGATGAAGACAACCTCGACTTGTTCATGCCAACATGGATAACAGCCAATGTGAGGCTGGCTGGGTTGTTATCCTGTTTGTCTCTCTGGATCAGGCCCTGGAGTGGCAGCCTTCTCTAAAGGCGACTTCTGAAGGTGGAACACACTGGCTGCTTATCAAGCTTCATCTGTCAGACAGATCACCCCCTCTAACACTAAAAGAAAAAGAAGTGTAGTTGTAGTGGGTGACACCCTTCTGAGGGAAGGGCCCCATATGTTGACCCACCGCACAGGGAGGGCTGCTGACTCCCTGGGGCCCAGGTCCGGGATATTTCTGAGAGACTCCCTGGGCTGATTCAGCCTCTGGTTATTATCCACTGCTGATACTCCAGACTGGAAGTGATGAGAGTGAAAAGAGGAACATCAGGACAATTAAAAGGGGCTTTAGGACACTGGGTCAAGTCGTTGATAGGGTGGGAGCAGAGGTAATGTTCTGCTCAGTCCCTTTGGCGGCAGACAAAAATGTTGAAAGGAATAGGAGAGCCCACATTATCAACAGGTGGCTCAAGGGTTGGTGTCATCAGCAAAATTTTGGGTTCTTTGATCGTGGGACAACTTTTATGGCACCTGCTGGAACTGGATGGGCTCCATCTCTCTGTTAAGGGCAGAAGGATTTTTAGCTCATGAACTGACAGAACTTGTTGAGAGGACTTTAAACTAGGTTTGAAGGAGGAAGGGGATACAGCTGGGCTCCTGGGAAGCAGGCCCAAGGGTGGTAAGCCTGAGTTAGGGGTGAGATCAGCGGCCCAGCTGAGGTGCATGTACACTAATGCATACAGCATGGGCAATGAACAAGAGGAGCTGGAAGCCATGGTGCAACAGCAAAGCTATGATGTAGTTGCAATCACAGACATGTGGTGGGGTGATTCAAATAGCTGGAGTGCTGCACTGGATGGCTACAAGCTCTTCAGAAGAGACAGGAAAGGAAGAAGAGGTGAAGGGGTGGCCCTTTATATTAGGGAAGTTTTGATGCCATGGATATTGAGACAAATAATGATGATGTTGAATGCCTATGGGTAAGAATTAAGGGGAAGGCCAACAAGGCTGACATCCTGCTGGGAGTCTGTCATCGTCCACCCAGCCAGGAAGAAGAGGTGGAAAACTTATTCTATAAGCAGCTGGAGAATGTTTCAGAATCACCAGCCCCTGTTCTTGTAGGTGACTTTAACCTACCAGACATCTGCTGGGAACTTAACACAGCAGAAAAGAGGCCATCCAGGAGTTCTTAGAGTGTGTGGAGAACAACTTTTTGTCACAGCTGGAGAGTGAGCCCACCAGGGAGGGGACTATGTTAGATCTGTTGTTTGCAAATAGAAATGGGCTGGTGGGAGATGTGGTGGTTGGAGGCCACTTGGGGCACAGTGATCATGAAATGATAGAATTGTCAATATTTGGTGAAATCAGGAGGAACATCAATAAGAATTTTACACTGGACTTCCAGAGGGCAGACTTTGGCCTATTTAGGAGACTTATTCAGAGAGTTCCTTGGAAAGCAGCCCTTAAAAACAAAGGACTGCAGAAAAGATGGGTGTGCTTCAAAACAGAGATCTTGAGAGCACAAGAACAGACTGTCCCTGTGTGTCAAAAGATGAGT
Source organism: Parus major (assembly GCF_001522545.3). Lineage (NCBI taxonomy): Eukaryota > Metazoa > Chordata > Aves > Passeriformes > Paridae > Parus > Parus major. The sequence goes on from NC_031770.1 coordinate 92,573,121, forward strand.
CAATGAGGCAAACGTTCAGCCTGGCTGGGCAATGAGGTTTTGAAGGAACACAGGAATAAAAAGAGGATGCATCGTCTTTGGGATGAGGGTCAGGTCTCTCAGGAAGTATTTAAGGAGGTTGCCAGGGCATGTAGGAAAAAAATCAGGGAGGTCAAAGCTCAGTTTGAACTTAAATTGGCAAGTTTTTTAAAGGATAATAAAAATGTTTTTACAAAAATATTAATGGTAAAAGGAAGGGTAAGACCAATGTTTACTCCTTATTGGGTGAGGGTGGGAACTTAGTAACTGCAGATGAGGAGAAGGCCAAAGAGCTTAATGCCTTCTTTGCCTCAGTCTTTAGTGGGAAGACAGCTTGTCCTCAGAACAACTGTCCTCCTGGGCTGGTAGATGGTGTCAGGAAGCAGAATGTTCCCCCTGTTAGCCAGGAGGAGGCAGTCAGAGAAGTGCTGAGCTGCTTGGACATTCATAAATCTATGGGACCAGTTGAGATCCATCCCAG
>NC_031770.1:92574346-92727722 GCF_001522545.3 Parus major
AGGCTGGGGATGGTGTGGCTGGACAGTGCCCAGGCAGAAAGGGACCTGGGGGTGCTGGTGACAGCCGGCTGGACATGAGCCAGCCCTGTGCCCTGGTGGCCAATGAGGCCAATGGCCCCTGGCCTGGATCAGGAATGGTGTGGCCAGCAGGAGCAGGGAGGTCATTCTCCCCCTGTACTCAGCACTGCTGAGGCCACACCTGAGTTCTGTGTCCAGTTCTGGTCCCTCAGTTTGGGAAGGACATTGAGACGTTTGAGCACATCCAGAGGAGGCAAGGAGGCTGGTAGGGGTTTGGAACACAAACCCTGTGAGGAGTGGCTGAGGGAGCTGGGGTTGTTTAGCCTGGAGAAAAGGAGACTCAGAGGTGACCTTATGGTGATACAACTCCCTGAGAGGTGGCTGTGGTCAGGTGGGGTTGGTCTTTTTCTCCCAGCAGCAACTGATAGAATGAGAGGACACAGTCTCAAGCTGTGCCAAGGGAAATATAAGTTGGTTATTAGGAAAAAGGTTTTTATGGAAAGAGTGATAAAGTACTGGAATTGTCTGCCTGGGAAGGTGCTGGAGTCACCATCCCTGGATGTGTCTAAAAAAAGATTGGATGTGGCACTTGGTGCCATGGTTTAGTTGAGGTGTTAGGGCTGGGTTGGACTCAATGATCTTGGAGGTCTCTTCCAATCCAGTGATTCTGTGAAGATAACAGGAGGTTCCCAGGTATGGCAATTTAGTCGTCAATACTGTAACAGTATTTAAATTCCTCTCTTTTGGACTATAAGACATGGCTCTTTCCCAAAAAATTCCTGAGCACAGGCAGGATTCAGCCTGAGCAAAGCATCATTGGCCATGGCAGTTTGGAGGCAGTCCTCCTCTGCTAGTAGGCAAGACAATTTTATAGTGCAGTATAAAGTATCCTAGGGATGCAGTAGTTCTAAGGATCAGCCATGACAGCCATAACCCTTCATTTTAATAGTATATACACGTATGCATGTATGTATGTATATCTATCTATCTATCTATCTATCTATCTATCTATCTATCTATCTATCTATAAATATAGAATATATATACCAGAATATACCAGAATCTGGTAGAAGTCTACCAGAAAAATGAAGCAATTGCTAAGCAATATTGGAGTGAGAGCAGGGGAGAGACAAGTACCACAGGAGGAGTATGGAGGTGAAGCAGCTTGTGCATATATGGCAGGGTCACCAAACATCTTCAAAGTCTGTAATTGTAGCAGGGGAGAACAGCATACCTTATGAGAACAGAAAAAAAATCCTAAAAAAGGAATGGAATCATGAAAGTGTAAATTCAGGGTTTAACTGGAGCAAAGAAACTAAAACAGACAAGACTTGTCTATGTTCACACATAAGGCTGGTGCAGGAGAAGGAACATGAGGTCCAGATAACACTGAATATTTGTGGTGACCGAAATAGGAAAGTGCTTCTGAACAGGCAGGCCTGGAAGAGCCACTGGTTCCTGACGACAACTAAGCCTTCTTCAGGAGCTGTGCAGAGTAGGCCTGTACTGAAGAATGCCATCTCTCTGCTTTACAGAGCTTTCAAAACACTCCCCTTCCATCCAGTAATATAAGGAAGGGGGAAGGAGATCTATTACTTCATTCTCATGTATGTGGCAGCTTTTCTTTGCTGCCTCCTACACTTCATCTGCCACTGCCTTAAGTCTACCCACTCCCCCCCTTTCACACAGTTCTTGTACAGCTCTGTGTCAGATATTCCTTCATCACCTGCATGCCTTGTTTTGCCAAGGTCACTTTCTCACATGCTATCTATCAATTGTTCTTTCTCCTCACATCCTTTTCATGAATCATTTAATCAATCAATCATTTTCCATGTTTGTTATCCTCTTTGAGGGTTTTCATTCTCAAAGTTACTTTCCTCCTGTGCTTTATTAGACTGCAGTCTGCTGAGCTCTATCCAAAGTTCAGTGTGAGATTACACATGAGCGGGTGAGCCCATAAGTCCTCAGACAGTGCTCTCAAGATAAATAGAAGCATATACTGTTAGAAACATGGCATTTTTGTTCCATTAATCCTGAAATTACTTAATAGTACTAATGGTCTAATGTATGGTCTAAAGACACTTCTAGAACTTACAAAACACAGAGTAATGCATTTCAGGCATTGAGATTTTTAGCAATAAACTAAAAAAAAAAAAAAGGATGTTGTGCAACTTTAGATTAGTAGATTAATAGGAATATTACTACCTTGACAAATTTTTCATAGCATCCAGACTGAATATTTCTATCTGGAGAGTTAGCAAAAATTAATCTGGTTTCCTTCCTAAACAAAGAGATTGACCAATCACTGATAGTGCTCTTTTACATAATGAAAGACTTTTCATGTTCCTTGTTCAGAGTTTCTTTTTCTAAATCAAACATAGCCAATGCTCTGAAACTTTCTTCATTTCCCAAAATTCATGTTGCTTCCCTCTGAACCCTCTCCACTGAGTTCACATTTCCAGTCAAGGACAATGCCTGAAAGTAGATGCAATATTTCAGCCTGTTTCACCCATGCAATTAATCCTCATTTTACAAATAATGCTCCTGTTCAAACTTTCCACTAAATGGTAGATTTCACTTTTATATATATAACATGGTATATATCCCAATATCCTTTTCTTCCCATTCTGTGCTGAGGGACTCCATGGGATTCTGTCACCTGGCCAGCTGCCCCCTACATCATTAAACGTGAAAAACAATTCACATTTAATTTCACATCCACAAGATGTGAAATTAGTGTCACTCATTACTTTTACTCGAGGTATGAAGGGAATTCCTTTCTTTTTTATTCCACTTAGGAATAGCCCACAGCTTTCTTGCTGTACTGCCCTCCCCTTGCTTTCTGCAATATCTGCATGACTTCATCCCCAGAAAAAGCTGCATACTGGGACACTGTGTGTGATAAAGCACTTCTGGAAAGCAGACTCCTTGTTTCCATGAAGCTCATTTTTATTGCCAGCCGTGGCATATGGGACAAAAGACACACTCAGGCTCCATGTGGGTGACACAGAAGGTAAGATCTGTGGAGGAACCAGGAGGAAACTGATACATTTGTTACTACAAGGCAGGGAGCAACATGACACAGACCAAATGGCTAAACCAGGAATAGTGCCCAGGACCTTGCCCAGAAAGAAGAGATTAAAAAATAAATTAAAAGAAAAAAAAACCCAACCAAATAAACAAACAAAAAAAACCCCACCAAAACCAACAACAAAAACAAACAGAAAAAAAACAAAACAAAAAACCCAACAGAACAAAACAAAAACATAAATCCCGTAAAGCTTATTTCAAGCATCACATTGCCTAAACAGTCTGGGAATGGGATGGAAAGAAAACCAGCCTTTCATTAATTCCAGAATAACTTTGAATTTTCTTCCCTGAGACCACCAGAACACAATCTTTCAGAGGAATAACATTTTCAAATCAACAGCCTGAGCTTGTTGCCCACCTGGAACATCACGTACAACAAAAAGCAGTCTCAGGTGAGTCTCCCTGAAAACAGCATAGCTCAGTCATAGCCTGAGTTAGGAAAAGCAAGACCTGCATCTACCAAAATATTCACATAATTTGTTACAGTTCTGGATATACTACACTTCCTAGTTAAGAGACTTCACATCTTGCTGCTGCACTTCCCATTTCTCCATTTTACTATTCTTCGTGCTACCTCCCTTTGACAGCATTGCAGTCAGCTTCTCCAACACTGTCCTGCAATTCCTTACACATTTTCAAAGCTTCTTTTCTCCTGAAAGAAGAAAAAAGGTAAAGCTAAGGTATTTCCTTCACTACTAACCTGTTGGAGCAAAGTCCTCAAGAAAATACACATTTTTAATATATCTACAAGTCAATAAATAAGATTTTCTCCCTGAGGTATTTCTCTGTCTGAGCTTGTCTGCATATATGGCACCAGTGTGGCACAGACATATGCTTAGTTTCCACATAGAATAATGTCACTGAATCCCACAGGTGAAATTTGATCTAATTACAGTAAAAAAAGACCTGTTCTTGATTGTCTCACCTGGGTACAGCATTTTATCAGCAAGACTATGCTGGCACAAACTGTTAAGCTCAGCACAAGCATCTGCTGACACAGCAGCTATTATTCTTAAGGTTCAAGGACATTTTATATGTATTTAGGGAGAAAAATAATGCATGTGTATGGGAGTTTACAATACTCTAAGTATTGGTTAAGCTACTCAAATGCAGAAAAAACCACCTCAGTTACACAGTTAAACAGAATAATGTCTTTGATTGGTTAAGGGTTTAGAGACATAATGTATTTTATGTAAGATGCAGTGACCCCTCTGAACAGCAGAGGACATTTAGTTACTGCTACTTGTCCTTTGAATGGTATCCAGAAAGGAGAACACTGGCACCAGTGAGGAAACTCAGCCTGAGGATAGGCAAAGAGAAAGGCTCTTTTGTGTGGCAGCAGAGGCAGAATCCCAAATGCTCATTTTCACACACAGACAAAGAAGGAAGGGCAACATTTATCTCTTCTGTTTTTTCTAATTTTTTTCCAAGGTCTACAGCAAAAAATCCCTCCTAGGCAAGCTGTCAACAAGAGAGAAGCATCCTGTGTGCAGGGGCCCAGCCTGGCAGATCAGCAGTATCGCTCACCGCAAACCTGATCCAGCAAGAGAAGCTGCTGTGAGAGGACACAGCAGAGGAGAGCTCTGAGAGCTGTGTAAGAAGATGACAGATACAGCTGCCACTCTAATCATTGCACCAAGTTTCCAGCAATGGCCTCATTTTGCCACATCAGTGACCCGATGTGGGATGCCAGAGGAACTCACAGCAGCCAGTGGAGAAGATGGTAGGAATTACAGCTGAAGAAAAACTAGAGTAGCAAAGCACAGTATAAGCTTACCACATAGTGTTGCTGCTGCATTTTGACTTCACTTATTAAGGAAGACATGCACTGCAGCAAACTGGGCTTCTCTGCTGAGAGGAATGCAAACTCTAGATCAGAGGGATGACAAGAGACACCATTGCCTACAGTGATTGTGGCTCACAGCTGAGAAACAATCAATCATGTTGGTTTTTACTCCTGATCCTGGGGCTCTTGAGCCTTATGCATTAAAACTCTGCTCAACCAAGAAAGGGACCAGAATCTGAAGCAATCTGTCTGCAGCAAATCTCAGTGTCCAGCACATTTGTATATCCTATCTCTCAATGTTTCCACATGGAAAACAATCTTTTTAGGCAACAAAGCCAAGGTATGAATGTGCATGGTAAATCCCAGTGAATCAGAGTACTTCTGTTCCAAATACAGACAAGATTTATGATAAACCCAGTTTTGTGCTCACTGCCCCCTTTGTAAATATATCAATCCTTGTGATGATCCTAAGGGTCTTTTCCAATCTTAATGATTCCATGAAATTCATTCATATCAGATTTTTTTCCAGGCATACAAAACTTACTCATCTCCACTGCATCACAGAATGAGTCCACATGCCCTGGGAACATAAATGCCTCCTTGCGCACAACAGAAAACCTACAACACTGTCATACAGCTCCTTTTTCATTATCTCCAAGTCCACCAACTAAACCTATCACACTAATAATCTCTAATTCAGACAGACCTCTCAGAACCTCCTTTTGGGGTCAGGAACTGCACAAAATGCAGGGAGAGAGATCAATCCTGTGTATCAGAGACAATTGTCTGTTGTTTACTGTATATGAGGGAAAAAACTGTTTCATCCCTTTTCTCTGCCCAGGGAAATGTGAACTCTTATCATCACATCCTGTTGATGCAGCCAGCAGTCTAGAAGTGTTTCTAAATGCCTTTCTCAGATTTTTCTGAGCAAACTGCTGCATATGGCATGAAATAATAAAACATCTGATCGCCTGTATGAGGGAAATAACTCTAGCTATTTTGGACAGTAGACATTGGAGTTAGATATTAGTTACTCCTTCAGGATTGTTTAAAAATAATTTGGAGTACTGGCATATGCAAGCATTTCGGTAATTTAAACTCTAAGGTTTTGATCATACCATCTTTCCTAGTTAGCTCTGCCATAAAGTCTCCCTAAGTGAACTGCACCTTACCCGAGCAGAAAAAATGTCTCCTTAATTACAGTGTTACTTTTTCCACTGATCACAGTCAATCACACAGAGAAACTTTCTGCCAGTCTAACTCACTCCATCTATACCAGGTCATTCCCAAAAACAGCTGACTTAGTGTGAAGGCCCTAATACCTCATAGATGTCCCTGTTACCTCTATATAAATCATGAGCTTGGACAAGTTACCCAGCCAAAGGGATAGGAAACACCAGAGTTCTCCTGGTAAAAACACTGCCATCTAGTATGGGCTTAAATAAAGGTCATGAATTTGCCATTAAAAATGAGGGAGAGATGGAGGTGATGGGGAAGGATTGAGGCTGTCAGGGGTTCCCGATGCAGCAGGGCACTGCAGCCTTCTGCAGAACTGGGAGCTCTAGGCATGATTATAAAAGCTGATCTGCTTCAGATAGCCCAGAGAGTGAAAACAGTGTAGAGGCATCAGGCCTGGCACCAGAGATGTCCTCCATCCTTTAAATAGGATGTAGAGCTGTAACTAGGACCATGAGTCGCTGTTTTTCTGTGCAGGTGAACAAGCCCACACAAGTAATGCCTCTGCTTCTACAGCCTCCTCCCTGTCCCTGCCTGCTCCTCAGCCTTCCCTGCTCTGTGCTGAGAGCTGGGAGCAGCCCCTAGGCAGTTAAATGAATCCATGGGGAAGCAGAGTGGGGAAGAGCAGCCCACATCTCCCAGCCCCTCTCCCTGCTCATCACAGGCTGCTGGGGAGACTGAGCCAGGGCTATCTGACAACCCACTTCAGCTCTGGATTTAAGCACTTTGGATAGATTGCAGCTACAGACAGGACATGTTTGACACCCTCCTCCCACACAATTTCTAACTGACTGACTGTTACTCCATCAGTGTTTTTAAATTTGTATTAACTCTGCAATGGATAATGCTCAATGCTGTTCTGCCCAGACAGACAAACTTACAAGCTCTTTCAAATCTTCAAAAGGTGAAAACCAAAGCATTTTCCATTTTTTTAAGCATTTCAGGTTTTCCTCCATATTCTGATCTGAAATTACAGTGTGTTTTCTTGTTTCAAGGAGGTGCAATAGGTAACAGAAAGCCAATTATGTGACCCAGGGGAGGTATTTGAATGGGAGCTGAGCACAGCTCTCAGACTATAAACCTTTCATCTCTCACTCTCAAGCCTCTACTTTGTCTATGCCAAGTGGAATTTAGTAGAGTAGCAGTCATTAATGCTAGTGAATAAAACTGCAGGCTGGGTATGGGAACAGGCCTTCTGTCAGAACACAGCTCTTACCTTCCCTCAATCCTTATGCTCCAGTCATGTCTCATCTGCTTTGAGAGATCATTATCCCCTGCCTGTCCCAGCACCTCTGCATTGCCACTATCATTACTTGTCATCCAACCCACCAGTTTGCATGTTTATGCAAATTTCATGTCTTTTGCTTTACTATTGCCTGCTTCATTTAGATTTATATGCCACCTACTAGCAGTAAGGCAATAGCTCTGTCTCCTCCCATGTGAGACACTGAAATATTATGGTTAATGGCTTACACATTTTTTTAAAAGGACTTTGCCCATTATAGCAAAATTGTATAAAGAGGATGTGACCACCTAAGCCAGCTGCCTGTCTGAATATGCCTCCTGACTGGAACTGGACTGTGAGTTAAGCCACCTAACAGGAACTTGAGATAAGGGTGGCATTATTGTCCAATTATCTTGTGTCTTAGGAAAGAAATGCATCCACAAGGAAAGCCAAACCCCACAGACTCATTTACTGAGGCCAGGTTTGCACACACTTTCCCTAGGCCAGGGTGAGAGGAGTAGAATTTTTGGGTGTGTGGTGTAACTTGGGTCAGAGGGAGCATCCACCCTCCCTTACACAAACTGTCTCAGTTGTAAAACCTTCCCACCCCAGGAAGGACACATCCACGGGTCATTCACAAGAGAGGCAGCTGGGGAGGGATCACAACCCATCAAAGACACCCCCCACCCCCTCAAAGCACCCCCAGACTCATTCCTGAGGCCTTGCACCAAAGGACTGCACCTGATGCAAAATGATGCAACCAATCCAGAGCCTATGGCAAGAAAGGAAGTGTAAGCCTTCCCTGCCAGAGGAGGTACCTGGTCCCAGCCAGCCTGAACACTATTAAGCAACTGAACTCTGTTTATTGTGGGACCATCACAACCAATAAGACCAGGAGAGGATCAGCGGGATGCTGCCAGGATCCACAGAGCAGTGGGTTTTCCACTCAGCCTGTCTCTTGTCACTCTTTCTCTCACCCCACCCCTTGTCTATTTTTCTCCCTCTCTCTCTCTTTCTCCCTGTCTCACATTTACTGCTAAATAAAATCCATACTATTGAATTTCAGCATATAGTCTCTTTTGCACCTTAATTTGGGCAGAAGTATCTCTGTACCAATAACTGGACTTAACATCCCATAGTAACTTACCTCTGGAAATACTTGATTTTTTTAACAGATAAACATTCATCAAAAGACTCAAAATACTGTTTCTTTATCTTGAGATATTTTTGACTGATTTTTTCCCTTCCTTTTGCTAGTTCTGTTCCAGTGATGCTTGCAATGGTCAGATGGACAACCCAACTTAAAATACTGCTACTAGTATCCAAATTCTGTCTTACATAGATTTTTGAACTGTGTTAAAAAACACAGTGTTCACAATCCCAGTGGTCTCTTGGAGCTTTTTGGGCTAGATACCAAACCCTGCTATCATCATCATAATTCAACCAGTGCTTGTAACCATGGGATATTTTATTTTAAATGATTGTGGAGTACGTGCAGTTACTGTCACCTAGGAGATGCTGAATGAGTAGGAGTTTAGCACAGATGATTTTGAAAAGTCGTATTTTCCAGGGTGAATCAGATGATCCTTTCTGTAGCTGGAAGGTGTCTGTGTGACAAGTGAAAAATAAAACATTTGATATAATGTCTGCTGAAAATACAGTTGATAATAACTGTGATCACATCTGGCATTTTAAGGAGTAGTAAAAGGAGTTGTGTACAAGCAGAAAAAAGAACAACAATGAAAAATGGAGAAGTAGCACAAAGGCTAAGGAAATTACTGAAATCCCAGTTACTTAACGGCAAAGAAGTGAAATTTATGTTTCCTATATATAATTATGTAAACTATTACCATGAGCGCTCTGCTCATAAACCCATCCATAAATAAAACAGAAAGAAAAAGTGCAAAAACCAGAAAGAAAGTCATCTGCCTAGATACAAACTCTTGGAAGCAGTGGGAGGCATCCTTTAAAACAGGGGATATTATAAGCTTTAAAAAGGTCATATGGAAAGTGTCTTGCTTTTCTAAACAGAATAAAAAGGTGGAGTAAAAAACAGAGCCTGTAAGCTTAGCTGTGTGCATCAACACAAACATCACCCTGCAGACAAAGCTTTGTCTACTGCCCCTTAATTAAAGAAGCTGTCCTACAGTTTTCTTAGATCAAAGAGAGAAACAAAAAGCAAACTATATGGGGAGGGAGAAAACAATAACGTCTCTGTTTCCTTCTTGAAATTTACTAGGGCAGCCACCGTTTTTACTACAGAGTCACAGGCCTTTTCTATTTACAAATTCAAAGGCCAGTGCTAAACTTTAAAAGATATTTGTGCCAGGCTCTGTTTCCAATTACCTGCACACTGTGTGGTTTCCCAAGTGGAGTTTCTGCTGAAGCTATAATCAGTCTAAAGTAAGTCGTATCCACAAATGGCAGCTTGGATCAACGGGCTGTGCTCCACGTCCGCAGCAGCCCCATCTTGCCGACAGGAAATTGCTGTCTTTACTATCACAAGAACCCAGCTAAACTTAGATACATTTGGCTTCAATTCACATGTAGGCCAGCTACTCAGGAGAAAATTGGCAAACGGATATGAGGGGAAACTATTAACAAGTATTATAGCACCTCTTTGTGAGTTTTCCCTCTCAAATGGCTGTCAGTGGTGAATGCAAGAGGCTGCACAGGATGCTTGAGCACCCAAAAGAAACAATTTGCCCTGTTCACTAAACTCCAATATCTGTAAAAGGTTTTCAGCATAGAGATATCCGAGTCTGCAGATTTGAAAGGAAGAGGAAGCTATATGCAAAAGGACTGCTGGAAACAGCTCTTTCCATAAGCAGGTTGTGCATCTGAAATGGAGCAAAGCTCTCCTGCTAGCTGGTTTGGATGAAGACAGAGCTACCACACCGCCAAAAGGAACTGCTGAGTGTTTCTCCTTACTCTGTTTTGAAATTTTAAACCAGACGAGTTGTGGCAATCACCAGTGGTTGGCAGAGGCAAGAATTGACTGTTTGGTGAACTACACCACCAGAAATATTTAAAATGTCTTTAATGGGGATGGCTAGTGTATTTTAGATATCCTTAAAAACTTAGATCCTTACAACTGCACTTCGACAGACACCAGCAGAGGTGTCCCAGAAGCAGTTTCTCAGGAAGCACAGATCAGCATTGTTATCTTGATTTCATGTATCCAGATTTGCAGCCCTTGACAAGGCCTATGAAATATAATGAAAATGCAACCTTTTCCAGGGAATGTGTGGTTGGCTCTTTTCTACCTTGTATTAGGTATTAGGGATTTACTTTTTTTTTTCTTTTCTGACGTAATTTGAAATTCTCTGAAGTTTACAAAAAGAAACATTTCAACACTGTAATGAGATTTTACCCTTTCAGGATTTCAGAAGAAGAAAAAGGGAGGTCCTATCTGTTTTAATTCATGCAAAGTACTCTAATGACCTGTTCAGTACTTTTGACATAACTTTTGAGAGTGAAGATAAAAACCTAAAACATAATCTCACTCAAAATCTTAAAAATTTGAAGTGAAAAAACTGAAAATTGATTTGTAACCTTAACTATGTGCAGATGGCAAGGCACTGAACATCATTTCAGATAAAGTCTCTCAAAAGAGACTGTGAGGAAGAGCACCACTTTTTCATCACGCTTCTCTCAAAACTACACATCCTTGCTGATATAAAATACAGGGGCTGGAGATGAAGGTGGAGGAATAGTCACAGCAGAAGGTATTATCATTTCCAAACTGTCAGGGTTTTTACTCACCTGGTTCCTCCACTGCAAATATCTGTGCCTCTACAGAAAGGCAGGCATCCCACTGCCTTTTCAGAGCCCAGGAATGATGCTGCAAAAGGCCACAAACAGGAACAAAAGTAGGAACAGGCAGGCATCCCACTGCCTTTTCAGAGCCCAGGAATGATGCTGCAAAAGGCCACAAACAGGAACAAAAGTAGGAACAGTTTCACTCATTTTTTATTCTGATCAGCTTCACAGGAAGAAAATATTCTGTTCACATGGAGCAAATACAGTAAAATGTTGAAACAGTAAAATGCACTCCACAGTATTAGCCAGTATTCCCAAAGTCATTTACTGATGAAAAAAACCCAAACTTATTTCCAACACAGAATGGGTTGAATCACCTTTCTCTCCATCCCGACCCTCCCCACTTTTCTCTTTGGAGAGAACTGAAGCTTTAACAGCTTTTCTCCAGTAATAAATGGAATTTTATGGCAGAATCAGAAATGAAACTAGGTCTTCTTGATGTCTCTACTTCCTCATACAAGAGCAGCAGGAACTAACTATTCATTGCCCATAGAATTATCTATCTTTTTCAAATTATGCAAGCATATGTAAGAGTCAAAAAAAACATTAACAGGGAACTGTTTCCCAGGTAATCTGCACCTGTGATTTCTTCTAAGAAAGCTTCACTCAAGCCCCTTTTTGCTCCCATGTTCTCTCCCCACCTGCTGCCATCTGCCACAGCACAGCATTGCAGAGTGCCCGTGCAGCACTGTGGAAGATGAACTGCTGCAGTCACTCAGCTGGCTCCTTTGCCTTTTTTAGTGCCTCTAGATAGCAGGGAAAGTTCAAAGAGAGCAAACCTTTTGCCTGAATCCCTTCACATTTAAACTGCACATGAGGAAGCCCTGGGTCCAATGAGGGGACCTACACTCCAGCTGTTTCAAATACAGTAGCAACATCAAGGGTAGCCACTGCAAATACTGACTTTTTTACTGCCCCTTCAAAAATAACTTTTACAAGTTCTTTTTTACCACATGTAAGCTGAGCTTTTTTCTTGGCTCTTGGGAATGAAGGGCAACCTTGTAATTTGAGTAAGAGGAAGCCTGGAAGTGCACTCTCCCCAGAGACCTACAAAGGAGTAACAACTGAGCCGCTGTGCTCCTCTTGTTTTTGGGAGAGAGAATATACAGCTCTGCTCATTTCTGCAGGCACTGAGCCAGGCAGTCTGGTCAGGAAAGCAGTGGGAGCCAGAACAAAGAGTATGAGGTGAGCAGAGACTTCCTCTTCTTGCCTGGAGGTACAATGCCCCTAGCTAGACTAGGATAAAAACATATTACAGGCATATGTAGTGGTAAGTACTCTGACACACATCTGTACACCAACAACCTGCTCAAAAAGCCTGATATAGCAATGGCAGCAGGTATGATGAGATAAACGACAGGCTGGGCTCCTTCCCATTAGTGTGCCTGCCAGATGAGTAAGAGCCAGCATCAGCTTTTTATGGACCAGGCTTGTCAAACATTCCATATGCACTGCCATCATACCTTTATACTCCAACTCTGTCAAAGGCAAACTAGACTTGAACACAGACAGAATCTACATTTAAATAACACTGGATTGATTGAAGAAGCACATAAGAAGGCAATATGAAGGAAGCTGATGATTAATTAAGGGACTTCTTTCAATTTTTCTTTCAAAAAGTATTTTGAAATACTTCATTTGCTTTAGAATAGGGTGAAAGAGTACTGCACTCTAAGGTATGCTACTGAATCACACAATCAGAATCAGCATTTGCTTTCAGTATACACAGGAGCAGAGAACTTCAGTAAGAATGTAAAGGAAAGAGGTTCATCTTCTCTTAATCAGCCCATTGAAGTTCCTGCACCATGCTGCTCCCAACCCAGGAACTCTTTCATGGACCTGCATGACTTCGCATTTTCCTAATAGTTTAAAATGTATTTTTAAGAAGACTCTCTGCCTGTCTAGGACTTCATTACAATCTAAAAAGAGATTGGCAGTGATGAAAATATATATTCCTTATTTGTGTTCCCTGAAGTTATTTTTAATCTCAGCTTTTATTTCTCTAGTTCTAATAAAGATTGTGTTTTTCTTTAATTAGAAAAATATGGGAGAGACAAATGATCCATCACTGCAGATGACAGATCCCCTTACCTGTGCAGAACAGTTAAAATTCCTACAAATTTTCTACCGTCCAACTCTGCAATGATTTTTCACATTGACAAAGAACTGCAGATCAGCAGGTCAGGGAACAGAATGGGATGAGACATGGAGATGGGGATCATGATGACACAGGAAAAGAGAACCACCTTATCTGTAATTAGTGAATTAGTCTCTGATCACTGAGATAATGGTTTCTAAATAGTGTGGGAATTAACTTTATTCTGCTGCAATTTGTGCTCTTATTTTACTCCTCAAAGACCTCCTAGTTGGTCTATACCTTAATCCTGCAGTTACTTTTTGCTGTAGCTGCAGTTCTGCAGTGACTAAAAGCTCAGGTAAGCTTAACAAAAGGTGCTGAACTCTTAAGTCTGCATTATGACTAATTTAATTGCTCACAACTTTCTCTATTTTCTTAGGAAGTGAACAGCTCATGGTTCCATTTTGCCAAAAAGCAGATAGATTAAGTCTTCCACACTTCATCTAAAAATTTAGGGCTGTATTAAGAAAATTATTAGACGATAGAAGGAAAGTTTGCCTCCTGAGGAAAGGAGTTTTAGTGGTTTCCAATAGGTAGTTTTTCCAAATTAACAGACTCCTTGTGTTACCTACTGAAATGTTTGAGAGACAAATACATACAATCTCTAAACGGAAAAAAAAATATACATGAGAGAGGTAAAAAAAGAGAAGACTGAATAAGAAAAAAAGACAAAGAAAAAACCAGGCGAAAAAAGAAATAAAAAAAAGGAGGATAAAATGTCATCACCTTCAAGACTCCCCATGTATAAAGCTGCTCAGCAGGGAATTTGAGAACAAGCATTGCCAGCACAGTGGGAGAGCACAGCAATGAAGGGCATGGCACAAGTTGGCCAGGCGTGTACTGTTTTCTCTCCCCTTCCCAAGGACTCTGCCTCAGGACAGCTGTCGTTCAGAGGATGCTCATTCAGCTCCTTGTCACTGCTCACTGCCAGTGACCTGCCAGGCAGGTGTCACTGCTGTCAGGCAGTCGTGCTCCCCTCCCTCTGCCTGAGCTTGCTCACCAGCAGCTGCACTGGTTGGGATTTATGAGACAGAGATCCTCTTCACAGACACTTTAAGAAGACTGCAGGTACTGACACACTTATTGCTTCCTAACCTACTTTTAGCAACATGCTGTTATTTAGCCTAGGACTTCTTTCTTCTCTTGACACCTGCCTGGATAATCCAATCCTGTAACAGGAATGGGGTTTGTCTCTAGGCGTAGATTTAAGTTTCCTTTGTCCCCACCACGATGGGTACATCTGTCCACAGGCTGTAAAGTCATGTTTGATGACACTGTTGTTTACTTGGTAATTACTCAGTATGACATGCGAGTTCACAGCTTTATGTGACCTCCCTGTTTGCACAGTCTAAAAACTGAGTATTTGTCTTTCCAGCAAGACTTCTCTGCCTTCAGGGGAATACAGGTCAACACCATCTGCTTGCAGATGTTTTTCTATGAAAACTTATTGTGAATTTTGAATATATGGACACGTGTGACACATTACACCTGGAAACGGGTAACAACAGGGGATTCTGTGTGCCCAAACTGAGAGGTCTTTGAAATCCAAATCCTTTGTGCTAAAATGGTTTGGTTTAGCATTTCAGAACTGGAAAATTAATCACAGCACAGGTTATTGGACCAAGCCACATAATTTACCAAACTAAACCTGAAGGTTGAGCCTGGGGTCTAAGCATCCCAAGAGATGTGCAAAATGTTCAGTGAATCAAGCAGGAGTATATACTTGAGATAAAACTTCATTGCCACAAAACTTCCCAATACGTAGTTCATAACACAGATAAAAATTAAGAGTTAAAAATTTTATATTCTAGTGAAGAAAAGAAAACCCAAAACACATTCAAGTGACTGACCGGTTGAGTCTTATTCAGTCAGAACTTTTCTTTTTGTTTTCCAAAGGATGCCCCCAGTAATTTTGTAACAGACTCAAAACTCTGGGGATGAATGTAAAAAAAAAAATTTGGTAATCTAAAATGTTTTATTGAGCTATTCCAGATCTACCCTGGTTTAATCAGCAGCAGAATTTAGCCCTTCTTAAGAAAATGTAAGAAAGCCTGCAACAGGTAAGGAAATGAAAGAAATTACAGCAAGTTCAACCCCACATAATCTATGAATATTGGAGTTTTCAACTAGGTCATATGACCTCATGTCAAGCAAAATATCTGATGAGAAAATAAGCAGGAGACAAAGTAGGAAATTAAAATTGCGTTTGATTCTGTTTTCACTTATGCTGCTGTAAATCTACTTCAGCCAAAAATCTGACATATGTGACATAATACAGGAAAGTATCCTGGAAAAACCTACATGTAACTTCAATAAATGAATAATGCACTTTAACATACTGACAAACAGAAAGATAAAAAGGAAATAAAAGTTAACTGGATATATCCTAATCTGCACTTAGGAAAATGCTTTTACTGCAGAATATTTCAAGTTCCAAACACCCAGGGCACCGTGAAATGAAAATATTTCTCTTTTTTTTATTAGCCTTAGAAACATTTCATAAATATTTACCTGTGTGATAATTTGTATAATTTTGTCTTTCCTTTGTAAGAAAAACATAATAACATTTACCGATTGGATGGATAACAAAGAAAAAACAACAATTACCCAGAAATCCCTAATGGAGAGCATAAGCTTTTTTTAAATATTTATTTCATTACAACATAAATTGGGAGTACATAAAAAGCTTTACCGATATATGCTTCAAAAACGAAACTATTAATACATCAGTTACACATATAATTCACCTGAACTGTGAACAGTGTCTAAAGAATTTGCATTAGTTAATCTGTTGAAAGTGGCAGCATAGACATTGTTATTTCCTGATTTCACAGATTTGTCCAGGGTTTATCCACTAAGACTTTTTAAAAGCAAAGCAAGAGACTCTTGCAAAAGGCAGCTCATTAAACACCGTGGTGGTTTGAGAAGCACTGCAGGTACAAAATGGTAAGATTAGCAATATAATTGATAAAAACCTACCCTGTTTAAGAAATATATGAAAAAAAGCCATCACTGTCTCAAGTACCAACTGTGGTTTCCCTTCCCTGCTCTTTGTTTCAACTGGACATACAATAGGTACTTTTGACTCTGAATTCATCTCTTCCCTCCTATCTTTCACTCCCATTTCTTTCCTTTGAGTAATTCATTAAAGTTAAGAGTCTCCAAAATAGCCTTCTGTTGCAGTTTAAGCCCAGGCAGTGGCTCAGCTCCACACAGCCACTCACTCACTCCCAGTGACTTGGGGGAGAAAATAAAAAGGGGGAAAGTGAGAAAACTCGTGGGTTTAAATGAAGACAGTTTAATATCAAAGCAAAAGCTGCACCTGCAAGCAAAACAGAACAAGGAATTCATACACTGCTTCCCATGGGCAGGCAGATGTTCAGTCATCCCCAGGAAAGCAGTGCTCCAACACACAGAGAAATGACTTAGGAGACAAACACCATCACTCCATATGTCCTCCCTTCCTTCTTCTTCCCCGAACTTTATATGCTAAACATAACAAGAAATGGTCTGCAATATCCCTGTGGTCAGCTGGGGTCAGCTGTCCCAGATGCATCCCCTCCAAAACCCTTGTGCACCACCAGCCTCCTCACTGGTGGAGTGGGGTGAGGAGCAGAAAAGGCTTTGGCTCTGTGTGAGCACTGCTCAGCAACAATGGAAACATCTCTATTACCAGCACTGTTTTCAGCACGAATCCAAAACACAGGCCCATACCAGCTACTGTGAAGAAAATTAACTTGACACCAGCCAAAACCAGCACTTGTGCTGATTCCTAATGCCAGGGGGTTCATTCCAGCAGCTCTCAGCATTCAGTAGGCCAAAACAAATTAAAAGTGTGATTATATATTCTGAGTGCACAATTTAACTGAGCTTGTGTGTCAATCTCAGCTTTTAGTTGCAGTAATACAGTCAGAATAGTTCCAGTAACATTGTAAATGCATGGAACTATTACAGACTTGCACTACATTATCTCAGAGCAAGAGCTGGGGTAGCAAACAGGTAAAAACATACTTTGCTGCAATAGTGCTTGGACTCATACTATTGGTAACAGCCAAACAGCTGTTCTGCTAAACCAGCGCAAATCTGGTGTGCAAAATAACAGCAGAAAAAAGAGTAATTAATAAAATGCTTTTTATTACAACTGCTCAGCAGTACTACCATTTCCCCTTTTTATGTTTTAAGTTTCCCAGGAGCAATGCTACTGGGAAAAAACAAAAAAGCCCAAAGATAGGATTCTATCTTGATCTGGATTCATTCCAGCAGAAAACACTACATATCAGCCCAGACATAAAGCACCAGTACCACTGTTAAGCTTTGTGATAATGAAGGGCAACACATCTATGGAACAGTCAGTGGAATACATGATGCAAATCAAGAAAAGCAATAACCCACTCGTGATAACCAGTGGTAACTGGGAAACAGCACTCTGTGAGCCAATCAAACAGCACAGGAGAGGTATGGCTTTCATGTGAGTAATTTATTCTCTTATCACTTCAAATTTTACCAGGTATTTATTTACAAAGAAACTTTCTGTGGACAGAATTTACATCAGTGACTGCACAATTTTAGTCATTACTAGGGTATAACTAACATCCTCCTCATGTTGCTCAACAGTGCCAGTTTTGATCAAACAGGGTTATTCTTCTGCCACTTATTTTTTTACTTAGTTTCAAGTGTAAACAGAATTTGTACACATGCTTTTGCTGCAATTAAGATTTCTATTTCATGGAACCAGTTAATAGATAGAAACAGTCAAGTTTCATCTGTTAATAGCATTTCTTTATTGAAACTGGAATTTTGTTTTAGATTCAACGAAGGCTTTAGGCATTTCACTGAAATGAATTTTTCACTGAAAAATTAGGGCTACTATCTCTCACATGTCCCATTGAAATGGGAGGACTTGAAGATTCAGGGGGAAGAACACCAGCAGGGCAGACTATGTCTCTCTAGCTAGTCTCAGATCACTCAGTGAGGATGACTAACTTGATTTGTGAGACTTTTAGCCAATTAACATACAATGCAAAATGCGTAAATTTTTAGAGATCACGACTAGCTCCAAGAGTTCCTTTAGTCCATTGACAACCAGAGGATGGGAGATGTGAACTGAATGCTTGCAAGCTAAGAAAGCACACACAGATCTCTGTGCTCCTATGCAAACATGGTAGACTTCAGGCTACTCTAGATAAAATGGCTGTTTTAAAAGCAAAACATATGCAAACAAAACTTGAGTGTGGCCTGACCCTTTGGTTTGTACCTAAATTAAACCCTATTACATCAGTGGTTTCTGGATATCCCACTTGGTAGGTAGGTGTGGAACTGCTCTGAGCAGTTCCAAATGGGTGGAGGGGAACTGCTCAGCAGCTCCACATGTCAAAGAGACAGTTGTTGCTAGGTTTAAGTAAAACTGTAGGGTTCTAGAATGACAATTGCAGTCTTTAAATGCCTGAAGACAATCTAAATTCTGGTTTTAGTATCCAAGTTTGGTGGGGGTGTTTCTTTGTGAAGACATAATTCTCAGCAAACCTGCCTTAGGCCTACCAGGGAGGAAACAGAGGCCACAAAGTAGGAAATCTGGCTAGAAACATGCTTTTGTTGTTAATCATCAGGCTGTGACTACGCAGTGTACAAAGGAAACAGGTTTGACAGACAGCTACTAATGAAGCCCAGACTCTCCCCTGTCTCACTGTTTAAACAGTGAAAGCAGGTAAGCACTTGATTCAACTTTTTTTAAAAATAGGAGCTAGCAAAAACACAAACCACTGCAGGTTTGTTGAACGCTTAATACTGTAAAACTTACTTGCAAATGTATTTCTTCTTAGTGTACAGCAATAAATATTGGAAGAAAGGATATGGTTCATTCTATCTCCAAAGTTTGTGGGTTATTGTCACATCTTAAATCATGGAAACTTCCCAACACTCATTTAGAAACATTTTCATGCATTAGCAGAATGAAAGTGCTTAATTAATGCTTAATTAATAGGAATGCAAAACCTGGCTTGATACCTCACAACGCTGTAGTATAAGAACTATACTACATAAGTCTTTGAACTGTGAAACTGCATTGTATTGCAAGAAGACGTTTCCTTGTGTGTGTTCCTGGTGATACTACTATTTTAAAATCTGGCTAGCACTTATGTTTCTAGTTTAAGTATGCACCTAAGCGTTGCACTACACAGCTTGAAATACTTTCTACAGTTAACATAAAAATTATGCTGAAGGCAAATATGTAATTTTTATTTCCTGCTCAAGCTACAATGCCGTAATTTAATTTAGAGTCAATATTTCCAAGGATTTTCATCTGAAAATTAAATCAAATATTCTGAGAAGGATGTTAAATTCCACTGCACCAACCTGTACTGAGGCTAAGATAAATGTCACACTCCTGCCTGGCTGATGCTTTAATTAGCTCACTAGGGAACAGGTTCACTTGCCTAAGAACTTCTAGGACTGGACCACTGTTTTCTATAGAATGACTAACCAGATCAGCTGCATTAAAACCCTGTGCAACAACAATGAGAAGAGAAAAAAAACCCCAAACATTAAAGTGAAGGAAAGAAATATCTATGAAGTTCACTATTCTCTTTTGTACAGATGGTGTCTCGTAGGACAGAGCCTGCTGCCTTCCTTTGGAACTAGCAATTATATGTAAGAATGCTAAAGTCCTATTTAACAAAAACATCTTAATAAAACATAAAAAGATCTGCTTTTTTTTTGATGCAAGGTCCCTATGTCTTTCTAAAATATGAATCTATACTAGAGCTTTGAGTATAAACAATTCTCTTCCACAGTCCACTTGAGTTCCATGCTGAATATACAGCAATGTACCAGCAAAAACACAGGTTCTTTTTTCAGAAAAGGTTTCTCAGTGATTTACCATAAAGCTAAAACATTTGCCTTGCCTATTTTTTTTTAAAATATAAAATGTATAAAATGCATGTGCCCTTTTCAATATAGTCTGTCTGCGTAGACATTTTATGTTTTCCAGTTCTGAGTAACATGACAAAAAGTGTGCTCCAACTTTCCACAGGCAGGAAGAAGTTTTGTATGGTTTTGCCTCATTTGGATGCTGCCCCACAAACAGCACTATTGGGCAGTTAAGAATCACAATGACTGTGTACGCCATCAGCACGTACTGCAATTAACAAGAACTTATTGATTATGGCAATCATTAGTTCAAAATAAATAAAGCAGTCTCTCAATCAAAAGACAGGGAAGTAACATCATACTAGTGGCACAATATTATCAACATGTGTAGCACATTTCTATTTTCCATGTCCCCTTTTGATGGTCTTGAAATAAGTGGGAAAGGCCTTTTGCCACAGGTTGGGGTTTAGGTTAACCTTCCTTGACCTGCAGTCAATTAAAGAGCATACGAAGTACAAAGTTTTTTCCCAGTTCTAGTGTCATACATGGTCATGTCAACTGGTTGCAGTCTGAACAGCTTCAGTTCATTTTTAATTTAAAATCTCTGATCAAAAAAAGTAATAAAACAGTATTTTTTCATACAGAAACCATTGCCTTTTCAAATAAAGAACATATCAGTATTTCATATCTACCACAAAATGCCACATTTTAAAAAGGTGGCTTGACTTTTTTTTTCTCTTTTTTGCATTCCAAGTTAAACATGTGGCACACATTTGTGTTACTTAAAACATTAAGTTTGGTATCTGTTAAATCATCTGTGGTTGAAATTCCTGGGACTAATACAGTGCCACAGCTTCCTTACACTGTGTATTGCACCAGAAATGAAAGGCTGCGATGGAGGCGTTCTTCCTATACTTCTTAAACACAGGAAATAGTTGGTTTAACATGAAAACAAATGCAGCTAAACTATGTTGCCAGCGATGTTTATACCTCAGTATCATCCCAGAGGAGAAAAAGCCACAAATGACAGAAAAGGCTCCAGCCCAGGTTGCAACTATGTGTAAACACACAACCAACACTAATGTCCCATTACAACACTCTTGTCGAGAATATTTTAAAAATCCAGGTGTAAAAACTTTTTTCTCAGATTGGGGATTGGCACAAACATAATCCAGAGATTATCCTTTATAGCAGCTTTTACTTTTGTGTGCTTGGCTTTTCACACAAAGCACAGCAAACATGAGAAGAATTACAACTGAGTTAAAACCAGCTCATGATCTTGAGAGCAGAGCAGAGCAAAGGGCAAGTCCCTTTTCTCCGCAGACACAAGAGAGTGGGTCTCCTCTGTCAATGGGAGTTGTGGATCTACCACCCAACTCCCCCCTCAGGAAGCCAGAGCCAGGCTGGCCACCTTACAGTGGGAGGGAACCCTCCTGGTCCCCGGTTTTGTCCAGCCTCTCAGGCAGGGTAAGCACGAAGGGTAGGAGGACACCCTTGACATCTAAGGGAGCTTTAAGAAGCTCCCTGTCAAAGGTGCCCTTGAGCCCACCATCTGCTTCCACCTCACCGTCCTGGGCTAGGCTGAAGCGAAGGGTGCCAGTCCGGTTGACGCAGTAGATGGTGTTGCCCAAGGGGGCACAGCGGAAGGGCTGGATGGGGCCACCACTGGGCCGCAGGCTGGCGCACTGGCTCCAGCACTTGGCCACTGTGTTGTACCGGAAAACTTCAACACCACCGCTTGTCCCGCCGCCTGCACCCTGCTCCCCACCACGGCCACTGCTCACATCGAAGCGGTAGATGAAACTCTTGAAGGCCACCATGTCAGCAGAGCGCCGGCGGCTGCTGTTGTAAGGGCACTCCTGCCACTCGTCACGCTTGGGATCATATTTGAGCAGGCGATAGAAGAGGGAGCCTCCTGACACATAGATCTCCCCGTTGCAAGTGGTGGCCTCATGAGCCACAGCGAAGGCACCCTTGGGCAGAGGTGCCACAGGGCTCCAGCGGTCGGCCCGTGGGTCGTACCTTTCCACAGTGAAGAGGCACTCGCCCCCAACAGCATAGAGGTAACCATCCAGGGCCAACAGCTTGAGCTGCGAGCGGGGCTGAGCCAGCGGCCGCACCTGGCTCCAGGTGTCGGTCAGGGGGTTGTAGCAGAAGACCTTGTCGGAAAGGCGGGCCCTGGGTTCGCTGCCCACCGGCCCTGTCACAATGCCCCCTGCCAGGAAGAGGTAGTTGTGGAGGACACACATGGCGCAGCCCTTGGCATTGGCCTCCTCGGGCAGGCGCGTCAGCACCCTCCACTCGCCGCTGGCTTCCTGGTAGCAGTGAATGAGGGAGCCACTCTCCTCCAGCGACACAACCGAGGAGGGACTCTGTGGCCGACTGCTCTCGCGGCTCTGCGGCCGGCTGCCACCACCCGGCCGCTCGAAGGCGTCGCTGACCTCGGCCACCAGCAAGCAGGGCCGCCCGGCATCCATGCGCTGCTGCAGGATGAGGTCCCGCTCAGCGCCACTGAGGCGGCCGTAAACGCTGGGCTCCCGCAGCACCTCCAGGTAATGGTCGCTCATGAAGCGATAGGCAGCCTCCCGCAGCTCGGCCAGCCGCTGCTTCTTGGCCAGGCAGAGGAGCTGGTAGCAGTTGCCGAGGCAGAGCTGGGCGCGCATGGCCTCGGCGGCACAGTGCAGGGCACAGGGCATCTGGAGGACGCGGGCGCCGCTCACCACCTCAGCCAGGTTGTCGTGCCGCACCTCGCCCATGCGGGCCGTGTACACGTAGTCGATGAGCAGCCGCAGCGCCCCGTAGCTCACCCCCTTCACCCGCAGGACGTCCCGTGAGGCGCGGGCACGAAAATAGTCACTCTTGGCTGCCAGCACGGACTTGTGCGCCCGAATGCGGCGGCCCGACACCTCGATCACCAGGTCGGGCTCCTCCGGCGGCCGGTCCCGAGGCCCCACCACCTCCTCATCCTCCTCCTCCGGCTGGCAGGCGGCGTTGTTGATCTCCCACTGGCTCTGCACCACCCGGCCGCCGGCCGAGGGCGGCTGCGGCTCGGCAGCGGCGGCGCTGAAGCAGAGGGAGGAGCTGAAGCCGCAGGGGGCGGCCGGCGTGGGCGGCGGCGGCGGCGGGGGAGCGCCGTTCGCGGCCCCGCTCTCCTCCTCCTCCGGAGCCGCACCGCTACCCTCCATGGAGCCGCGCTACCTGCGGCGGCGCCGCGCCTGGTCCGTGCGGAGCGCTGCCGGCCGCCGAGGCGCGGCCATCACCTGCGGGACAGACCCAAGAGCGCTCAGCATCCGCGCCTTCCTCCGCTCCCTCGGCTGCTTCCCCCCACCCCGCCTCTCAGGATTAGTATTCGGGGCCGCCGCTCTCGCAGGCGGGGCCGTCTCTGGTTTCCGGGGCTAAACCGCGGCTTCTCCTTTCCCTGGGGGATCCACCCTGCAGCT
Organism: Parus major; assembly: GCF_001522545.3. Classification (NCBI taxonomy): domain Eukaryota; kingdom Metazoa; phylum Chordata; class Aves; order Passeriformes; family Paridae; genus Parus; species Parus major. The sequence continues at coordinate 92,597,965 of NC_031770.1, forward strand.
CGGCCGCCTCCCGCTGCTAATTGCACTATAGCTCAGCCCCCGAAAACCTGAAGTCTATTGGTGGGACGGGGGATCGCCCCGATGTTGCACCTCAACAGCCTGAAAAGCAATTCTGGTTTTCCCGTTGCTCTCCAGAAATTTTAAGCAGTCTGCAGGCACTGCAGTCCTTTTCATGACACCTGGTCCCTACGTTGCGCTGGGTGATGAGCAAAAATCTCCTTTAACGGCAGACACTTACAAGTACTATCATAATGTATTCACCTTGTGCAATTATTTCAGTGGAAGGCTGAGGGTGCAGTCTCTTCTGGAAGGCGATTCCCCACTAGCCAAGTTTGCCTTTGCATGACCTTCGGGAAATCTTCTTCGTATCAGTACTCCTCATATGCATTCCCCCTGTTTAAAACAAAGTGTAAAAAGATTAGTATTTTTAAAATCGATATATGCTCTTTTTAGTCAGAAGTTTGAGTGCGTTTAAGTTATGTCTCCTTTAATAATATATCTAGAGTATCTTAAAGACACTGTAAGTATGCTAATAATCCTAGGTGTTTATGAAACACATGGAAGTATTTTTTCTGTACTTGGGATGAGCAATCTCACATTTGTGTAGCAGCATATGTAGCTGCAAAGCATCAGCAAAGTGTTAATCAGACTTAATAAGATTGCTTCATGTCTTTATTCAAAGATTTATAGCTTCTGTTAATAAAAAGTAGAAGCGAGGAAAAAGAAAATCACAATAGATAATTAGAACATGCAGTCTCCTGTGGGAAAAGGCAGGATACAGGGAAGGCATAGCTGTAAGTAGGTTAGTCCATGTCAGCACAATCACCACTCAGTTGTACCTTCATTTCATAAATATAGTTTTTAGAATTTAATGGCATGCCATTTCTTTGCCTCATGTTTGTTTATGAATTTCCCAGACTTGGAACCAAGCATCAAAACTTGGTTTAAGTTTTCATGAGTGATGCATAAGAATTGTTTAAATGTACTTAGTATAATTTAATAAGTATCTGCATCCCTGATGCTATTTTTAAGGAGGTTATTAATTTCTATTAAAATCCCTTTTGTCAGTTTTTTCACAGTCCTCAAGGAACATTCATTTCTATGTAAAGTATGCATTATGGCTTCCTTTCAGCAGACATGATTCATTTACCCTGTTAAATTAGCATTAGGGAGATCTAACTTTTTAATATTTTTTTTTTTACTGAAAGCATAATTGTAAGTGACATTGTCTGGAAACCCCTGATGCAGACAGGAAATCTAGAAGCTCATACTTGCAATGCAAACTTACTTAAATGATAGTATTAGTATTCCATCATGGCTTTTTATTTTGTGCACTTGACCGATAAAGGGCTTTCTACTACATTTGATCACATTCAGTTAGACTGAATCAATGCTAAGGTTTGGTTTCTGGGTATTGGAGAATTTCAGACCATATTAACAGCATTTTAAAACTTAATAGAACGAGTAGATTTTACCAACTTTATATTCCTCATCTGAGTGTTTAAAAATCTGGCACTTAGGAACCTTCTGTGACTGTATGAACTTTGGCTAGCTTTAGTGGCAGACTTCCTGCAGTCCAAATCCAAACTCTGTAGGTCAAGCTTTACTGAGTTTTCTGTGGTTTTAACTCGACAAGAAGAAATGCAGTGATCTGTGTGCATGCTCTGTGGGCCCATGGAAGTTGTACTGACTCATTAACAACTTAAACATTAACTCAGCAGCATCCCTGTTGATGTGATTATGCTTTTCGAGTCTTAACAGTACACAGAGTAACTACTGTAACTGACAATATTCTGGCCATTCCTGAAACCACTTTTCCTAACTTCTACTTATGTACCCCCCTAAAAGAAGGGTTGAGTAGCTTCAGATAGTTTCAAGCTATTGGTCTATGGCTTGATTTTTCAAGTGAAACTATAAAGGAAGAATGAAAAAAATGCTATACCAAAAATTACAAGTATGGGTGATTAAATGTGACAAGTCAAAAACAGTAACTCAAATACCAGTAAGATCTCTCTATGGTGAAATGTATTTCTTGCATTATGTCCCAAAGGAAAATCACCATTTTGAACATTCCGAGTAGTTAAAACAATAACCAGAAAAACTTACCAACTTTCTCAGCTAATGGGAAAAAAAAAAAAAAAGGTGAGATCCTCCTCAAGCGCACTCACCGTAATTGTATCTTTTCCCATATTCAAATACCTGCTTAGTTTAGAAGTTTGATTTGACATATTTGAAATTTTCTTGAGAAAGAAGCTTGTAACAAACACCTGTGTTAACACACTACAACTCCTGTGAGAAATCTCAAGGAGAACGAAGGACCGATGGCATTGCTTGCTAATGGCAAGCAGCAGAATTCTTAAGAAAATTATCCTCTGGTATACCCAAAGCTAATTACCAAGAATATGATTAATTTCATGCAGAGCATGAGAAGGACTTAAATCAAAGTACCACCAGCAATTAAGGCAACAGGGAACTATATGGGGAAGCTGAAGACTCAGAAAAGCTGAAGGAGGGTTTGGAGGATTATGTCAATGACAGCAATGACCATAACAGCAATCTCAGCAGCTCTGTCTAGTTGAAAGCAAAATACAAGAATTACACAAAAAATGAAGCTGGAAAAACGATTGAGAGAAGTTGTGGAACCTTTCCATTATTGAGTAACATGAATGATCTGAGTTAAAAGGTCATGGATTTAGTATGAAACAGAAAGATGCTGAAAGGGCCTGATGGAAATACAATGCTCAATTCCTTCTCCCTTCTTTTCTTATCTTTCTTGTTAGTGATCAAAGAGTTGTACTGCTGTTCTGGCAACACAGAATATTCAAAAGGTACAGAATTGCAGAAGATACTTGATAGCTGTGATGAATCAGAAGAATCTGACCACCCAAAGATCTCATCTGGCTTAAAATAAACTTGTTTTTTTTTCTAAACTCACAAACAGGATAGGTACTGGAAAAGGAAGCACACTACTGAGAGTATATGGTACCTATGGACTGAGGTTACCTTTTGTACTGGGGACTTTTAAGTCAGAAGCTGAATTACTTGGTCTGAAAATGTTTTCATTATCATGGGTTTGGTCTAGGGATGATGTAATGTTAATGGACAGAGGAGCTGCCAACAAACATGAACTGTATTTACAGACTTGGCAATGACACACAATATCCTGAATGTGTGGCCCCAACCTCAAATGCTGTGAGACATTGCTCAAGTAACAACACAGATAAGAAGGCACAGTTTTTCTGACAGAGAAAGTGTAATGAAGAGCTGCAGGTAAAGTTTCCTGGCATTGCATTCATTTGGCAGTCCTTCTGATAAAATCCAATTAAATGCTTGTATTGAATTGTTCTCTCCTCGTTTTTTTTTGTGCAGTGCCAATAGCCTTTGATCCAAACCACCTCCTCTAGCAAGACCCAGTTTCTCTGGGGAATATGAGCATGTGGGAAGAACTGGGTTACTTCTCTCCAGTTCACAAATGGAAACGGCTTTGACTCAGTCTCATGGTAAGTAAAAGCAGTGCTTTCTCTGCCATAAGCAACTCTAATTTATATAAGCAGGCTATCCTCCCCAGGAGACTTACCAGTTCAGAAATGACAAAATGCCATTCTGCTCCACCTTAGTGAAGAGGTAAAAATGCTTCTATAAAATATAAAAATGCTTTTTATAAAAACTTGGACTTCCAAATTTTTACTTCAGTAGAAAAGTCCCTTGGGATAGGGCTGCCAATCTGATTGAGATGATTAAGGCGTCCAAAGAGGCAGGATCATCAAAAGGGAAAAAACATCCCTTATATTCATTTTAAAAACTAAACAATTACTTAAAAGTAAAACTGGCCAGGGTGAAGTGTAGGCAGAGTCAAGTGTAGAGTAGTTTCCATACTTATAAAAAGAGTCTGTAATACTCCTTATCTCTGAGTAGATCTGTGAAATTTGGAGGAAAAAAATGTTCTCTTTGTAGATGGGGAAAACATCTGGAGCATAAAGATGCCATTTCTCTGAAAGGGCCTGCACTGCTTGGATCGTATTACAGATTTAAACTCTAAATCTTAACCACTTGATTAACCTCCTGTTTGTAAGAAAAAAGTACAATTGTCTTTCAATGTGCCACCTCAAGAAAAACAGCAGGAAAAATAACTCCTTCTCTCCCCTTTTCAAAGTTATGCACAATATAATGCTAGTGTCTTGTCCTGACTGCTGGTTATATGCCTTTTATAATATTGCCTTCACACTCAAGTGTGGATACAAATTTTGACCTCTCAAGGTACTGTAACTTTTTGACAATATATGTAATAGACATATGAATTGGTTTTTATTGCATAACTACAACATTTTCATAGAACCACAAAAAAACCTGAACATTTAAGAATTGCAGCTTATAACTACAGACCACACAAGAAACATGTGGACAGCAGTTCCTCATCACAAACTCAGAGGAAGAAAAGGCTGTGTGTGTCTGGGCAGGGAGGAAGAGAGAGGGGAAATAAGTCATAACAAAAATATTATCAAAAGGCTGATTAAATTGATATTATAGTTAACAAATCTAAACTAAAAATATAGAAGTTCTAAACAGTCATCACGACCAGAGAAAAGGTCTTCTAACAGTGATATCCTTAGAGACAAACATTCTCTAAAAAGGAAACTATCTTTTTGAGTTCCTTCCAGTTTAGACTCTTCAGAAATAGTTAGGGAGGAGTAGTGTCTCTGAGGAGTTCTCACAGCAAAAAGGAAGTAACACTCCTACAAAAACAAAATCTAGCAAAGATTAAGTGCAAGTTCTCTCCAATATCCCTTAGAGTAAAAAAAGTCTAACAAAAAAAAAAAGAACAGTCAGAAAAAAGTTTTTTTGAGTGATTACAATACCTTTGGGAAAAACTCTAGGGCTGGTGTCTTCATCATTAATGCACTACAGGTCAAGAAATAAGTATTGCATGGCAACACCATACTGTATGTAACAAAACTTTTTATGCAGAATTTCTGCTAATTCTACACATGGGCTCACAGCTGCACTTCTAGATATAAAAGCATGTGGTCATGTCTATGATGAACTGAAGTTTGGTTGCTTTCATCATATTTGGGCACAGTTAACACGACATTGAATTGACAGCAGTACCAGATGTACCAGTGTGGTGCTACAGTTGAAGGGACGAATGCAGTCCTTGAATGTGTGTACTGGGAAATATGGAGCACCCACAGGGAAAATATTACCTTTCCTCTACAGCATTAGTAGGTTTGCAATGGAACATGGTGGTTGAATGATGGAAGCATGTATGGTCAAGGCTTTTACATTTTGGGAGTAGCATTTCAAAATCTCCAAAGACAGAGAAGAGTACCAAATTATTTCAGAGACAAAAAAAACACTTCAGTGAGAGACTCAGAACAGCACTTTGCAAACAGACAAAGGCTTACTCCACGCTGCACACCAGCTCCCAAGCAAAAAGGTGATACCTAGCCTAGGCACCCTCTAACAGCCACATGGCTTTGGAGAAAAGGTGGCTTGTGTTAGTAGCCTGGAGAGCTAATACAGCAAGCCTTAGTCAGCCTGAGAAATGCAGAGCTGACATTTCTTCAGGGCTTGGTATGTTTGCTCTGTGACTTGATGACTGTGCACAAGTGTAGGCACATGAAAATTCTGCATGCTGAAGGCTTTCTTAGGCTGTTGAAGAAACCCTAAGCAAACGAAGTGTAATGTAAACAAAGCAAAATATTTATGCTACTGAGGAGAAAAAAACAAGACTGGTAGAGCGTATTGTGGTTAATTAATTTTTACCGTAATTGATGGGGAAAGTGAAGGATGGACTTAAGGAAATCTATAGAATAAAACCCAAAAAATACATTTAGCTTAGGAGGATCCTGAGTGAGAAAACTGTCAGAGTATTAATATTCAAAGACAAGAAGTATCCCATGGAGAAAAATATTTTTATCCTGCCACATACTTCTGTCAATATTGGATTATGGTTCATATAGGAGGCAGGATGCTGGTCTATGTGGACATTTCATCTGACATAGCAAGATCCTTATTCTGATGTGATGAAAGGGATCTTGAATATGTGCTTTGCTGGAAGGCACTTCAGAAGCAAGGGTAAATAAAATTTGACAGGAGCAGACTAGTTGATCTAGAAATCCTTTCTGACCTTAAATTCTGGAAACTGCCATACACCAGAAGCACTGACTAGAAGCAAAGCATCAGCTTGTGGAGATTAAAAGCCTCATTTAAGCATTAGTGTGTAATGTACTGTAATGTGGTAATGTTGACTGTAGAAATGCTTTTCTGTATTAAACTGTATTGTCAACAAGCTGCAAACATATTCAAAGTCTCTACGAACACTTTGGCAATGCTGGTATTAACAAAGGAGGAGATTTTTGAATATCAAAGTAGAGTCAGGCTTGGTTTTGCATTCTAGAACAGCACTTGATCTCCACAAATGCACTGCACTCTTCCAACACATCTGCTCTGTACTGCATTTAATACAGAAGATGGAGCAACATTTTTGGAGGAAATAAAATTCCTGCTCTAAGATAAAACTGGATTTTGCTTTTTATATCATTATGTAAAAGACATACAGATTGAAGAGCCCAAAGCACCAGAAATCTGCCAAAATATGTCACCATTGTGCTTGAGAAAGACCGAATGTGAGAGGTAACAACAGACTTCAAAGGGAAGCAAACAGTCCCACTTTTCTAAGACTTATACCTAGGAAAAGAAAGTAAAACTTCTAGAGAAGGCAATAATGAAAATACTTTTCTTCCCAGATAAACTTTAGATCCGGTACTTAAGAGAAAAAATGCCCCACTTTTAGAAACTAAACAGTTTCACTGATTCATTGACTAGGTGACGCTAAGAAAAGCAGAGGTCCTTTAGCTACATGGTGAATAGCACCCTTCTCATTTTTGGAGATCATACATGGTTTCTTTGCCCTGATTTTTCTTCAAACTTCAAGTTTACAGTCATTCTAGCTGCAACCAAGAATTACATTACAGGTAGCTTGATTTTAAGAAAAATTCCAGGTTCCTGCAGACATTGTCTCTACACAGACTTTGGACTGGATTCAAATACAGAGAAACCTGCCACAGTGCTAAACATGGCAAAGGCTGACTGTGAGGGCAGGTTTATCTGGCAGCTGCCAATGCAGCAAAGATATAAGACCTAAGACAGCCAGATCAGATAGCAGAGCAAAACTTCCAGCATTGACAGCCCTAATCTGAAAAAAGGAAGGAAATCAGCTTGCACAGGCTTCTCTCTGCCATGGCAGAAATGCTGCTGGTACACTTTGCTGTAGGTCCTGTAACTGTGACATACTAGGTGACTCACAGGAGTTTGACTGCTTTTATTTAATGAAAATCAAGGTGGATAGGCATAGGGCTTATATTCCTGTACAGAACTGATCTGTGGGCGGGATGCACCTCCCAGCTCTCCTGAAAGAGGGGCCAATGCTGTGTGTCTGAGCTGCACTGCACAGCAGTGCTGATCTACCTGTAACCAGCTCCTGGAAAGAAATCTGGAACATACACACAGGTTCTGCACACATATGCATGGGTGGGTACAAATAGGTGCCTGTTGGAGTCTGAGATACAGTGTGTGTGCCCTTGTTTTTAATATTTAGTTCTAGAATTCAAAGAAACGCTGAATTTCATATAATATGAAATTCATGGGCATGTTTTCATGGTGATACATGAGAACAAATGCTAAAGTTAGATAGAAAAAGTGTAAATGTGTAAATTAGAAAGTTTTTTGAATCACTGGGTGAATGGGTTGAGGTTTAGAGTTTAAGGTAGTTTAGAGAGCAGGGGACAAGATGGAGGATTTAGGGTGTTGTCTCTTGTCCTTCTTCTTTCTTCTTCATGTTCTTTCCTAGGGGTTTTTGGGTAGTAGTAGGTGATTGGGTAGAAAATGCCGCAGTGCAGCACAAAGGTGTTGGGTCATTGGGTCACTAATAAAAATAACTTAGTTGGCACCTGTTAATTGGGTAAATGGACATATAAAAGACCTTGAAGAAGATCTTTGTTAGCCATTTTACCCCTTTACTATCATAGTGCACATAGCTCCTTGTACCTTGTAATGCTGATAAGAAAAAATAAACAACTGAGAACGAACGAGAGAAAAAACTCGCCTCCCGTCTCATCAATCTTCAGTTCAAAGGGAAAAGAACCCAAAACAAAAGTCCTATAAAGGGACAGGTGCCAACTAATTTGGATACTCAAAAAATCAGCACATGAGAGCTACCAAGGGCTAGCCAGGAGAAAAATACCAAAGACCATGGTGACGAAGTGCTTAGCTTGTGCAGTCAGGGGACTTTAATTCTTGCTTTGAGTGCCTCAGCCCAGAATCCTCTGCAAAATAAACCTAAATTACTTTCAAATATAGCAGTACTGACTCTTGCTGCTATTTTGCCTTTCTGTACAATAATTAGAGCTCTGACCAGGGCCCATGGAAAACTTGTCACTACCCCTTTCCCTTTGCCTGACAATACTAAAACCCCTGAATATCAACCAAGTGCCTAAACCATCAAGTCTATGAAAGAAGGGTTACTCTCCTTCAGACTAAAGCAGTATTACTTTTCAGAGAAACAATAAATAATGTTATTGAGGGTGAGGAAGAAGAATCCTGGGTTCTGCTCCCTGCCAAAGTGAAGTTTCAGTACTTCTTCCCATTGCCTTTAGCGGGTCAGGGTTCAGCTATATTGGCTGGAGATCTAAGCCATTCTGGTTTATGCTAGGATTAAAAAACACTTCCGCTGATTCTCAAAGCAGAAACGCATGCTGCAGTCATAGGTACTTTTGTGGCAAGCCTTTACTATCAGGAATACCTGTAGGCTGTCAGCCCAGATTTCACCAAACAATGGAAATGCTTTTAGCAGCAGTGATGCAACTGAGGGCTTAGCAAAGTCTGAAATTACTTTATGTAATTGGAATTTAACAGAGAAAGAAGAGAAAATTGAGTACAACGCATGCTGTTTACACTAATAGAAGCTAAAACTTGCTGACCACTCTTGACACAGAAATAAAATAGGTTTCTATTAAAATACTCTTATTTTCATGACCTGACAATTTCTGCCTTGGATGCATAACATTTTTTACTAATATGTGGATTTCATATGGTGAGCCTGAGTATTCAGGCAACAGTTTTGTGGCACTGATTTCTCTGACTAAGCTCAACTATTACATCAAGAATTTAAAGAAGGCAATACAGTATCTCCCACTATAATGTTTTTTTCCATTGAGCAAGGCAGACAGGTGTCTAAATTAAAGGGAAAGAAAAGATTGCCTGTTTATCTAATCTTATTCCTGCAAGAACAGGCCAAAGAATTTTACTCCAGTACCAAGCCAGTAACTTCTGGATGAATTAGGTCAAAACGTTGCTCTGCTCAGATCATTCACCTCGCATCTATTCAGTTTCTCAGTTTTGGCCAACAGCCTTGATGGAAAAGCAGGTGTCAAATAGATCATCCTAAATACCTTGAAGAAATGTACATTCTGCTTTTCTCTTTTGAATTCTCTTTCCCCAAAATGATCTTTTCTCTTTCTGAAGAGACATACAAACTGGCAACACAACCATGAAGGGTGATGATGATCACAGGACTGTCCCATCTGCTTTTGGACTTTTTGACACAGAGTAGAAGTAAAGACTGTAGTATGTCTGACTAATCTATGATTCAAACTTGTCATTTTCAAGTGCTACAGAATAAAGGGTTGCTAATGCATGCAGTTAAATATTTAGTCACAGTGGTATCCTTGAATTTATTAATTTGCAACCTGGACAGAGCTGTACGGCCAGGATCCAGAGTAAGAACTAAGACGTTTACATCAGAATGCACAACAGAGAGATGTTTGGTTTTATGGTTATGATTTGGGAGGTGTGAAAAGAAGCTTAGATTCAGGAATCCTGGTTTGGGGTTCTGATCATTTAGAGATTTTGATGTTTCAGTCAAAAGTCTAAACTTTGGTTGCTTCTGACTAGAAAGATTTTAGATACACATCAACAAAATCTTACAGCAAATGCTGAGGCTTTTCAGCCATTGTCATGTGAAAAGCTGCCTGATTTTGGGGGTACAATCCAACTATTTATTTCCCATAAGACTGCAAAATGTCTTGGCAGAAATACTGTCCAGCTATGGACTAACAGATTCTTCCAACTCTCTTGCCTGTCTCAAAGGTCTTCTATCACAGAGAATAAGTGGTACAGACCTCATCCTGAACAACAAGAAGCAACACTAGTGAATTGTATCACATGAATGCACATAAACAGTCTTCGCCCTCATTCTCCTGTATCAAAATTTAAAACTTCTTGGGACACATGGCACTGACAAACTCCAAAGCTCACACTACAGTACACTCAAATGACATTTACTGTTTCTGCATCTACTGTGGAAACCAAACTTTGAAATTCAAATTATCAATTGTTACTATAGAATTATGTTTGTGTACAGCTGACTTCCATGGCTTTGAAGAGAACAAGGCTTGTGCTAGTAGCCTGCAACTAGAAACAGCCATCTAAGTTTCACAGAGAATTTTGATAAAGCCAGAGCCTGACATCACTTTAAATCCCAACCCCACTGTAGTCAAGGACATTTCCCATTAACTTCATGAGCATCTGGATTTCTTACTGTTGTACTGGGTTTGCATGGCAAGGTTTTGGCAATGAGAGGGCTGCAGGGGTGGCTTCTGTGAGAAGCTGCCAAAAGCTTCCCCATGTCTGACAGAGCCAGTGCTAGCCAGCCCCAGGACAGACCCTCCACTGGCCAAGGCAGAGCCCATTAGTGATGGTGGATTGCCTCTGGGATGATAGAATTAAGAAGAGGAAAAAGCTACTGCGTAGGAGCAAACTGCAGCCAGAGAAGACAGGAGTGAGAATATGTGAAAGAAACAGCTCTGCAGGCTCCAAGGTCAGTGCAGAAGGAGAGGGAGGAGGTGTTCCATGCGCTGGATCAGATTCCCCTGCAGCCTGTGGCGCAGCCCATGGTGAGGCAGCTGTGCCCGTACAGCTCATGGAGGTTCATGGTGGAACAGAGATGTGGAGGATCCCACACTGGAACAGGTGGATGCCATGACACCGTGGGAAGCCCACACTGGAGCAGATTTGCTGGCAGGACTTGTGACCCCACAGAGGACCCATGCTGGAGCAGTCTGTTCCCAAAGGACGGTACCCAATGGGAGGGACTCATGCCAAAGCAGTTTGTGAAGAACAGCAGCCAATGGGAAGAACTTACACTAGAGAATTTTGTGTAGAACCTTCTCCCATGGGAGAGACTCCTTAGTGGAGCAGAAGATTGTGAGGAAGAAAGAGCAACAGAGATAACGTGAACTGATCACAATGCCCAGTCTACGTTCCCCTGTACCACTGGAGGAGGGGGAAAGGTAAAGAATTCAAGTGTAAAGTTAAGCCCAGGAAAAAGAGAAGTATGGTGGAAAAATGTTTTTAAGATTTGGGTTTATTGCTCATTATCCTACTCTGATTTCCCTAAGTCGATTCTGTCTTGCTCGCAACAGTAACTGGTGAGTGACAGCTCACTGTGCTTATCTTAACCACAAGGCTTACAATTTTATTTTCTCTCCCCTGTCCAGCTGAGGAGTAATAGAGCAGCTTCAGTAGGCAGGTGGCATCCAGCCAGGGTTAATCTACCACAACTGTACAGACACATGTAAACGGTAGCTTTTTTTTTTTGAACTAAAGCAATGCAGGCAGTTGCAGTAAAAGGAAAGATGAAAGAAAGCCACAGGATAAGAGAAAAACTCTCCCGTGAACAGATTTGTCTTTGACTGACAGAATCAGAACATTTGTTGTTCACAAGCCACTCCCATAGCGAAAGGTTGGCTTTTAGTTCTTACTAACACCTAAAATATGGGTTGCAGAAATAATAGTTCATTTCCAGAGTTTAGGGCCTGTTTTTTCAATCTACATACAAGAAAGGGGGAAAACAGAACTGCTTCCAAGAAAAAAAAAACCAACAAAACTGTTGTACAACTCTGACAGGTTGATAGTTTGAAATGATTCAGAAGTCCAGGAGCCTTCCAGCAGTTAGACACCCAAAGCTGAGATGCAAAACTTACCTAGGTACTTATGTACTCCTGGAGGAGTCAGTGTCCAGAAAAACAAGAAAGAGCTTGTGCTAATCTGTGAATGCATAAATGTAAAATAACTTCCAATTAATGCAAATCATGTTGTGACAGACAACATAACAGCATGGAAGATGCTTGACTAACATATGTTGATTCATACAGGATGATTGTGGTTTCTGGCACGTTTCCGAGTGAGTTAAAAAAAGATGTGAACCTGTCTGTTTCACCCAGAGGCACAGCAGTGGCAGCTTGTGAAACATCACACCTGAAAAGCATTTATGTGACACATCTTTCTTCTCCCCCGACACACAGTGCAAAATCTGTAGAACCATTGGATTTTTTTCTTGTGCTTGTTTTGCATTAAATAAACTGATTTAACTCATCATGAATTCCTGCCATCCTCGCTGATGAGGTATAAGAAAAAAACTGGGAAGTACCAAATGTGTAGTTCAGAACAAAAAAACCCCAGCGAGCTCTTCTTTGCATTAACACTCAATCCCCCATATACAATACTGACCCAGTCTTGTAATCCTTCCAAAGCCAAAACTGCCAGTTAGCATCCAAGGAGCATTTTAGGATGAAGAAAAGGGTGCAGCATTGCCAGTTAATTGGTCCTGATCCTACAGAGAGTTATACACAGATTTAAACACTCTGTTCACAGGACCAACCCCACTTGTAATGCCAACATCTGCAGTGTAAACTGAGTGCTTGCTTAATTAACTGCAGGAGGAAGGCAAAATCTCTGTCCATTCACTGTGTTGTCACATGGTGAAGAGTTCTGGCACAGGGAATCGGGCAGGAATGTATGGCCCAGGCTAGGGAAAGAGCAGGGTCCCTTCTTGCTCAGTGAGAGTGTGCTCAGTCACACATCAGGTTAATCTGGTTGTCAAATCCTGAACTGCTATAAAGTAATTCTTCAGTGAAAGAAACTAATCATGCCTGCTCACTGACAAAACAACACTGAGAACAAACATGAAGCAGAAACAATAGATGATGACAATTTAACTGAAAAATAAAACACTAGGAGTAAAAATGTCATGTCCTGAGAAGGCTAATGAGATAAAATACAATTAAAAGGAGCTCATTTTTAAAATGGGTATTTTCAATGATGTGAAGTGGTATAAAATGACTTCTCTGCTTCTGTTCGGAGGCAAGAAACAGTCTCCCAACTGCAATGCTGTATAATGTCAATGGGGATAAACAGAAAAATCCCTGCAAAATCCACAAAGGATCCCACCAAGAAAAAAAAAAAAAAAAAAGTATTAAAAAAAAGTCTAATTCTACCTTAAAAGAAATTGCAGGATTTCCCTTCATGTTTTATTATACCCTTCTTTAGCAGTCAGCTGCCCCTAATATCCTCTTGCAACAGGACACTACAGAATGCTGAAACCCCTGGTAAATAGGATCCGGACGCAGTCATCTCACCACATCGTTGTCTCTATGGTAACCTAGGCCAGCCCTAAATACTATAATCCTGCTTTACCATAGTAAAGCCAGTTAATGACTTTCATTGAATGCTCTTGCCAAATAATGGTGCTCTAATATTTATTGACATTTCAAGTCTGTCCATCTCTTTGGACTATTCGTTATATTGAAAATTGATGCAAACACAGCATTTGTAGAAGAAATGAAGCTACTACAGATTTCAGCCTTTTGATATTATCAAGATGCAGTCCTGCAAACTTCAGATCCTAAGTAACACCACTGACTTCAGTGGCACCGCTGCCAGGAGCGAGTCCTGCAGAGCACAGAGGAGCTGGGGCAGGCACGGAACAGTCCTTGGCTCTTGCCATGTTCTCATCAGACAGTGCCATTAGCAGTGGATGACCAGAGCATCCCACTGGCATGCACTGGATGTCCTAATTAAAGAGTGAATAAATGCTGTGTGATGGGCCCTGGGAAGAGAACACAGAACAAGTAGGATGGGCCAAATAGTTAAACAAGAGAGGAAATATTGCTTTGTCAATACTAGTGACAATTTAATTATTATTTTCCACAAACGTTGCACTTAGTTCCTTTTTGGGAGACAGATGGTTAAGTCCCTGGAAAACAGAGAAGCCCTTTTGCTCCTCAGATCATACAGAAGGATTGTTCTATTTTATTGCTATTCTATTTTTTATTGCCCTACTTTTTTGCCTAGCTTTTTGCTCCAGTTTTCTATTGTTTGGTTTAATTGCTGTGGAAAAGCTTTACAGAATATTATTATTACTAGAGGGTTTTATTTTTTCTTGACGGGTGAAAAAAGTTGGCTGTAGGGTTTAATACTATCATTTTCTGTGCTAGGTGTAAGTTTGGGCTCAGGAGTCTCCTTTTTGTTGCTTTAAAGGACCAGACATAAAAATCTACCTACTGAAATTCAGTAGAAGTTCTTTTGAAGCATCTTCTACCCTGCATAATCGTGCACGAGGAGGGCTCACCCAGGGCTTGCGTGTGCTTTTAGTAGGATGGGGTAGCACGCCATGAAGAATTTATAGCGGGAAGCAATCTCCTGCTGTTACACATCCCTAAACGTTAGTGTAAAGAGACACTTAGATATTTAATAGGTCAGCAGGATAAAAAAAATAAAATACGCAGCCATCAGGGTTGGCTCCTCTGCGACATATGGACAAGGGATATGGAGATATGCCCGGCCATCCCGCTGCCCGAGGGAGGTGGATTAAGGGGGCCAGGGGAAAGAGAAAGAGCACGATTAAACCTGACAGCGCTCCAGAAACCCCACTCACACACACGCGGCTACCGTGGCTCCGCGTCGCGGTCCTTACCGCAGACCTCGGCAGATACCGGCACCAGCCCTCCCCGGAGGCTCCGCGTCCCCGGCCCCGCTCCCGTCCCGCTGCCTCCCCGCTCACCTTTCGGCGGCGGCCGACGAGCCCGGCACCGCTCCGGGGCAGCTCCCGCAGCGCAGCGGCCCCGGCGCCTCGCCCAGGCAGCGGGAGCGGGCGGGGGAGGCCGGGAAGGCGGGTGGGAGCGGCGCGGCGATGCCAGGCGAGGCAAATGGCTGAAGCGCAGGGGCCGGGCTGGCGGAGGGGCCGGGCGGGCGCGGGGCCGCGCTCAGCCCCTTTGTTCGCCTGGCAGGCGGAGGGAGGAGCGGGCACGGACCTGTTGCTGCTGAAGGAGGCTACGGCGAGGGGCAGCGGCCGAACCCGGAACGCCGCGGGATGCCCGCGCTGCCCCGCGGGGCTGAGGCGGGGCGGGCGGCGGAGCGGCCCCACCTGCCCGCGCTGAGGAGAAACTCCCCCCGTGTGGCGCCGGGAGGGGAGCGCCGGGTCCTCCCTCCCTCCCTCACCTCCGGGCGGGGCCGGGGAGCCGTGCCGGGTAGCCGTGCCGGGGGTAAGCGGCGGCGCTCCCCCGCGGGAGGCAGGGCCGGGGGCTTTGCCGCAGGAGCCGCGGTGCAGCGCCCCGGCTGGAGCCCCGAGGACCCGCGGCCCGGCACCGCCTGCTCGCTGCGGGAGGCGGCGGGGAGGCTGCACGGGGGAGCCTCCGGCTTATTCAGGTGTCTGCCGGCGGAGGAACCACGCCGTGGAGGCCAGGTGCAGTTGGCACCAGGGTCCCATTTTCTCCTGCGTTTCAAAGCTGAGACTCTCATCAGATTCTCAGAATTAGACCCTCTTTTCAGTTTCTTAAAAACTCTTCGCGTTACATTATTTGTACTCTGGGTCTGCTCTCGGCGCAGGCAGCGGTACCTAACACAGCTCAAGTCCCACGGCAGGCTGCAGTTTGATTTCTGCCAAGCCAGCAGACGTGCTGTCCTGGTCTTTCTGACCCATTCCTGATGCTGGGATATATCGTATTTTGTTTGTAAGATACAGTTTTCCCGTGATACTGCTGCCTCAAAACACTATTCATCTGCAGGTTTTCTCCTTTTCCCTCTCCGCTGACTCCAGGGTCCTGTCAGACTGGTTCCCCTGCAGTGCCCAGTGAGTGGCTTCTGGCCTTGGGAGCACTCCTGAGCAGACTTGAAAAGCTACTACCGTCTCCCTTCTCAAATTAAGCTGACAATTAATTGCTTCAGTGCTGTCAGTGTGACCATTGCAGCTGTATGTTCTTTCAGCATCACAGTTGTGATGGCTAAGTGTGGTTTGGTGTCTTCTCCTTAATTTTGTCCCATTGCTTGTACTTTTTGACATCAGCTGTGCTTAACTCTTATGTGTTGACTTAGCACTTAATAAACTGAAGTGCTTGCATGCAGTGCTGGGTAACTGTAACCACTTGAAAGCCTTGGCTCCAGTCGCGTTGTGCACTGACTTCAGAGCAGCCCTTCACCAGAAGACTGGTGCTCAAGCAGAGGTCGAGTTCCATCTTGACTGAGAGAGGCAGCCCTTTTCTGGGTGCTATGGAATAGATAAGCAACAATCCTTAAGTGTCACCAAGGTCTTAGAAGAGACAGTAACCACAACATGTGGCTTTAGCATAACTGCAGATTTGTCACTGTCCCCTGATTTGGGTCCATTACAAGGTTAGAATGAAAATTTTGTTACATGGTTTTATTCCTGGCTCGCTGGCAGAAATTTCCATGTGATACAGGAGATCTATTAAAACCTGCCAGAAATAACTCCTCTCTCTGACATCAGGAATTAATATTCTTGCTGTTTCATGTTACTTTAAATACTATATTATTCAAGATGACACTAAAATTAGACAACTGATACAGCTGTGGGAAATTATTTTCACTTTTAAAATCTCTGTTCTATTTCTCTGTGGAGTATTGTCTCTCCTTAAGGTGCCTGACTTCTCTTCATACTGATGAGAGTTATGTGACCGTGGCAGCAGTATAATATCTGAGATCATATGAGATCATTCTGACTCATGCTTTCTGAATACATGACAATTTTAACCACCACTGGGTTTTCTTAGCTTCCCTTCAGGTTTAATTGCCACATTCCAGTATGAATGCACATAGAAGTGTCTGAGTTATAGTTTGTGTAGACAATTTGAAAAGCAGTGGTGTGTAGAAAGTAGCATATTGTGTTTTTATGGGCCATGTTTGCCCCTGTGGCTGGAGCCAGCACAAGACCTATACAAAATCCAATCCCCATGGAGATCTTAGCCTGAGAAGTCAGGTAGCACTTGGCTGTTGCAGACTTCATCCTCTGCCCTCACTGAACATTGCCAGAAAGCAGATCATGTAGAATGCCCTCAATTCTGCTGTATGAAAGTTCAGCTTTGGGCAGCAATTCCATAACTTAGTAACTCAGTCTACTTTCTTCCCATCAAGTTTCTTTGTAGTTCCCCATGTCCCTTTGTCAATAAACCCATTAGTGAAAACAAATATAAGGGAGTTGCTGACCTTGTAGCATAACTTCTGCAAAATACTGCTGCTCTGTGGATCATAGGCCAGGATACTTGCCATGGAGAATAAAGCTGCTCATCAGTTAGCCTCACAGTTTCTCGTAGAACTGGACATGATGAAAAAACTGGGACACCCATTGTGGAAATCATGTTTTATTTCCTTGATTTCCCTACTTACCCTGAGTTCCCGAAGCTCCATTTATAATTAATATACAGGAATAACTATGTCTGAAGGGCATTTTTTCTCACCTATCTTTGACATCTTATCTTAGGATGAGGTGAATCATCTTTTGGTATTTCTCATTTTTCTCCATTAGCTGTAAAGTCAGACTGGTGCAGCTGTAGACAGTTTTTAAATACCTGAATTACATGAGATGAATCATTGTCCCGGTGTAGAAAAGGCCTTGTCCTAAAGAAATCGGGTATCACACAGTTTACATGATACATAATTTGGTGCCTGATATGCATTTTGTAGCACAGCTGATGCAACAAATATTCAAGGGGTCTGATAGATTATTGTAATACTGCTACTAGGCATGAGCATTGCTGAGATCCTGTGTTCTGCAAGGGGCAGTTAGCCTGGGGCAGCAACATTAGAGTGCTGAGTAGAGGCAGGAAGGGAAGCATTTGCTGTGCTCTGTCCCAGAAACCTCAAGTGCCCCCTGCCTAGTCACATACAGCAGACTTCCTTCTGGACATGCAGCCCATGCTCTGTAATACTCATATTACTGAACAGTTGTGCTCAGTAATAAAAAGGAAACACAGTTTGGAACAAAATAATTTTATCAAGTGTTTCTCTGGTTAAAAATAAAAAATCCAAATGAAGAAATAGTAGTGGGAAGGTTTTTTCTTCTAACACACCTTTCTGTTTAATCCACATCAGGCAAAACAAAGTCTTCCTTCTAGAAGACATAATACTGTGATGTCTCCAGTGCAGCAATAGGCAATAGTGCTGAATGCCTTTCTCATGATAGGGTCACCAAACAGCATCTTGATTCAGAGTACATCTGTTCAGAGCTTATCAGGGCCATGCTCTTCTAGGGCAAGGTAATATATTTATTTTCTTTCTCCCACTGGCTGCACCAGCAGGTGCATTGCTGCTGTTCCCAGCTTGAAGGCTTCTCTTGCAGGATTGGACTATCATGGTAGTTGGAAAAAACGCACAGTTCCTCAGCCAAAATTAGCCAGTAGGTCACATCAAAAATTAATCGTCCCAGTCTCAAGTGGTTGATTCTTGGCAGAACTTCTCATTTAAGGAGGTTAGGAATAAATTAAGCAAATAATTACTTTATGCAGATGAAATATTCACTCTACATCCTATGCATCAAGAAGCTTTAAGCCTTCCTACATAGTAGGCTCAGTGTATGTCACAATATATGCAGGCTAGCTTCTGTAAGCAAACAGTCCTGCAGACAGTGCACCCATGGCAGCATGCCGCTGCATATGGGTCCATGTTCATCTTTTTACCTAGCTAATTAGGTGGGCTTTGCAGCCTTTTCTCACTGAGCCCATTACATTGTGGGCACATGTCCAGCACACTAGGCAGTACTGGTATGTCTGCACAAACTTGTCACAGTGTCTTCACACATGCAAAGCTGTCGGTAGGCTGTTTTTAGTTTTCTGGACTGGTTGTTTTGTTGGGGGCTTTCTTTGTGATTTAGATTGGCACAAGGATGTATTGAAAAAATAAATGTTGCAGCATGAAAATTCTGGAATAGATAATTGTTGAAACTTGCTGGTATTCCTTCTTTGAATAGATCACTGGAGTATCAGATACATAGTGGTAGTAGCTGATGTCTATGTTCCCTACAGTGCCCAGAGATCTGCTTCATGGCTAGAAGCCAACATGTAAAACCAAATCAGAACAGAGAAAATAAAACCTGACTTCTTTTGCTCATCCTGTGTTTAACAGCTGAACACTCCTGTGTGAAATACTTCTTGGCATTGTAACACAACAGCCTCAAGGATTGGTTTGATGCTATTGCTGGAACAGATAAAATAGTTATTGTATTTCTGCTGAGCAAAGATGCCTAAAATCCTTTTTTTGTATTTGGAATACAAAACCTATACATGGTGTATACATGATATGTTGTATACATGTGATGCAGGGCCAGGCTGATCTGCCTGTATTATTTTTCACACATCCCTGTAATATGTCCAGATAGTAGAATTTAAAGAAAAGTGCTGTTTGCACCATCAGGGTTATCAGCTTGTAGCAGATAGAGCCTTATAGTTGTAATGAAGAACAAATAGTAAAGATTTCTTCAGTGTTGGCTTGCATACTTCTGTGCACCAGAGACAAATCAATATTTGTTTTAATTTAAGAAAAAACAACCAGCATAAAAAAAAAGACCTTATTACCTCAGACATCTGCCACCCAAAAGAGTGTTCTGAATAGGTGCAACAGCTTTTAATGAGGTTGAAAGCATCCGATAAGGTTAAAAGATGGGGAATACACAGCATTTACTTAGATGAGCAATTGAGAAAATGTGCACATCCCCTAATTTGCTAAAAATAAAATCCAAAAGAATTTGGGAAAAAAAGAAAGCCTATCCTAGCTCTTTACATTGCTGAATTTATCCAATAATTTCTTCCCAGCCATAATCAGCGACAGATTGTTCCTATTGCCTGTCTCATCTACGTGTGTCTGTGACCATGGCCTGTGAGCAAAACACCTCATTATATGTACATTTCTCCCCACATGCCATACAGAATATTATCATGTATTGCTGTAGACTATAGGCAGCTTTGATCCCCTGAAAGGCAAGGAGAGGACTGGCACATGGATCCCACCTGATATGGCCTTACAGTGTGTCTGTAACCTCTGAAGTGCTCTGCAGTTGAGCACTGCAGATGCAGCTTAAGTTAACTGATGGTGTCAGTTGCTTGTGATCAGGATTAAAAGCATCACAGGCTGCTCTGAGTGACACTGCAGAAGAGTTGTTGCTCTTACAAATCTTGGGGGTAATCCTCCTCATTAATATATGCAGTCTGTGCTACCCAACTCTACAGAAAAAAAAAAATCTTAGAAAGGGAGCACTAAAAAGCATTTTGTTAGTGCAGTCTGGCAGTCATGTTCTGCAACTTGAAATGCACACAGATAGAGCAAACCAGAAAAGCCTGCAGGAAACAATTTAAACAATTTGATTTGGAAGGCGTGTGTGAATGCAGTTTTTGTACCCACATTGAAGGTGATCCTGATGCTCAAGGTGAAATCTACAGAGTTTCTCTCCAATGTGGAATAAGAGAAAGGAAAAATGAAACATCTTTAGCTAAGTTTTTTGAACATAAAACCATACTTGTTATCTGCATTTGGGGATTTAAGATACATAGGTTTTAGCAGAAATCAGGTGCTTCAGTGATTTGAGAAAGCTCTGCTGGAGGCTCAGCTGAACCTTTTGATGTCAAAATAAAATTGTATTTCCAGTAAATTCTTACAATTATTTCATCTCCCCCAAGGTGTATAATTTTAATCCTAGGTGTTCTGGCTCATCTTGTAGGTTAGGACACACACTAATGATAACTGTGGTTATCATTGGAGTATGACAATATGTACAACAGTAGAAATTGCAGTTCTGCTGTCAAGGCCTGTTTTTCTGGAGGAAAAAAATCCCTTTGAACACCCTTGAAGGTCATGCTGTGAAAGACTAACTGCTTTAAAGTGTGGTTTATGGAGCTTGGCCAAAGCACTTGAAGTGCTTTTGGTCATATATCAGCATTGTTGCATTTCAAATGGAATCACACAGTAAATCTTCATTTGCTAGGAAATTTTCAGGTCCTTTCATCTGAAGCTATTTCAGTGTTGCTTTGTTGACTCTTTGTTTTAGGAGGCAAAAAGTGTTTCTGGCAGTTTGGTAGCTGGGCACATCTTTAAAGAAAATGCTATAAATCAAATAAACACAATTACAAGGCAGAAGCAACTAATTCTGAAAAATATCGAGCTAGATTTCTCAAATTGAACAACAGATAGATCTGGCAGTGTGCATGCTGCATTTGTGAGGAAACAGGACATAGATTCTGCATACAGCTATAAGGCCCCTAGATCTTAAAAGGTATAGGAAGTAGACCAGAATTTTGAGCTGTGGCATGGTGCAAGCAGCTGATGAACCATCCCAGATTAACAGTGGCACTCTTCATACCGGCTTGGTACCTGTATGGTACATGTCAAGTCTATGCTGTTAGGTTTTTCTATCTCCTGACAGGTCCCAAGTTGCAGACTGTTAGGCGACCATCCCATGGTTAGAAGGTTGTATGGATACATGCAAGGCTGCATCAGTATCAAGAAACTAGAGGCAGAAAGCCTGTTGTGCAAATGGCACCACACAATTTACATCCACGTAGTTAATCAGTCCCTAAAATACAGCATGTACGTGACCTTGCCAGTGCTGTCTGACGGGAGCAGCCCAGGCCAGGCCCAACCCCAGCCAGCCAACCACTACCTGTGATCACAGCTCAGTGCTCCAGTTGTCACCCTAGTCCTGGCCAGTTTAGTTACAGAGACATTTTCCACCACCACATGTACAGGACACCTGCAAGGAGATTGTTTAAAGGACTAATCATGGGCTTAGAGAGCAGCAATGGCTTTAATCTGTGTGCTTTTACAGACTCATCATATAGCTTCAAGTCAGGCAAATGCTTTTCAACTTATTTTCTTCCTAGCTACAGATACTAATCTGCCTTCTTAACAGGACTATTATTATGTGAAGTATTATTACTATGAAGCTATGTAAAGCAATCTAAAAATACTGTTATCAGCTCCATGGTGTCACTCATTGCAATACAGACTAACTCATGCAGAACCCTCCATTACAGCTGCACCTTTCAAATGACTGATATTTCTCACCTGTAAATGCATTTTACAAAAAAAAAAAAAAAATTGTCTATATGCAGCTAGAAAATTAAATAGGATAGAAGAGAGAGGAACAGTGAAATTTAAGTACTGAACAGTTCAGGAAACCCTTCTCAATATTCAGGGCTCTCTCAAAGAGGCAGTAAGCAATTTTAGCCCTCAGATTGTCACCATAAATAATGAACTATAAATTCTCCTTGGGACAGAATCTATGTTCTGTGTGTGCACAGGTATCCTGCACTCATAGGATTTGATGTTTTTCAGAACCATGTATTAAAGAGATGTGGTATACAGCCAGGAGCAAAAAGGCAGGCTTTCCTAGCAACCAAAGAATTCTTAGTAACTCCTCTTGTTTATACTAGCACAGGTACACTCGAAAATACTATTGCTGAGTCTGATTAATACAAGTCTCTGTATTTAAACACAATCATGGGATTATGTATGTATCCATTAGGGCAGATTAATTAGAAAGAATTGCCTGTTAGCAACTGAAAATTAATTTCCTCTCTTAAAGCCTTTGCTCTGCAATACTCATTTTCAAAATTAATGCTTCTCATTTTTATGCAGCATGCATGCTGCCAAAGTGCTGATGCTTACTCCACACAGCATACTAGAAAGTCTACTGCTTAGACACTATTTGGGTCCATTGATACAGTAATCAAACCTTATAATAAATGACTGCATATTTTTCAGAAACTGCATTTGGTGATGTTTAATTTGTAGAAATATAAACCAAAAATTCATCTTTGTCATCCTAACCACATATCCTATTTTCTCTTGCATGAGTGTATTAATATATATATTATTTATTAACTCATGACCCAAATTCTAGCCTTCTAGTTAAAATGACAACCCAAGATGTTCTTCTGAAGTTAAGTTTTATCATATTTTTTATTTGACATTTTTCTCAATTTATACTTTGAACATAAATACACAAGTTTTATGGCTCATGTTACAAAAGACACTACTATGTGTTAGAAAACATATATAGAATATAGTGTAGTGGTTACATTTGCTCCCCTTTTTTCCTATTTTCATAACTTCTATTAGTCTAGAAAAGCAGTATCAGAAAGCAAAATCCAGCCTCTGAGCAGCACAGTCTGTAACAGCTATAGAACTATTTGCCAGCTGTAAGAGAAACTTTGGTTCCTGCCTCTTTTCATAGTAACGTAATTCCAGTAAGTTGCAGTCAAAAAGAAACATTGCACCTTGTGCTCAGTTAGTTACTAAAATCTAGTTCATGACAATGTGTCTTTTTAAAGACAGACATACAGCTTCTCTTTTGCTTTACAGCTTAGATAAATAGATAGGTATTTTCAAAACGGGAAAAGAATGAGGGACCCATTCATTTCTTACAGAAGTCAGTGTCTTTCAGAAGAGCAGATTTTTACTGTGTTTTTACTGTTCTTTTGATAGAACTGAAGAAAATTACATTTCAGCTGACAGAATAAATGTCTCTTTATAACTCTTAAAAATTACTGCTAGAGGATCCTGTAATAACACCATGCATTGACTTCCAGTTGAGTGTGTGGTGGACGCTACTTACTGCTCCTAGTGATCAAGATCCATCAGGGAGTAGATGTGATTCTCCAGTCCTGAATGCAGGGACATGGAATACCATGCCCAAGGAGCATGTGAAATAAAACCTGTGGTCTTTTTGCTGCAGTGTAGCCAAGGTATACTAGATTATAGATGCTTTATACACAGAAAAATCTTTTAATTTGTTTTTCAGTATACATACATTAAACTGCACAATGTAGTAGTTCCACACAGTGGGCAAAGAGCAGCTCCTAGGGCCATAGCTATGGAAGAGTGTAGAAAATGAAACTGGCCTTGATTTCTCAAGCCAGGGGGAACCTAGGTAGTAGGTCAGGGAGAAGAAGAAAATTGGGAAAATATTGCCAGCTGCTTGGCTTAGAGGCACTCTGCTTTTTTCTTTATTTCTTTTTTTCTCTACCAGAACAACACTAAGCCTATGCCAACACTGACAATACTCAACTGAAGTTGCAAGACACACAGCAAAAGACATGGAAGAAGAACATAAAACAGTAATGAAGATCCTAAGCCTACAATCCCATCTGTAACAAGTATCCTTTGTGACTCATTGAAATCCATGCTATTAACGGCTCAATGGAGAATGTGGGCAAAGCCTCTGAAATCAGAGGCTTTTTGAAATTCCTATTTTGGTGCCACTTAGCAGGCAAAGACTGCCTTCATCAGCATTCCCTCTGTCCCACTCACTGGCATCAGGCATCAGGGAAGACCTGATGTTAGTCCAGTGTTCTGTCAAACTTCTCAGTCAGCCTACACACTGATTTTGGGGTCTTCTTGATAGAGGCTTGCTTTTTAAAGTAGACAAGACTGAAAATTTTAGACATACACAAATCATCTGCAAAATTAAGAAAATAAATTTCAGCAACATTTTACAAACCCCAGCCCTACTGCTATATCCAACAAAATACCTCAGTCTCTAGTACCATTTGCCTTGAAATGGCACATGCTGGGAAACTGCCATTATGGTTGATAGTGATTTAAACTAGACAGATTAAAACAAAACATAGTGGAATCAATTAGAAGTAGCAGAAACAATTTCAGGGTAAGTCACCCTCTTAGTTGGATAATAATGGTACCAAAGTAGCCAGGTTTTATTTGGTTCTAGTCAATGCATATATGTGACAAACATTCTACTTCAGATATACTTAAATGGCATTTTACTGAACTAATGGATACTATTAGAGGTCTTAACAAAACTGAAACTTAATTATCTTTTCTCTGTATTTCAGTCTACTGATGAGGGAAAATAATGCTTCCAGTGACTATTCAACCAGTTATCTGCATTAAACGGATTTTGACAGATGGTACCTCATCACCATTTCTGGCAATGTCTTTATGAACTGAAGTCTTGTATTTCACACGTGCAGAGATTAGTGCAACAGGCAATTTCAGTTCAAAACCCAAATTAAAAGTTTCCTTTGGAAAGACATCAATTCACAAATAAAACATTGATTAAGTCCCTACTTAGAATTAATCTTTTTAACAGTACCAAAGCGACAGCTTGCCCATCTGAGGGACTGAAGCTTGCACCCCACTTTTCCAGTATCCATTTACAGGACTGTGGTTTGCTGAAACTGGGTGAAAAGAAGTGCTCATCACTCAGGTATGACCATTATCTCTGGTGTTGCACCGTGACATTACTTGATAGATGCTTGCCTGGGGACAGAGCACAACTCAGCTAATGTAGGACTTACAGTGATTACCTGCACTTCCTATAGATATTCCTATATTAGTATATTTCTTCCCAATTAATAACTTTATTAATTTACCAGATGTGCATGCCTCCTTAGAAATGTTACAATCCCTGTTTAGCTTTGATATTGAGTTGCAAAGGGAAGATGTTATATATGAGATGTATAGAGATGTTAGCAGCTCTATAATGCACAGCTGTCCTGCATCTGTATTTTCTATCTGCCTGAAGCCACTGCATCCTTGTAACTTTCTGTATAACAAAACCAAGTCACATACACATTGCACCTACTAAGAAAATTAATGTGCTTTTTGTATGGCAACATTTCTAATAATACTGAGCATTAGAAATTAGTATTTAAGAAAATCTATGTTCTATGTTGAAACAAACAAATACTGATTAATTAATTTAGACAGTTTTGTTCCAGCCAAACTCTGGTTTGTGGAATGAAGTTTTAAACTATTATAATTCTTTCCAAATTAATATTAGCTCACATTAGACTACATATTATTTAAAAATATTTGCTAATTTGTTAAAATCTACTGATCCATGCAATATGTCACTTTGGAAAAAGTAGGAACAACTGATTTATGTAAGCAGAAACCAGCTGAGACAAGGCATGTCTTCCTTGCCTTCCTAAGTGCTACAGAATTTAATTAACATAATAAAGATATTTATAAATGTGAGTATAAATAAGGTAAGAGATTCTAAAACCATTTAAAAGTCCCTAACAATTCCTTTTTTTTTTCCTAAGTATCAAAGACAGCACCAATAGCTAAACATTTTCCAATACTCAACACTGCAGAATGTTCTAAGTATGTGAGGACTGTCATGCACCCTTAATCCTGTGATCCAAGCCTACTGAAATTGCTCCCAGGTGTATAAAGTCTATCTGCTTGGGTCCCAAGCTGGCATTAGCCACAAAAGGATATCACACATTTTTTTAACAGCAAAAACAATCTTGGATCTTATTTAGTTCAGGTTAGATATTTAATAGCGGGATTTGCCAGACCATCACTGAAGACACTAGTTCATCTTGTCGCTGCTGCTTGGTTTTCTTGTTCACTCTTCTGTGTCCTTGGCCACCAGAAATTACTAAAACTGAACTTGCTTTCATTTTCCTAGATTTTTGTCTTTTACTTTTAAATGAGATATTCTGATCCTTCAAAAGCTCATAAATGTTACTGTCCTCTGGTCTGTGTTCTAGGGAGCTTGATCCATGAGACAAAGTAAGGGATCCAGAAGATGATGACAAGTCACTTCTTTGTGCAATGGACCCGACTGAATCCCCCAGCCAAACTGCAGTGTCCTGGGTGTTA
This sequence comes from Parus major, assembly GCF_001522545.3. Taxonomy (NCBI): domain Eukaryota; kingdom Metazoa; phylum Chordata; class Aves; order Passeriformes; family Paridae; genus Parus; species Parus major. The sequence continues at coordinate 92,624,716 of NC_031770.1, forward strand.
CTAAGGGAAGAGCCTGGTCTTTCACTGTGCAGAATGTTCTTTTGGTCATCATCCTTAGGTTCTGAGCCAGGAAGGAGGCTGTTCCTCAATTTGTTTCTGTTCTTCTTGTTTATAGATGTAGCTGTTACAAGGAACTTGACTGGACTATTGTGTGCATGGTATGACACCATTCCTCTTCCTGGAGCCAAAAGAAAAGACACAATTAAAGAACATTATTTTTCAGACCACAGTGTTCTACCATAATTAGTTCATGAAATTTGCTCAGAATAGCATAACACTTAAAGCCCTATTATATACATCCAGTCTTTCGCCTTGTGTGGACACTATTTACAGAAAAAAATCAGTACATAAATAATGTTCTACCGTAAGTGTTTTAGGATTAATAAATCAGATGAAATAGGGCATATGAACTTTACCTGAAGCATTTTTGTGCTCTGTTCTCACTACAGCATGAGCACATAAATACTGCTGATGTTTTAGCTGGCATCAACGCAAACGTAACACTGAGTTTTCTCCAGTAATCCCCACATATTTTGTGTAGCCCAAATCAATCCTGTTCTACCTCTGTACCTCTCCAGAACAGCATAAGAATATCTGTTTCATTGCAACAGACCCATCCACACTGTACAACAGGAACTAAAACTCATCTTTCTGGTTGTCTAGTTACCATTACAGATTCATAAGGAATTGACTGAAAAATATTTTTTTCTTTTTTCTTTTTTAAAGTATTTAATCAGTGGGATATTGGTGGTACAAGGAAGATTTACACAGTGCTAATCATCAGAATGTATGAAAAACAAATTGCACATGGTCAAATTGAGAAGCTATAACAGTATCAATAGATGTGCCTTTTAGAGCAAAAAAAGGGAGAAAAAAAATTGCATTCTACTAAGTAAGCTACAATATGAAAAAGAGCTCAGCTAGCAAGGGGAAAAGCCCACACACCTTACAAATCACTACATCCATCCCTAACTCCCAAATGCATTTCATGTTACGAGAAAACACATTCTGTTTTTACAGAAGTGTAATCATATAAAGGTGAATTATCACTATTGGAAACTTAATGGGGACAAGCTACGATTTTAAAATTCAAAATACGTGTCTCAAAGACTATAAAAACACATCTCTAAATGTAATGTTGCTAGATCTGAGAAATCTGACAAATCTTAATCCCAGACAAATGCAAGAATATATGACATAAACCAAAATAATAGAAACAGAAAATGGAAGAATGAGAGATTTTTTGATTCTGCAGCTATGCATATTCTTGTAATTGCATTTATTTTCACCTAAGATAGGTTCCAGATTTTTACAAAGCCTTTATCCTGTGTCATACCAGATTATTGCTGCGTATTTTGCTGAACACAGAGGATTTAATTTTCATTTTGTGAAGTTACATAATCTTTTTTTTTTCCCCCTGGAGGAAGCTGCAAACGGCTTGCCTCATAAAATATGCCAGCTTCCCTCTGCAACACAGAAGCTTGAGCAGAATTCTGAATCCAAAACACTGGGGAAAAACCCCTATTAAACACATTTTATGACCTTGCTTCTGCTAGTAGCTTAAACATTTGTATAGTGATGCAGCAGCATTTGTATGTTTGTATTTCAAATGGGATAATATGAAAGTAACTCATAAATACATCTCTCCAGATTGCAAAAAACCTCAATCACTGTTAAAATAATGAATTATATACTTTCATTGATCTTCCAAGTCTCCAGTTTGGGGGAAAAACGAACACAACCAATTTATTCAATAACCAGTTAGACAACATGCTCATTTTTCAGTATCTGTGTCTCTAAACCTAATGCATCTATTTTCCCTAAATCTGGTAAAAGACTGTCTGCATTCTCTTTTCATTCCCATATATTTGGCTGTATTCTGACAGGATTAATGCCTCTTAAATTATCTCTTAAAGAAAAACAGTTGTCCCCTCTCAAACAACTGGGACAAGACAAGACAAGTATCTGGATAATATTGTAAAGCTTGGAAAGAACAAGTATAATTTCATCACACAGCTCTTTTATCTAAACAATACATTTAATTTGGCAGGTTCACTTAAGTTACTAGCAAAAGAGAAGGGATATCTTCAGTACTTGATCTGTTTGAGAAATTTCACTCACCAGTTACTTTGGGAATCCCCTGCAAGCGCGGCACTGGTAACGCTACGATTATGCCCAGGTTTGTTCCAACCAGCAATAACCCATGGCACACCAGGAGGCTGGTCACAGAGACACGCTGCTGCCCTGTGGAGTTTAGCAAGTGCTCCATTACTGAACAGTGATGACCTTTGCTTTGATCAAAGCAACTTCAGGCAAACACAATCACCTGTAGCATCTCAATTCCACAAAGTGCTCATTGCAAAGGCAAATATTTTGCTGGATTATGGAATTACAGTTTACATACATGAAAATTTAAATATTATTGAACATCTGAAACATTCTGCCCCAAATCTCTGAACCACAGCATCTAAAGGTAGACACAGACTGTCTCTACAAACATGCTTTTATGAGTAGGCTATGTTTGTATATTCCAAAAAATAAAACTGAAAGGCATTTCACAATACTCAGTAACACACTAAAGACTCAAGCCTGCTCACAGTTGCTTTTTTCCCTAATTTTTAATCTGTGAAACTCTATCAGAACTGCTGAGTCCACCTGTCTAACTTTGGGTCCTCACATACAAGTATGGCATTGGCTTATTGGAAGAAGTCTAGTGGAAAGCAACCAAGATGATCAGGAGACTGGAGATACCAAAGGAAGTGCTGTCTGCACATACCTGATGGAAGGATGCACAGAAGACAGGCAGACTCTATCCACATGTGCACAGTGATACAATAAGACACAGCATGCTCAAATTTAGAGCATGAGAAAATTGTATTCTACACAGGGAAAAACTGCATCACAATAAAAGTGGTCAAAACTGCAGTGGGTTGCTCAGAGAGGTTATGCAATCTCCATCCCATCCCAAAGTATTAAAAATTTGACTGGACAAGACCTTGAACAAACAGTCTAATCAGCCTTTCTTCATGAAGGATGAACAAGACCACCTCCAGATTAAGTTCCAATCAAAATTACTCTATGATTTTATAGTTTTCTACAACACTATTTACAAAATTGCTATTTTTCCAATGAAAACAAAGCAATTTTTGCATGTAATGTTGACTAAAATATGTTTCATTCAGTTTAGATGGATTTTCAAAATGGCCTTGACAAGTTTCAGAAGAAATTATGATCTGCCCAAACTTTTGCCCAAGTTTATGGGAAGGAGCATTTAAACTCTGCTCAAAGCTTGAAGAGTTTCAGGTTCAAAACATACACATTCTCAGATTTATTATTAACTCTACATGTAAGAGAGCAGTCATTCCATCTTCATCACAGCTCTCTAGCTGTGAATCACTTCATTAGCAGGTAGAAAACCTTAATTCCATGTTTGATTTAACTTGAATGAACCCTCATGTTCAGCACTTTGGAGACGGATCTTAATTATGGTGTTTCACAAATGAATGCATTTTCTTTCTTGTCCCTTGAAGCTGAGCTAATTTACATCCAAGAATATATGAACTGCAGGCTCAATGGGGAAGCAGGGAAGGAGCAGCTTGACAGTCACTCAAAGCACTTGACTGGAAAACAGAAGGCAGACCACAGTTCAAGTCTTTCCTCACAGAACTTTATAAAACCAAAATATTAACCCAGCAGTGGTGTGTTTTAAGAAGCTCATATAAAACCAGATCTGGAATCCAAGGTTTGTCTATCTAAAAGCACATCCTGAAACACCCTAAAGGCACAATGATTAGGTTATCCTGGTCAGGTATAACAAGGACAAGTAAGTTTAAAAGGCTCCATCTAGTTGTGCAGACCTTCAGAGACTCCTGCATTGAGTTTCATGATCTGCAGGTGTTTATGGTGGTAGGGTGCATCATCCCTCCTCAGCTAAATAAGCAAGGATGGTCTATGTTGTACACAAATCACAAATCTTTTGAAGTTTGCCTTTTCAATGGGTTTGTTGTTAGGTTTTTCTTTGTTTTGTTTTGGCTTTTTTGTGATATTAATGGGATTAATTTAGTTTCCAAAACAAAGCACACAAAGGCACTCCTTCAGCACAAAAGAAGTCCCAACAGTAATGCCCAAACACCTCTGTGTCCGGAATTTTCAAAAATCAGTATTTGAATTCTATGATTTAGAGCCCAGGCTTGCTCAAATTATATATGGCTTGTGAGTCCTCTCCCACCATTTGTGCCACAGCAAGTGCAAGCTAAGGTGAGCTCAACTTAGAGCTTGTTTTATAAACTACAGAAATACTTGAGTACAATTTTTTAACTTTTAAGGTTATCAAAAGTTCCAAATGCACAGTTGCCTCTCAGTCCCCTGCAGAAGCAAGATGCTCCCATTTTTAAACAATGGATCTTTAATGCTTTTGAAGCATTTAAAAGATAACATTGTATTAAGGATTTCCTGCTCCAAACCTGAAGCAACTTTTAGGCAGTAATTTTTACCTGGCAAGTATGCTTTACTGTTTCCATAAGTAAAAAACCAAATTATCACCCAGCAACTAAGAATCTTAAAAACTGAGTGCAACCTAAAGCATGAAACAGCTACAGTGAGGTCAAAACAAAAATTGCTTGCTGTGAAATCTTGGAAAAGCACAAAACATCTGTATCTGAGAAGATACTTTGAAATAACATAAAACAACTAAAAACATATATATAGATTAAAAAATACTAACTTAAAATATTAATTTATCTGCTAGCCAAGGTTTGAAATCATACTTTGTTATTTTCTGACTTTTTGTTTTGATATATTTCAAATTCAGAGAAAAATAGTCAATCCAATTATCCAGAATGTATTATGCAATAAGCAGACAAATGAACAAGTTGAGAAGGGAAAATGTTAAACATATATTCCAAAGCCAATAAAATACTCATCTTTAAATAGCAGCTTTTAGCTCACACTGTTCCAATGAGGAAAAAAAAAAAACTATTAAAACCTGTAAAATAATCTAACCAAGATCTTGACTTTACAAGAACCAAAGCAAATAATTAAGCATATTGTCTGCTCTGTGTTCACCCTTCTCAGGTTTCCATTACAACAACCATCAGAGCTGGATAAATCCTCACAGATCTGAATTCAACCACAAGTAGGTGCAAGGACATTGCTGCATATCCTCTCACATGGCCATGCTGCTCTTACAATGTAGAAAAACAGCCCACTGTACAAAACTGCTGGGATAACCTAAAGTTTTCTCATCTTTTTATCATTTTCCAGCAGTGATCATAAAGCAACTGCATTTCATGGTCTGGCACCTGGCAGGGTGGGAAAAAAGCAAGCTGTAAAGCCTCATAGTAGGGTTGGTTTTCCATTAGAGAGGAAATGACACTTTATTTTCTTTGCTTTTACCATCTGTTTCCAGGAAACACACATGTCATTAGAGGATATATGGATATAAACAGAATACATCAATTTCAGCAGAAATCATCTCTTTGTTAAACAGGTAACCTGTCATCATCCATATGAGCAATGAAGTATCAAGGTCACAGTAATTACCGTAGTCTCTATAAAAGGGCAAATTCTTTTAGAGCTGAGAGCAAAAACATGTTTAAGGATGTCCTTTAATAAAATACTGACTGTGACTATGAAAAAACAAGTGGTCTGTTCATGTACAGTATGATTTTTTTGGTGTGAGCTGTGACAAAGGCTGGTGCAAAACTGCCTTTGTTGATCCTTCAGCTATGCATCAAAAACATTTAAGCATAAACTTGCTCTACAAACTTATGTTGCACTAGTGAAATGTGTATTTGTCTTCAGATGTTAACAGATTTCTCTGCTGCTCAGTATGCCCTCTGTTAAGATAACAGAGCTGAGCTTGGGATCCTTAAAAGCAATCCAGCTGTACTGCGAATCTACAGTGAACTAGATAGTGAAATAAACTACTAGCTGGACCTATTATGTTCTTCCTCTCAACCATTCTTTTCCTTTCTCACATGGCATTTGGTCTTTCATTACAGAACACAATCTTGTTACATATTATTAAAAATATTTCTGATGATATACGAAATAAATGTAGTGCAGACCAGTCTAGACTAAATGTCTATCCCACGGTCACCTCTGTGACCCTGGTTTCATTTCCAATCCTGAATTCCTAACACAAACTTTCCATAGCTCAAGAAAGTGAGAGCCCTTCAATCTCCAGTAGTCAGAAGTGGACTGCCACAGGTTTAAAATTACCTCCAGCAGCTAAAAGAATCTGCCAGACACAGTCCGTATTTTGCATTACTAAACTTCAGCACATCATAAGGACGATTGTCTTCTTTGCCATTTCACTCCCCTGTGATTCTGTCCTTTACAAGATGGAGAGCTTTGAGATTTAAAACTGTCTTCTCCTAAGAACAAAATTGGGGAAATTTAATGCTATGAGAACTCATTATTATGGTTATGAGACCCTCCTCCTCTGTTTAGTTACTGTAGTTATCCTTTAAGTACAGTACTGTAACTCACAGTAACCATTCCTGTCAGTGACAGAAAGTTTTTCTTTTACTTGTACTGTATAACAACAAAAAAATTTCATTAACTTAATGAAGCAACATTCCTCATATTTACATCACTTTAAGGGAAGACAGAGGTGACATCTCTAGGTAGCCTACTGGGCCATTATTACATATTGTTACTACTAAAATCCTGGGAAAAGAAGTCCAGCTTCTTCAATGTTATACAAAGATCTTTCCTTTTTTAATCTCTCTTCTTAAGACTCTTAGCAATACTTTTACACCAATTTCTTCTTTCATTTCAACACCTCTTGAATTTTTACTTATCTGTTATTTCTGCATATTAAGGAACTTCTGTTGAATTTCAGAAAGCTAATAGAGCTGTTTCCTCTAAAATTAAATGTCATAAAAATCTCCCATGAAGGCAAATGCATATATTGTAAATACACAGCTATTTCACCATGCTGTAATTCAGTTTCACTTTGTTGTTTTTTTTATCTCAGTATATACTATAGAACTTGATTTACTCTTTAGCTCATTTTAGTTCTGAAACTGCTGCTTTTATCCTTACTGCTGCTTTATTATGTAAACTCCTACTACTCTGTCTTTTAGCTTTTGTTGTTGCAGGATTTTTGAGATCATATAAAGAGGCCCAAGAGCTCTTGCTAAATAACTGAAATTCAGTTCATTTTTAGAAAGGAGTCTCCCTTTGAACATTTGCTGTAATAAAGTCCTACTCCCAAAATAAACTTCCATTTCCATTCACTAGTGTGCTTTATGCGAAGGCATTGAGAAAAAAAAAAAAAAAAGAACTAAAATGGGTAAGAATGACACCAAGGAGCTATAATTAGCTAAAATTCTTTTACAAAAATAATTGTATGTTATATCAGCAGTTTTATTGCCATGGCAATGAACACAAAGCTAAATTTTTGAATATTTTTATATGCAGAAAAGTATGTATAAAGGAGGTCTTACTTCCCCTTTCCCCCCCACCATGAACAGCAGAACATACTAAAAGTTAATCTTTTTACAACTGATCTTGATTTCTTTGCAAAGTTCTGATGATTTCAATCAAATTATCAAAGAGAGGTGATTTGCTGTTCAGTGCTAGAGCTACGGTCCAACACCACATGTAAAAAGCACCCTGTCTAGAACATGACAGACATAATTTATAATGGAACTTTATTGCAAAGCTAATGTCATCTGAAAGAAAATATGGCAAGAAGATGGAGACTGAAAAAGTGAAACATTTTTGATGCAAGTTTTATACCTAACTCCTGTGAGAATATAAGAAAAATCTGTGTGGGAAGAACTGACTTCAGCTAGAAGAACTAAGCAATAAAGCTGGCACACACATTTCCCATAAAAACTGCAGAAGCTTGGTCTATTCCAGTCTACAAAGAGAGAGAGACAGAAAGAATGGTTGTCCACTCATGGGTACCTCATGCTCAACCACTTTCATGTCTCTACTCCCAGCACTGCCCCAGCTCCCACCTGATGTGCTTGCTGATGCTAAGGTCCTTGTCACTCACTTGCTAAACTGATACAAGCCATTTCAACTGCCTATTGAACAGCTTCTGTCTTAAAGCACGTAAAGATCTTTAAGTTTTAAAATTTTATCCTAACAACCACAGGTTAGATTTAAGTCTAACCATTTAATTCAGCGAACTAGAGCTCCAGTCAGAAAAACACTGAACAAACTCCAAAATGGTAGCATGGGAGTGGTTCAGCTGAATTCTCTGGATTTATTGATGTAACTAAAATTAAGCAAGGGTTTTTTTGGTCCAGATGCTAGGCAAAATGACTTCATCATGCACTTGATTCTAAGGTTCCAAAGCAAATGCTAATCTCTGTAAAGTAAACACATTTTCATGACAGATTACATTGTCCAACTGTTTCACGGTCACACAAAAAATATGACCAAACAGAAGAATACACCTGTTTATCTATTTACATTGATAACCTCTAAGGAGAAGAGGCTACTCAACCAGCTCAGTGCACATTGTTCACCTGGGCAGCAGATGGACTATGACTTACTAAAACAAATAGTCAGGAAACACATCAGACTCAAAGTCCAAGATGAACCTTCTGATTCTGGTCCAATCTACAGCACTAGAGAACAACAGTGATTAAAAAAAAATGTTACCATATGATGTTATTCAGCTACCTGGCAACATATTGTGAACAGGTGTGGCTATGTTAACATCCTGGAGGTGTTTCAGTGTCTCCGTGTGGAACAGTCGAAGAGTAGATCCAGATGTGAAGGCAATCCAGACTCCCACTCCAGCCACAGCCATATGAGAGATCACCATCCCTTCCTCTTGATGGGCTTCAAACTGGTTCTGCAAGAAAAACAAGGGCTCTTTGGGGAGATGCAAGTCAAGAATATCAGTCAACCTTTCTTACCAGCCTTTCAGTGTAGGCACTGTATCTTCAGCCTCTTTGACAAGGACAAAGCTTCCTCTGCCTTGCTTAGGATATGTTCTAATAGCTGCATATGATGTGTTAATCTCCCTAGAACTTTTTTGGGAAATATATCATCATCAGTATGGAAAGATTCTCAGCTTTTGATACAAGGTTCCACCTAATGACAGAATAACTCAGATTTTCCGTTTTTTAAAAAATTTGTATGATAGGAGCTGGCAAGCCCAAAACAATTCAGACTTAAAAGGATTTTGTATTTCTTTATACTCCTTTGGGAAAACTACCACAGCTGTACTTTCATCTACAGCAGAACTTCTATTTCAACAATAAAAAAAATAGTTTGTTCTGACAGGGGGTCTTTTCGTAACAAGAATAATAGAATGTTATAAAAAGTCATATTTAAAAAGTAGAGTTTTTAAGAATATAAACACACTGTTATTTGCTCAATTACACACGTAACAATGTGAGCCTTAATTCTGCAGTTTTGTTTTTGACGCTTGTTTTCCCGTCCTTCAAAGAATTGATGCTTCCCATTTTAGAAGCTAAAATCCTCTTTCTAAATGTAAGTAACACAGCACTTTGAAGATAGACCTTTTTCCTTGATCTAGTGCCAGTTACAGCCTGGCTCCAGGAAGGCAGAAGCCTCTTTCTGTATGTCTCTATTAACATGTGAGATAAAGCTATAGTAAAGTTTCTTAATCATTAACAAGGAGGGATTTTTTTCCTCCCAGTTTTGTCTTGTAAGAAGACTGTCTCTGAAGCTGGACACAGCCTTTGATTGTTGTGCCAGCTATTATCAGAAAGCCAGTATGATAAACACAAAACTTACTTAGCTAAATAAATGGCAAACTGTTCCTTGGATAAAAATCTCTCACTGAGGGGTATGGAAGTAATAAGTGCTCTAACATTCACTTCATGTATTATAGACTCTTTATGATATTTGCAGACAAAGTGCAGAAGTATCTCCTACTTCCTTGTAGTGAAATACACTTTAATTTTCTAGGTGTTACAAGTACGAGTTACATTTTGGTATTTTTTTTTTTTTTCATTAACATCTAAATATGATAGGGTTATAGATATATTTTCCAAATTTTCCATCAAAATACAACTAACAGGCTAAGATCAGAGACAAAGAATTAAAAGATAGAATTTCCACAAAGCATAACTTTTGTTATTATGTTTAGTAAGCGCTTAATTTTCTTTTCACACTTTATTACTGCATAAATTATGATTTTCACAGAGAAATTTGTTGTTTAAAGAGAATGGGAATTATCTTTTGTGTGTTTCATTTGTTAACATTATTCTTCAAATGTTTGTTTTTTTAGTAAATGAACAGAATTTTCTCTTCAGCTGTCAGGCAGTGGTTCAGTTTTTGAGTGTTACGGTATTATCTTTTGATTCTTTGAATAATAACACTGCAGAATGTAAGATAAGCAACTCTGGCAGGCACATTTATATTCAGTTTTCCTGAAGTAACCACTATTCATTCGTTATCAAATGATATGCACAATTTGAAAATCATAAAATTCATTCAACAGAAGAATTTATCTGTAAAAAACATCTTCCAATGTCAGAAGCAGCCCTTATGACTAGATTTGCTGATATTCTCATCATCCATGTTCCATTGCAAAAAAGATTCTAAAATATTTTCTTTGTTTATAGACTCATACATCCCTGCACTAGTGACTAATTGCCTTTTGAGAACTTCTAGGGGATAAATCCATAGCAGCTGAAGCAAACCTGACCAGCAACTTGCACTCTTTGAAATTAGAAGGAAAATTAAGAAGAGTGTAAAAAAAGAATTTTCTCTGGAGTGATCCGACCACAGCTGACTATTCTGTTGGTGCCACTGAAAACAACTTACACATGCATTTTTGTCACATTCCATTTTAACCAGCCAACTCATTATACTCCCACTTAAGTCTGTCTGTCCTGCCATTCGTACAGCTGTGTGCTGGAACACACAGACCCATTTGAAGTAAAACTGTACATTGCAAACACCTGTAGAAAGAACTATTCTTCTCATTGAAAGGGTTTCTAACATGGAGCAAGAACACACTCCAAAACTTCACCTTCTTATGCATAAATTTTTGCATAAAGGACAGCTTTGACATCTGTTTCAATTACAAGTCTATCTGAAAACCAGTGAGCTGGCCTTTTACTTCTTTTTTTCTTTTCTTTTTATAACAAGAAACACAGATAACAAAGGAACAAAGATGTCTTATTCCATTTGTCATCAAAATAATTGAACTTCATTTTATTTTTCTCTTTTAGTTTTCATACCTACATTCCTGTCTGTTCAAAGCCTGGATTTTCCCCCCTCAGGCTCTGCCATTCTATCTACAGCAGCACAGGAGCTGCAGAAGGCATTGTGGATATCAGAGCCCAATGCAGCTCACCAGTGTTCCAGCAGTGTGAGACACAGCAGAGCCCTTCTTTTGAGGGAGTGCTCATTTACACCAGACAGCTGCATCAATTTCTCCAGGTTCAGGGGAAGAAGATAATGAGGGTCATTACCCCCAACATCAAACAAATGTCTTTCACTGCCTTAAAGTTACAGTACTTGGGTAACACACATTCATTCATGTATAGGGATTTCCATCTGTTTTGGTTACTCAGCTGAAGACTTCAGTGTAACTCCTGTATAGTTAGCAAAGTTTCAAAAACAAGACAAAACAGACTAGGAAAGAATGACACTCAACTGGTAACTTTATTCTATGAAATACTCTGGCACTTTTTGATGTTTTTGAACAAAGGCAAACTGCCTTTGCAGTGTACAAGATGCTCCAGCCACAGAGAGCATTATGGGGTGTAGGTCTGTACCCAACAGCAATACAGCTGTCAGATCTGGGGTCATTACTAAGTGACAAATTTCTTCACAGAAGGCGTATCAGAGTATGTAATTAAAATGTAACAGCAATTGGCGCATTTCTCACCTGTGCCCTGCCAAGGATCTTGAGGCATTTTGCCATTTTGGGGTATTGTGCCAATAAAAGACATTACCTAAAACATTTTGTTACAGTAACATATCATTAGAACAAATGAATTGAGAATCTTACCCATATCAGAGTGCGGGGCGGGGAAAGCAGACATAAGTAATATCCAAATCCAATAAACACAATAACAAACATGCTTGTTTACTAAAAATTATTAAATAAAGAAAAAATCTTAAATAAAAACCTTAGCAAAGCAAGGAAGAATGGAATGAGATTGTCTTCAAGGATAACATACTCTGCACTTAGCTAATGTACAGAGAGTTAAATACGAGATACCTGTGAAGCAAAGAGTGCCTCATAAGGACAAGTTTACAAAATAGTTTTGAATATGCTCATGGGCTTGCACAAATTTTGCCTTAAAACCTTGTCAGATGCCTTTACAGGTAATGTACATGATGCAGGGCACATAGTATGCAAGCATGACAATAGTAATAAACTAGCAAGCAGCTGCATGGCAGTATAAATGGAGTATCTCCACATAAAGTATATGGAGATATGAAGGTGCTCAGTAAAGAGGGAAGAGTAACAGGTGAGCCCTGTGTAACACTTGGTTTCTTGCTGATAGAGCAAAGATTAAGTTTATACAAAAGATCTCGAGTCAAATCTTTACTACTAACTCTCAACAAGAGAGAGCAGAGGGAGAATAAACTTTTCCTTGCTGCTGCTTCCTCTTGTACAACAAAGCTTCTGTTCTTCACAATAAGGAAGAGGCAGCTCAGATGTTAAAACGTTTGACATTGATGGAGTTTAAATTGCCCATGCATCATATAATACTGAAACAATATTGCCATTGGACATGGTAAGGACAACAGAGCAGATCACTTTTGGAAACATAAACCTAGGAAGTTATCAAAACAAGTCAGGTCACTGAGTAGGCAGCAACACTGAAAATATTAGAGACCTGTTTAGCTAGGTGAAATGAAGAGAAAAAGACCAGAATATCTTAATACCCATAATGAAGCAACAGAAAATCATTGCTTGTTCACAATTCTATGAGAAAGATGACATGCTATGCCATGGGTATTTGGATGAAATAAAAGATGACCCTCAGCCAGATGTACAGAAAATTGTGGACATGATTTTCTGAACGTGAAAGAGTTTTCAGCTGGTCAGTGGCTGATCTGTTTCCCAAGGGAAAGTCTTTTGGGAAACTTTTCTCTCTCTCTCTGTTTTCTAAATAGGTTTTTGGTTCCCAAAACAATGGTGTACAGATGTTCTGAATGTGTTTTCTCCTGTTCCACCAATGGGACAAGAGAGGTGTTGTTCCCTTTACCAATCATGTTAAACCTGTATCGGAACACCTTACAAAAGGGCTGAAATAAAACAAAACCCCAAAATAAAGGCTTCTGCCTTCTTTGGATCAAAAACCTCAGCTGTTGTGATTGAAACCATGCTTCTACTTCATGTCCACTAGTGACAGAAAATAATCATGTTAATGAACAAAATTATTTATATTGAAAAAACACTACTTAACCCATACACACCATTTCTTATGGTGCTTGCTGCAGCACTTATTGTGTGTACAATGGACGTATTATAACCTGAGCTCTGACTACAACAGATGGTTTAGTTGAGAAATGAGAAGAAACCTCCTGTGATGCTTTTATAGGAAAATCTGTAGTAACAGCTGAAAAGTGAAACTGCCATGTCTGAGATATTGCTAGAGTACTTGTTATTTTATCTCTCCAAACTTTTGTTTTCAACACTGCAGTCTATGACATTTTATGTAAGAGTGAAGAGTAATATTTAAACATTCTTTAATCCTCAAAGCTTGTTTAACTCTGAGTTTGTTCTCCTCTGCCAAAACAGCCTAGCATAGTCCAAACTGCAGCCATACCACCTGATTTAGGGAGAACATTGTTACAGAATTAGGCCAGAATTGACAAGCTTATTTACAGAGATCTGGCTGTGAGTATCCAGCCTCACACAAGAACAACCTGGCTCTGATTTCTTACCGTTTTCCTAGTGACAGTCTAAGGGATTTTACCAAAATCTGTAGAACAGCAACCATGAAACTAACAAAAGTCCATTTCAAGCACCTATCCAAATCACTCATCCAAAATCTTTCTCTAATCGTACCATTCAAACTACCAACAAAACAAACCTTGAAGAAAAGTGAAGTAGGAGAATCTATGTTCCAAGCATCTTATTAGATGAAACAAATCACTCAGAAAACACAGAAAAAGACAGAGGAAATTAGGATGTTAGCTGTTTCCCTGCAAACCCATGACAGTGACTCACAGAATCAATTGTACCAAACGGACAATTGTTGGGAGAAAACACTATCATCAAAGGAAAAAAAATGCAGCAACAATGCACACAAAGAAGGAGGCTGTGAGCTCATCATGACTCCTGTTTGAAAAAACTTCATGGCTGTAAACATCATGCAATTCAGTGACACTCTATTGTAGGTTGAATGAGAGGTTGAACTACTAATGTTTCATCAACTCTTGGGACTACTAGGATGTTCTTTTGGTGAAAGCTATAATTTTGACAGAAATAAGGGATTAACATTTTCTGGAAAATATGGTCACAAAGTGAATTTGAACCCTTAACACTCTTCTCTCATTCTGACAAAGCCAGCTTTTGTGTGACTATTCATCAGAAACTGCTCTTATGCAAATAAAACTTTTGTAGGTCACCAAGAAGAAAAAATCTGAAAAAATATATTATGACATTATCACAAGGTGCAAGTAATATCTAAGTAGATAGAGGCAGTCTCTCAGCTAAACCTTCTGCTGTAAATAACAAGAAATTCCTATAGGCACCCACTTCTCTGCTGCCTTACCTCAGATTTCATTTTTAAGAGAATCTTGTGCCCCAAATGCTCCATCATTTCCAAGCACCTTACAGAAACCAGTGGGTAAATGGGAGCAAGGTCTAATGAGACATCAGAAGAGAACACAACAGCAGAATTGCAAACTAAAGGAGTGAGATTTAAAAGAAATAAGACCACATTCAATAAAAAGCTTCATGAATCATGATGTTTCTTAAACGGATTTCCATCTTTAAAATTTCACCGCTTATACCCTGAAGCGTAAAAGGTGAGCAATGCTTTTAAAAGTGTTTACCTCTATGGAATGAGTCACAGTGCTGATTATGAAAATTTGTCCACCACATGCAGCCCAAATGGTCTCCTCCATCACAAGCAGACTTCTAACAGGCAGAACCCCCAATTTAACTATCTTCTGAGGTTCCGTGTTCCATGTCCCATCTTCAATAAAAGAAGAAGAAAGGTTATTAACAACCAAATGGTGATCTTTGCTTTAAAACAGTTCTGAAAATCCACTGCTTGTCTTTCTGCAAGTTGCCACTTCAAGCTACACTGTGATTTGTTTATGGTTACTTTTAGCTTCCAGGGTAAATTTGTAAGTATAAAACAACATTAATGGGAAAATCCAAACATAAGTACTCATGTACCTGTCAACAGAGCAAATTTTATCTAGATTAAATGATAATTCAGGAGTACCACATTGCTGTTGTGTTAAAACTGCTTTCCTCCCCAGAGGAAATACAGTCAGAAATCCATGTCTGACAACTATCTCCAACACAGAAGGAACTCACAACCAACTTACTTCAAGATGAATCAATTTCTAACCAGGACAGAATCATCTTTCATGTGCAAAGTAGTCAGAAAGATTTTTACTATAGGCTGGAATGAGTGCAGATCACTCTCTAAGAGCATTTTGATAGAACTGACCTTCCTGCTACTAGATGCTTCATTTAAGATGGAAAACAAACAAAAAACCCCAAAAAACCCCAAAGCAATAGCTAAAAAAACACAAAACAAACAAACAAAAAAAAAACCCAAAAAATGAAAACTTGGTCTTGTGCCATATCTTCACTTTTCTTACTTTTCCCACTAATTATAAAACCCGCAGTGTTTTCTTTGGACTGCATTTATCAGATCTAAATTAAATTGTGTATGTAGCACAGTCAATTATTCAGAGAGGTTCTGGTAAGAGCTGCATGCTTCCTCCTACTGCTATTGTCACTGTCAATTGCCATCTCTTTGAAACAAGGACTAGCAGATTATTTCTCCCCAAATTTAAGAACCAGCAACATGAGCTTCTTGAAACAGTTGAAGTTTTATCTTTTATACACACAAATTGACATATTAAGTACAGCAATAATAATTTTAATGTTTTCATATTAGTTAATATATTGTAAGTGCTTGTTGAATACAGTCTCAAAGATAACATTTTTGTCTATACATTATGATTTATTAATAATATACAAATCTGTAACCCAGATTAAAAGTAACTGGGTTTTACACTGAGATAAAATAGTTCAAAAAAGGCACAATTTCTTCATTGAAAAGTCTTCTTCCTGCACAAACTGCAGTAAAGTTGTCTACTTTCCTGACACTGGTTTCAACTCAGTAACCACTTGAATTTTGACTGATGAGACCAAAGTAAACACATCTTTAGGCAAGCACTAAAGTACAATTTTTTTCTTTTCCCTCCTGAAAACAAGTACATTTTCTATTATTTGCTTAAAGAATGGGGGTACAAAATTTCCTGCTTCACCAATTAGAGTGGCAGCAACAAAAATGAGAAGCATCAGTTCTGGAGTACTTCTCCAAATTTCTGTCATCTGTGTGATACAACCTTCGCTGAGTCATTCTCAGGATGTGGCTCTCTTCTGAAAGCATCTTTGTAGAAATGACATTTAGTTTCAAGCTGTCAAAATAATTTTCATTATTTTAGTTTGCATTGAGAAGAGTGCTTCCAGTTATTAGCCTGCAAACTCTCCCAGCAGTGTCAGAGTCACTCTGTTCTCTATGACTCATATGTACTATTAGCAATAAACTAACTTCTGGAGAAGTTTTCATTCTTTAGCAACCACATTACCCACAAATTAAATTCTAAACTGGAGGCTGCCCATACCCTATGATTGCTGTAACCACTGTAGTCAGTGCAAAGCCTTCAGAGAGTGAAGTTGCGTGTCACAATTTTCACTGTGCAAGGGATGCTGACTGCAGAACTTTAACAGCAATCTGTAGGTAGCACCATTCTTAGGGATAAATCCAGCATAATTCTGGTACATTCTTCCTGTCTATTTTGAAGGATAAGGACTGTGAGTTTGGGCACGGACTGGATATGCTGAGCAAAAAGCTATCTTTTCTAGTTATATTTTCACACTGAAAAAAACATTAACATAAAACAAAAGTTCATGGACAACTATTTTTCTTAAATACAGTCAAGCTGTACATTAATTTATATATAAAGCATAGCTGATACTGAAAGAACAGGAAAATAAGGATTTTCAGGATCTCAACTGTGGACTCATTTGCATTTTGTTTAAATTAAATTTCAAACATCTAATGTGTTTCTTTTTTTTTTTTTAAATCTGGAACTCTATGCCCTGAAGTTCCATGTAATTCCTCAGATGACTAAGCATTAAGCCTTATTAACAATTTTGATCAATGTAAGAAGTTGATGTCAATACTATCAATGTTATAAATACCAACTGAGTCATGAATATCCGATTCAACATATATGCCTAAAAAATCTCAGTTCTCACAAAACCCTTTTCTGTTGGTATATGTGTTAACACAGTACTTGACAATCCAGTTTAAGAGTTCCATAGGATTGGACATACAAAGCAGGTGAGATAGAAGTCTCATGTCTTTCATGCTACCACAATTCATGAAAAAAATCCCTGTAATCCCACTTGATGTATCAGCCCAGCAAACATCCAAAGCTATCACTCTACCCCTATGACCCTAGTTATGTGATAAGGCTATTCTCTGGTATATTTTTATTTCTTCCTGCAAACAGTGCTGTCTTCCAGATCAGATAGCATCTGAAACAGATGAGGGGAAAAAAGTGTAGGGGGACACTCTCTGGTCTAGTAATTAGAACAGTATTCAAAGGATGTGTCAACTGTGTTCTGGACCCTGCCTCAGTGAATGACTAATTAACTATACAAAGTGGAAAAGCACCAAGAAGACAAATTAAGCCCTATGCATCTCTCTCCTCTCATTTTGTGGCAGCCAGGAAGATCTCTTGAGAGTGGAAAGCATGGGTAAAAATCCACTAAAGCAAGGCGAGGGATTAAGCCTGATAATCCAACATACTTCTGTAAATGCTTTAACCACAGGCTACTGGCTAAAAGTAAGACCACGACTTCAGTTTGCTGACCAAGAATTTTATCACCCATCTCTAAAATTACTTAGCAAGTCTGTGTCTAGCTCACAAGTGGTTTAAGACTATCAAAATCACACTTTGAAGAAAACATAATACTCTCCCTGCCTCTCTCTCCAGATCTCAGCAGATCCTGTTCAATACCTGCCTGCACAGACTTCTCATTTGACACTGGCTGTTTCATGTTATCTGTCTGATCCAATGTGCATGGCTTTTAAAATCTAAGAGAAAAGAGGCATTATCTGTATCTATCCCACTTGTGTAAACACCTGCAGATTCAAGACATGCTTATGTAAGTAGTTTCAACAACTGGCACTATCCAGGTACTTAAAATTAGTCACAGCACTTGCAAAAAAGATAAGGAACAGCTTTGTTTGATGCTATAAAATCCTTTGCTAGTTACTGACTAAAGTTTATTTTTTCCTGGCAAAAGAGGAAAGAAGCAAGAAACAGAAGCCAAGATAAAACTTTTGCCAACAGCATCTCAAGGAATACTATATGGATTGCAGGTACAGCTGTTTGCAGGAAAGACATGTGTCTACAAAATCTAAGAACAGGGCCAAAGATAGAAATTAATCCAGGG
This sequence comes from Parus major, assembly GCF_001522545.3. NCBI lineage: Eukaryota > Metazoa > Chordata > Aves > Passeriformes > Paridae > Parus > Parus major. The sequence goes on from NC_031770.1 coordinate 92,643,347, forward strand.
GCTTCTGGAAATTAGATGTCATATATTTATGTTGTATATACGATGTCTGATATTTGCATATTAAATAAGTATTTCAAAAAAACAGAAGACAGATTTTATACTAATAGATCTGTGTCATGTCACTGTGTTATGCCACTATTTTTAATACTCTTTGTAAGTTACATGCCATAGTTTATACACCAGTATTGAACAGCATCTTGCAATGCATATATCAGACTGTTTAGCTGCATCAAAGGAAGGTCTCTCATGCTCATAAAATATTTCTAATAATTTCTATAATATTTTAATGCAAATGGAAATTATTTCCATTAGTGCATTTTGTTATTAGTCTTGTGATTTTTATGAATTTGGAAAATTAGTTATCCTTCTACTCACTCAAATTTAATCAGATAGGAAAAGTTTTAAAACAATGTTCATTTTATCTTTCTGTGGTATGTTTCCACAAAACCCAACGAAGGAAAGTCATACTATTTCACAATAATTTATAAGAATAATCTTCCAATTATTAATTTATAAATATTTAAAATATTTAATATTTTTAATAATTGTAATTAGTTAGTGCACTGAGCTCTTCATGTGAGATAATCTATTAACATGCAGTTTTATTTCAGAAAGTCTTTTCAAAGTTTGTAGTAGTCTTCCCTTCCTTTATGCTTTCAGTCAAGCTGAACTGAGCAAGCGCTTTTGTTGACAGCTTCCTCTCTTGCTTAGCAGCACTATTGATGGTTTCAACAGAGCTGCCAACACAGCCCTGGGAACAGCAATTCTTGGTTAATTAGTGCAGTGGAGCACAAACATTTTTTCCATCACATGGTACATAAACCAGCACTGTGGAGGAGTAAAATGGTACCTACAGAAGTCAAAAGTTTAGCACACTCCCTATCACTTGAAAATAAGATGAGACACTCAGGCCTGCTCTTCTAAACAATGTGAAACTAGGAATTAGTTTTAGGAGTTAGAATATTGTGCATGCATACTCATTTTTTCTTCCACATGCATCAAATTCTTCAAGTGAAACACCTGACAGAGTTCCTCCTAAAATTATACAGGGGTGTTACTGGAGGACCCAGCATGAAATATACAAATAAGACTGAAAGCAATGTCAACATATTTCTGGTAATGAGTATTATGTGACACTGCAAAGATAACAGTATTTTATCTCTGTTTCAGTATCACTGCTCTAGTCCTGCCCCTAACAGCTTAATACCACTGTTTATTTTTCACAGCAATACCTCACAACATCTACTTGAAGTGGCAGTTACATGCACATGCCAGAAATCCACTATTCAGACAAGCTGGAGCAGTACATGGATCCACTCAAGCTCTGACTTCAACATCGGCGTTTTACATTCCACATACTCTTCTTTCCTCAATTTATCTGTCAGAGGACAAGAATGTTGTACCAAATCCATCAAGGTACCTCACCAGTAAACTGTCTCCCCTTAGCCTGTATTTCCTTTCAGTTTTTGTCACTCTCCTTGATATTAATCCTCTGAAAATTCTCACTTGATTAGTGCCATAAAGGCCTCCTTAGACAGGTAGGTCATCAAAACTTCTGACCAACTTCAGAGTTCCCTAAGTTCTTATCAGTGAAGTCTCTTCTGTTCTGTGCATGGCCAAAATTGCCTCAGCTATTATTTCACCTGACCAAACTCTTACTGAAATACTAAAATATTAATTCTTCTACTTTCTGCCACAATAATTCTGAGTTTTTATTTTCTTTTTCCTGTTTCTCTCCTGTACTCTTTACAGGACTTTATGAAAAGGAAATGTATATCAATGTCGAGAAGAAAGGAAGTAGCTGGAACTGACTACAGTATATCAGGAACAGTACACCTATATTATATAAAGATTGTGATTTCCCTTTCCCAAGATACTTTTTTGAATGGAAGTCAAACACGTGCTGACCTTTTTTGCTATTACGTCACTCAGAACACACATCTGCTGGGCTGTCTGCAACCATCACAAAGGGGTTTTGTTGTTTTTTAAACAAAGACAATAGAACACACTTTTTCCTTAACCTCTTCTAAGTATGTTTTGCATGGAAATATTAACTCAGCCTGAGGGAAACACTAAATGCAGAATTTTTCAGACTGATAACCGTGCAAAAGTTCATAGACCTGTAAAGTAAGTCCTCCCCAAACAGTGTCAGAAATTTTGCAATCTGCATCATTCCCATTCCTATATAGAACAGCACTTAATTCACTAGCTGTCTCACAGTTCCCAAAACAAGTCTTGTCACTCACATAAAATTAAGAATTAGTGAGGATAATTATCAGGGTACTATTTTTAAAATTAACATATTAGCTGGCCTGCACCCTAGTGTTCTGTGATATTTTCACAAATCACCATGTTAGCTCACATTTAAGAGCCAAGTAGATTTTACAGTACCAGCACCTCAAGACTTTGCTTTTAGTTTATGTTCAAATACATCACAGTATGTATTTTCAAGTACTTAACAAGACATAAAGTACTAAAAAGTACTCAAGTACTTTTTACCTCATATGTGAAAATACATGGATACAAAGGTGTGTCACTAAAATATGACTACTTTCCAGAAAGAGAGTTGTGCACCTTCTACTATCCCACTAACATGGCACTTGCTCCTTGGTTTACTGTAAGACATCTTTTCCATTTTTTACTACTTCAAGATAAGACTTTCTGCAGGAAGAGAGCCCTCTGGATGCTGTTGATTTAACAAAGTTCTCTAGCGAAGAAAGTCAGAAGAAAGCACTTGCTGTTTATAAACAAACATCATGGATATTTATATTGCACTGTCTCCTCTGAGAACAACTGGAGAAATTAGAGCTATTTGGGTCCTGAAAACCAAATGAAACAAGTTATGAGTCTCAGACTACATAGAGTAAGGCATCAAAATTCAGTGAGTGAACTGATCCACACAGTTTCTGCCCATGGAGGAAGACAAAAGGACCCCAGCTCTGTCACAGACTGTGAGATAAATTTTCATCTTAGAAGAAAGATTATACTTTCTCATTCATGGAATCCTGTAACAGGCTGAACAAACATTTTTTCCTGTGCATCTCACAGCATTTGTCCTTCTCAGGCTTCAAATCGAGATGTAATGCAGTGATATATTTCACATTCACTTTTAAAACTTTACTTAATCTCCTTTCTGATGACAGACCAAAACCCAAGCTGAAGTACATGGCTGAAAAGTAACCCCCTCTGCAGAACAGAAGGCAACCCTGATGAATTGCACAAAGCTCCTCAGAGGTTGCATTCCCCCTCCCTCCCATTTCACTTGGATTCCTTTGTTTGGTAAATAGGTCAGTGCTCATAAAAACACCCCTCCAGGGCGTACTGCCTCACATAAGCACAGCAGCCAACTATAAGGAAGACAGACACTAATATGGCAGCAGCTGAATCACACAATTTCCATGGGGCATGGAGAACTGAAATAAGCTACACTGACCAAGCAGTAAGGAGAGGAACCACAAGATAAACTGACAAGAGTCAGAAAAATATCATTATTTCCCATCTCAAAGTTCCAGTGATCATGACTCAGACTTTGACAGGCTTTATGAACATCTCACTGCCCAAAACCAGTGTCTTCAGAAGAAGACAAACAGGGGATGCTAAGATCCTGGTCAATGCAACAGCCTCCATCTCATAACCAGACTGTAATGCAGTCTGATTAACAGCTCTGCCCCATCTTTACCATTCTCTGTAGATATGCAACCCATGAATCCTTTCTTCACTATACTGCCAAGGATGTCAGCTGTGTTTTTGAAGTGATCTTTTCTGGAAGAAGTTGAGTGATAATAACTGTATTCTTAAAATAGCTTAAATTTACCAACACCATTCAGAGAAGATGACAGGTTCACTTTAATGCCCCTCCCAGGTATGTAGAGAAACTGAAATGCAAAAAATATTATGAATCTAGGATTTAGACCTCACTCCTGAGCCTCAAAAGCAAAAGGAAAAAAAAAAAAGCTATTCAGTGGTTAAAAAAAAAAAAAGTTTTAAAGGGAACTGAAATGTAATGTCTGGCTTTGGATCAGAGACAACAGCTCAACAGGAAACCTACTGGGTTGAAGACAACAGCTGGACAAAGGAAGTCTCTTTCCCAACACTTTTTCCCAAATCCTTTGTTGCTTGTGAAAAAAATAAAAAAAAGGCAAGCATCCTGTACCTTTCCCAAACAAAATTTTTATATGACCTAACAGTGAACATATAATTTGTTCCAAGTTTATAGATACTGAATTTAGTTCCTCAGTTACAGACTGGTAGGATTTAGTAGCCAAGGTACAGTGCCTCACAAATGCAGCTGAACTGTTCACAGGGAACATCCGCACTAGAGAAGCATGACAACCATCTTTACTGCAGCTCACACAAATAAGGCAGATCTCTCCTTACTCTGTACTTTGCAAGGTTAGGAGTCTCTGAGGTAACATTTCACTTAAAACATTAAGGTTTCAAATCTTGAGCAAAGCCTCACTGATTTTGACTGAATAGATATATATGCAATACTGCAGGGAAGTTAGTGAGATGTACTGGAAGCATCTGAACCACCTCTGGAAAAGACACATGTGGTTCAGAAAATTTGCCTAGGATTCTCCTTTATTCAAATTATTTTAGCCAATTATTTAGCAAGATACAAAACAATCAACTGTGATGTTAATAGAGAAAGGAGGCCTACCATGAAATACATGAACTGCACACACAGGAAAGACTTATCCCATCTGTACAGTAAAAATGGGGTTGTCATTTAAAATGAGATATACAGAAATCTCTACCAGTAGGAGATTTCTGTTTCATAAACACCAGTACTGGGTAGTTGAGAGAAATAAGCACTGTGCTGTGTAAAATACTGTGTACTGTTGTTAGCACATAAACTTCTGGACTCTTGCAACACTGAAGATTTTAGGGTTTAGGGAAAGGTGGAAAATCAGTTGTCAAATGCATGTATGTTGAAAGTGGGAAGAGTATCAAAGTTCCTACTATCCTTCAAAAAGAGACAAGTCCCTTCAGACATACCTGAAAGAGTCATAATCCTAGTTCAGCAGTTTTAGAAGGAATTTTCAGAAAATATATTAGTGGAAAATTACTTCTGCCAAAATACACTGACATGTGAGTTCCTCAGGATGCCATCAAATCACATCACTATGCAGCATTACCTTCTGCTTTTGTGTAGATTGAGATGTTTCCATTTACCAAGCCAGCAAACAAGTATTGAGACCTATACGTTAAGCTCATAACAGTTGATTTTTCAGGAGTGAAGAAGTGTTGAAGTCGAATTTTCTTTGAGCCTTGACAACTTTTGTAAATAGAAATGCTGTAGAAAGAAGCAAGAAAAAATAGACCTGTGAAATTATGCTTTACATAGTTCTTGTTAGAATATGCAAGAGAGCTTTAGAATAAAATATTGGGGGAAAGAGGATTTTCTTCTTCAATTCTTGACACCCCAGAATGTCTGTGTAGACAACTTGCAATTACTTAACACTGACATATGACAACACTTTCATATTATCTTGTCTGCAGAAACAGTTATTCAAAAAAGAGGCATAGTAAGAATTCTGTTCAAAGCCCTTATTATGAGCCTATCTAAAACTTTTATTAGTTAAAAAAATAAATTTATATGATGTGGAGAACTAGGGAAAAGAAAAAGAAAACTCACTACCAGATGTCACTTACACTTAAAATTTCCATAATTCCTACTGATTGTTACAATGGGTATGCTAAGAATATTGTTAAGGCTGGAATTAAATCACTGATTTCTAGAAATGGTCAGTAGGCCATCAGTCCAAAGAGAGAAAAGTAATTCATCTCAGTAGTAGACAGCAATATTATTTTTTCACATGACAAATCCTGCATAATATGGCAGGGCAGAAGATTAATGGATTCCTCTTTGCCATTCTGAAAATTTTCCAGTACCTGAAGATTATGTTGCAAAGTTACAAAAGTAGTATTTATATTTTCAGATATTATGAACTAATCCTCTTTCATCAAAAAGATGCCCTGCTTTAATTTCAAATATCACATGGTGTAATTTTAAATAATGTAGAGTGCATTTTATCCCTGATTTAAGTGGAAACAATACATTGAGGTCACTGGGATAACATTTGGATACTTTTTTAAAAAGTAAACATTTTCTTATAAGTATCTCACACAATTTTTCTATAGTATAGCAAACTTAATCAATAAATCATACACATTACACCAAAAGCAAGAATCACCTTCCTTCTTCCATGCCAAGGCAAATAGTAGGCACATTAGAAGTTTTTGCAAGAATATTTTCAGAGTCTGGAGCCTTGTTTTGCTCTTTCAGCTTCTCCTCCTCTGGTATGTAGACCATGCAGAGAATCCGTGATTCCACATTGAAGCACTCAATAACCTTGGGGCTGGAGCTTTGAAATGAAACTATTGCAATCTGGCCCATCTGATTAGTACAACTGCCAATCTGAAATGAAAAAAGGAAAATAAATTAAAAAAAACAACAGACCATAACTGATACCTGTCTCCAGGAAGATCAGCATGTGAAACAATGACTGGAATGTCATTGTGCATCTCAAGTTATATGTGAGAATATGAATTTTCATGCATTAAGAGAATAATTCAGCACAAATACAAGACATGTCAAAACATTATATATACAAACTTGCCTTCTATGCTCACAAAAGATTTATGTTCTTAAAGCATAAATAATTTTATGGCCTATTCTGATATCTGATTCAAATGTATATACATTTCATAATGCAATTACTCTAAGTATCTGTGAAACATTGTTATTTTAATACCTAGTGGTCTAAATTGTCTCAGGTTCTTTTAAAACAGGTAATATAGTTGAGGCCTGTCCTTTGCACAGTAACAGGTCTACAAAGAAATGCTCTGTCCCAGAAGAAAGAGTCTGGAAAACTTGCTGATACAGAAAGCTAAATTCTTCCCTGATCCAGAACTAAGCATCATCAACATGTCCATAAACTTGTACATTTTAGGGATCAGAGAGAAGTCAAAAAGAAAAGAAAAATCTAGTCAGGCCCAGTACGTGTTTTTGTATAGTAACATAGTAAATCTTTCTGTTTATATGAAATAAAATAGGAAAGAGAAGAGTATTTTGTAGCAATAGAAAGATTTAATTTGCATGTTTTTGCAATGATTATTTAAAAATGGCAAAGACAAAAAGAAATTATATGGGTTGCCTTGAAAAAGACCACTAAGAAAAGTTGTTTCTAACTTTTAATTTGAAAAGATTCCCTTAAAATTTCAGTATTCTAGTAACTAGAAAAGCTCCTGAAACCATTAGCTTTCCTTTTTTTTGACAACAGCTTCTTGCCACCTTATTTTTTTCTGCTGGAATATCTGCATACCTGGGGTCATAGCAACATACAGAGGAAGCTGTTTTCCTGTGCAGATTTAAAAATATTATTTTTGGCTAAAATATTCTTAAAATACAAAACCAGACGGTAGGACTGTGTGTGACTGAGTGTAAACTCATATGGGTTTTAGCAGCAATTGTTACAAATTAACACATAACTCCCTTCTGAATGTGCTCAGCACTTTGGAATTCATTCTGTGCTGCACAAATCACACACGCTTAACTGACACCCTGCAGAGACTGGCAAGATCATGCGGACAAATTAGTAGCTAACCCTTTATATTTAAACAAATAAACAAAGACAACCCAACATTTCTTTCATATCTACACATGGACAAGAGTCACAAAAAGCAATGGAAAAAACCAGGACACAACCACTTTCAGATTTTAAAGATTACACTTACCCAAAGAAAACCATGTTCCACAGCACAGGAATCTGACTCCGTTTCTCCAGCAAGGTATGGTTCAGGATTATAAGCAGCACATTCAATCTTCAAAAAGAGGAAAAAAGAGTTGTTAGCACATTAAGAAAATATGCCTGTTTCTGTTTATTTTAGTTTGTAATTAACAAAAACATTTAAGGCTATCAAAGAATCTCATGAGGCAAGGAGTCAGTTCAGTTCACCCAGCTTCCCATGGGCAGGGTCAGCTGCACAGGTATTGTTCCTGATACATTCCTTATTTATCCCTACAGACTTTCAAGGCCAAAGACTACAAATTCTATTTTGGTGATCTGCTCAAGTGCTTCATGACTTTTATTAAGTTTTTATATGTCCCCAGCCTGACACTATCCCTGATGTAAACATTAGCCTGTTACCTCTTATCTCAGACACCAGGTACTTCTCTTTCTCTGCAGTTTCCTTTTACATGTAAGGCTGATATATGTCATGACCCTGCCTGAGACACCTCTTCATTAGCCTAAATCAACATTACCACTTAATTACATATAATTTTTTTAAACAATTGCCTTTTCAAATTTTTGTGCTCAAACTTATTATTGTCACTTTTTCAACTGACATCTCTCCAGCAGATGTATCAGCCTGATGTGTATATTTGAGAGCAGCTTTCTCAGCTGAACAAACCATTCTAGCAGAGCTGGTAGCAGCACTACATCATGGTCACCTCTTCAGAAGCCTGTTTCTACACATCTCATTCATTACTGCTCTTTGTAACAATATTACATTCCTAACCAATCCTTACCTTGCTGGTCTATTAAAAATTACTTTAACAGACCAACTAAACCACCTCTTCAGTCTGGATTTATGAAACTCCTAAATTCTCCTGGAGCATACCATGTGTCTGTCCTGCTGACTGTCATCCTTTTTATTTTTCTTTCCCCCCCAGATTATTTCTCCAGGTGCCTTAGTCATTGTGAATGCTAATACCATCATTCTTCAGACTTCAACTCCCTTCCAATCTCATGTCATCATGTTACTGTCAGTAAATTAATAACAATACTCATGATTTTATCATGCAGGCCATTTAAAAAAATAATGGAAAGCAACACCAGACTCAAGGTCTATATTTAAGTCTATCCCATATCCGAAGATCATTCATGAAAAAAACCTTTTTATGACCAGTCATGGATTTCTAATTTCCCTAAAATCCACGGCAGTTTCCTAATGCTCGTGTAAACACTTCAAAATATATAAGAACAATTCATAACTGTGTAGAGAATAAAAGGTTTCTAATGAGGTGTGATACTACTTTTTACACAGATTCTCTATAATTCAGACTAATGTTTTCATCTTGGACATCAATGTGCTTGTGATTATATTGTAGTGCTAGAGACAACTCAGTATGAACTTAGACTACTCAGTTAGCATTAACTCCCCATAGCCTGGCAACATCACCTCCCAACAATGAGCAATTAAAAAAAACCCCACAAAAAACAACAAAAAACCACCAAACCAAAACAAGTCAGCAAAAGTTAAAGAGTTCTAAAGTCCAAGTTCACTTAATTTTGCAAAGTGAAAAGTATTTTACAAACCTCTTTGAAGTCAGCAGGCATTAAAAAGTGATTTGCCTTAATAGAAAAAACATTATTTATTTGGCAAAGCAACTTACTATATACACATAAAAAATTGAAATCAACAGATGAGAGAAAGAGAAAAAAAAAAAAAGAGCCATCCAAACCTGTCTTAGCATGTCTCATTTAACATATGCTGAAGCTATCTATTTATGGTGATTTACAGTAGCTATGACAATGAAATATATCACTAGTGAAAAATAAGACAGTCTGCATGTTGGATATTTCCCAGGCTCCTTGTTACACCTCTGTGTCACTTTGCATCTTAGTCAAAAGTGATGTTTTTTTCCATAGTTGAACCCTGGTAGTTTAGTTCTCAGTCCTGACAGAAGCCCAGGATGCAAACTTGCTCTGATGGCTCCTTACACCACTGGGCAGCCTGAGCAGCACACAGCCAACAAACAGGATTATCCAAGCCAAGGTTCTCTTCCCACCCTGAGCTGAGACCTGAGAGCCAAACTGCAGCTGAGGCTTATGCAGTAATACTTAAGTAAGATTTTCTAGTAATATCAAGGACTTGGGAGAACAAGGAATGACATCTGAGCTCACATCCACATTACTTTAGGAGCTGCAAAACTGTCAAAGTTAGCCCAGGGCTGAGGCAAATACTGTCACACACTGCTCACCTGAGGTGACCAAGGCAAAGATCACCAGCCAGCTGTAAAGGTGACAAACTCCCCTTTCCTTTCCAAATAAGAAGACTCTTAAATGAACCATTAGGACAATTTGATTACAAGAACTGAGCCTAGGTGTTCACAGATCTTGGCATGCATTTTCAGGACTTACAAATGCCTAGGCTCTAAGGAAATACATACATAATTTAAGTTTCTGAAAAAAATTAAATTAGCTGGTTATTTCACCAGTGGCAACTTTAGAAAGTAGTCATTACAGAAAAAGCTATTTAATGGTACAAGCATGACTGGTTCTATGAGAAAGCAGAGTGTTTCAGTAAACTTTCGCTGCTCTGGAGACCAGTATCATAGGAATAGATTGTCTTAGCACCATTACACATTTCTACTGCATTTTGAACCACCAGTTATTTTCCCCCAACATCCAGGCTTATATACTCACATTTGAAGTGAAGCTGTCAGCTGAGCTTCCCTCCTGTGTAAGCTGTTCTAGCAGGGAGGGCTTGCAGACACACCTCTTAAAGCAGTACCCATGCAATGACATTAACTTAACTTTGGGATTCTATCCACACATACACAATTTTATTTCCATCACTCTTTTTGCACAAGACTTACTGACTGATGGTCAATAAGAAATCCTGTTGATACACAGGAAAAATAGCACCCAGCACTCTTCCCTTCCATCTGTTGGCTTGGTACTGTACTTATTTTCATCATTAAAGTCAGTGGTCAATAAGATTTCAAACTGGACACATCACATTAGGAAATGAACCATTAGGACAATTTATATATCATTGTTCAGAACATGACATTTTACTTAAGATTCCATGAAACATACTTTTGAAAAAAATATTTTTAAAATATTGTTCTCTGTGCACTAATAAAAATCAGAAATTCGAGGAGGATTTACCAAAATCATACCAGGGAAGGACAGCTTTCATGGAGATCAGACTCCTGCTCTTTGTAAGCTTTAGGTTACTTCTAAGCCACAAACACACACATGGAAATCTCAAAATGAACTAAAATTTTCCATCAGCTCTGTTTACACTGAGTGATTCATTCACATATGAAAGTGAATGTTATACTATGTAAAAATAAATGTTATGCTCCTTAGCGCCTCAGAGATTGCAGCATTTTGCATTCCTGTGACTCTTCTTTAATTGCTAATAGTCTTAAACCAGGGTAGCCACTCAAGAGAAATAACAGATGTGAACTAATAGATGTATTTACAATATGGTATTATTTAGAAATTATATCACACAAAAAAAATTATTGTAATCTCATATCAAAACTCCATTCACCTTAAACTCCTGTTGCTTGGCCATCATCACTGGCATGTGTCTAACAAGGAGAGGATGTTTTTCCTTTTTGATTTGATTCCCATCATCTTCTATGCAGAACCAACCTAACAGATTATCCTCCGCTGTAATGGAAAGAACAAACAATAAACACTCCACAATCCTTTACTGAATAATCACTTCCACCTTTCCACAGGAACAGAAAGGAACTCTGTCATGACTAGTCAACTGTCATATTTCTTATGGCATAGATGCATATATGACAGCTTAAAACTGTGAGCAAAAATTAAGTTGAGTAGATTACGTACATATTGATAATGCAAAAAAAAAAGAACACCTTACATTAGCAAAATTATAAGGATAGTCTCTTAATGCTCTTGTAAATTGAATATTGAAAGAGGAAAAGACACATCAAACCTCTCCTCAGACTCTAGGAAATCTGTTGGTTGAACAACATTTTTCTGCCTGTTTATGTAACATCACTACCAACTGCCAGCTATCATAATTATAAGGACCATCCTCCTGGAATGATGGAAACATCCATTCTCTCTTCTTTTTTGTTCCTTTGCTTGTCTTCCGTGAGACATCACAAAAGTGCTCTATTTTGACCATGTGCTGGTGAAACTTGCTTCCAAGCAAGTGAATGTTTCTCAGCTTAGGCATTGAAAGTCCAAGTATATTTGGAAACCTATTCCCCTGTGCAAACACAGTAGACTAATAACATCACAGGACAGCATATTTTTTATTGTTCTAACTTAGAGATTATTTCTGTTGGTTTAGATGCCACAATTAGTATTGAATACAAGAACTTCATTAAAATACTGCTGAAAATATATTCCTTCAAAATGAGTGTTTTATCTATAATGTTATTACTTTGCATTGATACAAAATCACTACTATTTACTGTATTGCAATTTTAAACAGCTACAGACAAATTTTCACCAAAAAAGGAAAATCATCCTCCAAAACGTAAAAATAAATAAATCATACTGTACATTGAGAGATATTCTAACTTGTTAGGAAATTTGAATAACTAAGAATTACCAAGGGCCAGTTTAGCCATTTGTAAATTGTTGATCCAAGACTGCTTGATAGCAGGGGTAAATGTATTGAACACAGCCGTAAAGAAAGTTGGCCGCCCAGACCTGCAATACAGAAAAAAAAAAGAAACCAGTATAAATGCAGGAGGTATAAATACAGTCATGGCTAAAAATGTTGAGCAAGATGAAATTTCATTATTTTCTAATACTTAGACAAAGACTCAGCTCTGATTTAAGTGTGCAGGCTATGATATGCCATTTGTCCATTTTCCTATACTTTACATGAAAAGTTATGAGGAACTGGTGAAGGAATACAGCAGTGACTGTTCCCTATTAGCTGTCACCGCCACGGCTCCTCTCTTGCTTCTTGCATCCAGAACACTGGGCTGAGGAACAGGAGAAAAGCAACACTGCTGCTCTGGAATATTAAAGCTCCCAGCATTACGACATAAAAGCAAAAGTCAGGGGCTTACCATGAAGACAGAAGGGAGGGAAGAGCTACAGATCCCCAAACCTTCACTTGTACATCTATACCTAACACGTAAACCAATTTAGAAAGCTTTGTAATCAAGATTTACACTGACTTGTCCTGTTTTCCTGGGAGTTGCAGCTGAATTCTACAGCGATCTGCTGCTCTGATTTCATCTTCTTTTTTCAAAATCAGTTTTTGTAAACCTGAGGTCCAGTCATGGGCTACGGATTGGTTCAAGTTCTGAAAAATTAAAAAAGCTAAGATTCAATACCAGTCTACCAGCCTGTTGCAAACAGGATAATAAGGTGATTCCTGCATATAACAATGACACATGGGCTTCAATGAGACCACATTTCCATCAAGGATAATTTACCCGTGTTTGTAAACACAGTTCAGAAATACCTGTAAAATATTTTCTAATGTATTTCATCTGAACATTTAATCTCATACTGCTCAGTTTATGATGCATAAATGGCATTCCCAAGTGTTTGTCAAATAAAAAATGCAAATTCGTATCAGGCGTATGTACAAGCCTTTTACTTTATTCCAGCATCACAAATTCTGTTACTAAAGAGAATCTTTTGAAAACATCTACAAATCATACTGAAAATATGCTTTTGTTCAAATCTTTGAGTCAAAATGTTTACAGAGCCATCATGAAAGATGTGTGGTCTAAATCTGTTTAAGATGCTGAAACAATAACTCACTGCAAGGTGAATGTTCTGTTGCAGAGAGTAAAAGCTCACCTGAATGAAACAAAGCATCAAGACTGCTAAGTACACAAAAATACACACACTTTCTACCATCAGAATTCTATGATAACTTAAGTGTTTCCCAAAAATAAAGAAACTGACCTCATTCCTCAGCTAAATTCTTGTAATGATCTTACACACAACTACCTGAAAAAGACAACTGAATTTTAAGTTTTCTAAGCATAATTGGCTCCAACTGTCAGAGCAGGCAGAAAGGTTTTTTATATGGCGAAGGGTGAATGTCTTATGGTATCTGTGCTACACATATTCCCAATTATGCAGATGAAATTCACCTTCTAATGCTTGTGAAGCTTTGTTCAAAAGCACTGTTTTCATAAGCTTCATTCAAAGTGCACATTTTCACAAAATGCTGTTTTATTTAATGCCTTGACTCTGAAGCCAAGGTATGTCAAGAGAAATTCAGCTTTCATATATTGATTCATATGCACACATTTGCAACCTGTGAAATTCAGCTTTCATATATTCATACATCTATGCATATTTGCAACTGTGGTGGCAGGTAGGAGTTAAAAATTACATGTAACCACATATAAAATGTATAAAAAACCAAGCAAAAAAGAAACTGAAGTCTCAAGACTTCATTTGGTGTTAAGTACTTTATTTTTTTGCCAGAATATAAGCTAAATCAAAGGGATGAGAACAAAGTTAAAGCAAAATACTTCCAAAATTCTTCTGAAAAATCCTTTTGTATTTTTGTGATTTATACTCAGTTTTAAGTACAGTTTTCCCCCAAAAGCCAGGATTATGAGCTTGGATGGGGACCAAGAACTTCCTCCAAATGACCATCCTCCTACTACCATGTCTAACTGCAGGAATCCAATTTCTTAACATCAAAATGTAATTCTGTTCCCATATAAGCTTATCAGCTATTAAACAAATGCAGAAACTTGTAGTATCCACCTACACTTAAAAACAATAAAGAAAAACAAGATTAGGACAGCTGTAATCTTTTTATAATACTTAGCAGTAAATGCATTATTAGAGGTGAAATTTATTCCACTTTTTGCAGAGAGAACTAAGGAATGTCTTGCACAACTCCAGGGAGAGGCAACTATACTACTTTACAAGAACAGACTTGAAAAATAAATCCAGCTTTGTTTATTACCTGATAATTTCCTTTAAGGCTGCTTATTAATTGACTAATTTGACCAAGTACATTCAAGTCATGTAAAAGGTTCTGCAGATCATGGTACAGTTGCCCTGGTCCCATATAGAGCTTGTCTGAAATGAATAGAACCATAAGGTTATACACAATAAAAAGATGCAATTCTCAGTTGAACAAAGAAAGTATCACAAAGACATATATTACATCTTAAAATCAGAGTGGCTTATTTCTACATATATCCTCAGAATTTCACTTTGTTGCTCCAGCTGCTTCTAATGTCCCTGCAGACAGATAATTGTGAAATGCACCCCAGGAATAATAGGCAGTAGCATATATCACATACAACTTATGCACTTACAGGCATTACCATTGGCATTTCCTTTTAGATCATCTTATTGCCCTTTTAGCTACAAACAAGATTCAAGTTGTTCATCTAGTATGAAGGAGAGCACTATCTGCAGTTTTAACATCCCACACTAGAATTGTAACAAATATCAAAGCTTCACTGGCCCCAAAATCTCTTGCTGCCATGAAAGTTTTGTTTAGCACCGAACAACAGACTTGCTGAACACATGAATGCAAACATTTTTCCTGAAGGATATTTTTGGTTACATGACAAGCAAAAAAAATTATCTGCAGCTTTTGCTATGATGGTTTAAAATTCAGTATTTGCTTTATTGAAATGAGACAGTTCTGGGTCATATATCCATATCCTAACTCTAACACAAGTCTGCAATTTCACTAAACCACTTGAAATTTTACTGCAATCATGCTTAAGTCAAAAAAGGATCTGTTCTTAGATCAGCAGCAAATCTGAACAGCAGCAGAAATATTTTATGCTAATAATAAGTACAAGGGCTTATAAGGGAACAGTAACTCAGAAAAACACACTGATTACTAGGATAAGGTGTCCATTTAAGTGCACAAAGCTTGCAAATCCCTACTAATATACTCTGACTACCACGATGCTAGGAGTGGAATGGCTATATAATTCCTTTGGAAACAACACTCACTCTCCCATAAAAAAACCCACACTGACTCATACAGAGTCAGCATGTTTCCCTTTGGCTGAATGACAGGAACAGGACTAGATTATCTTGCCAGGAAACTCCTGCAGATTCTTTAGCTCACACAGTGTAGTTTCCAAACCATGGATCCTTCATCCCTAGCACAGCCTTGGAAGGCGGTCTGTGGGCAGCAAACACCCCTGGATCAGAAGGATTTCAAAGGTGTGTTGGCAAGAACAGGATCTAAATACGGTGCTGGCTACTGGCTCTGCAGACAGCTGAGGAGCACGGACAGGAGCTGTGCCACCTGCTCTGGCTGCAGGGCAGAGGATGGCGGGCACAGCTCAGCGGGACACACACACCCCTGGCGCCTCCGCTCCCCCAGCCTGCTGCAGGGGGCACAGCACAACGCAACAAACCAAACACAAAGCTGTCCCAATGGCCTAAGGCAGAATGAACATGAAAATTAATCATGTATGAAACAATGCTACTTAAATCATTAGGATATTTTCAGTTAGGTCTCAAAATAACCATTTTCTGAAGACATTTTCCTATTTGGAAATGAAAGAGGCCATCACAATGTTTTTCTTTAATGCAATTTGTTATATTAAGCTGGAAGTCTGCCTTAAATCCTGAAAAGCATAAAATTTCAAGGCTCAAAGAAAATATTAATGGCTACTTTATTTCTGAGTTGTCGAGTTCACTGCAGGAAAATGCAACATAAACCTGAAATATTTCACATTCCCATAAAATTCCAAAATGTAATCTGGCCTTCAATTCTTCTGGTAAATTGGATCAAATAAATTATTTCTGTGCACTGTACTTGAGCACCAAACAGGGGTATGACTTCACTTTACTACTGTTTACCCATCCAGATAATAGACGCAACTATCATCCTCTTCTTTGCCTGCTTTGAATGATAATTTAAAGAACAATCTAGCCTTTCTTACCCTTAAAACCAAATTAAGAAAAGGTAATTACATTTATTGTATACCATGAAATGAAACAACTGCAAAGCAGATCTAAGAAAAAGAATTTTGAAATTATGGTCAGTTGAGTATATTTGCAGTTTTGTTTAAAAAAAAATAAAAATTAAACACTTCTCCTGAACTGCAGACTCCATACTTTCATTACGCTGCATTTTCACTTTCTTCAACCCAAATACTTGAAAAATCTACATCTGAAAAGATGTGCTTCTCTCCTCATACCTATCTTCTGACAGCTTACACCTTTTTTCTTACTAGCATCCACAATAATTGTAATTTGTTAAGTACCAGAATCATTAGTTCCCAGATGCATCAAATTGTTGACTTTAATGGGGCTACTTTCAAAGAAATGTGCAGATCAGTGTTAACAGGAAGTCTGGTGAAATCTAGCTAAAAACCATAATGTGTCTGGCACATTAAACAACAGAAATGATATCATTCTTGCTTCAAATTTCTCTAATGAAAAGATAATTTCTGGAAAAAAAAATGTACCCTGAACATAAATAATTGTTTCATTAGTTGAGCTTTTGGCAAAAGTTCAGTCACTTATCATTTACAAACTCCACTCTAAACAAACTCCACTACTAAACAAACCAAACAGCTGCTGTGAAAAAATTACTACAAGTATTTTTGAAATTTAGCTTTGTGGGTTTGAACCAAGAAAAAATTTACAATGGTCAGGCTGTGAAAAGCTGAGCCTGAGAGGCTTCACTTGTACGGGATGAGTATTTTCTCCCAAGCAAATTACATTAAATTCCAAAATTCAGGGTCACTTTTTGTTGCTTGATAGTTAGCAGAATTTTTGTTTATTGCTGGAGAACAGCCTTTAATGCAACATATAACCAGCAGCATCCAGGCAAGTCCTAGATGCTGCAGGACTTTATGCCATAGTCTTCCACTGAGTCCATAAAGCAAGCTTAAACTGCTTACAGAGATGGGCCTGCCCTGGGCAGTACATATGCCACCATGCCTAAGAATCTTCTTCTTGAAGCTTCAAATAAACCTACAAATATCTTTGTACCAGCCTTGGAAATAAGGCATAAATCTTAAATTTAATTCAGTAATTGTCACCTGAGTCTCTTTTGTCTGCGTCATGCATATTTTATAAGCTATTAATAAGTCAAGATAAAAAGGATGCAATATGAATGTCAAAGCAAATAAACTAACCTGGCATCTGAAAGGCTGTCACACAGGAAAACCAAACAAAAGTAATTTTAGGCTCATTCATTAAAAGATCACATTCTTAGTACAGAAAAGGAAGAACAAAATCAAAACAGTAAATAATTAACGAGAGCCTGCTCCCATCCTCTGTTTGAGAAAAGAGAAACCACCAAGAAGAAATTTTAATAGTCAAGGACTAAATCAATAGGCACAATTAATATCAGCCTTTCACCAAGGTCCTTATTGGGCACAAACTGACATAGAAAAATAAGACTTCAGAAATCAACAATGATGTAGATTCATCAGAAGTGAGTTCTCCAGAAAGGGATCACTTGGATTGTGTCTGGATGATAGAAGCAAGTTATAGCAACTTTATCTCTGAACTGGGTCCTGTAAGGGTTACTCACAACATCTTTTAAAATACAACTGGCTCCTCAGTGGTTAACCAAACGCAGACTGGTGATCCTGAGAATTGTCTGATGGAGGGTTTTTCTTGAGCGGAGGAGGTGGGGGAGAAAACTACTCTGTTCATCAGATATTTCTCAGTTCACAGCCACAGACTGGCTGCTTCAGCCCACACGTGTTCCCTGACCATTCAATTGCTGGCTATTTTTGGGTGGGTGTTCACTCCTTTTATCCATAGAGAGTGCACTGAAAAGCTCTTGGCTTCACTCCAAAGCAGATACGTGGTTGGTTTCTTTTGTACTGTGAAATATTTCACAAATGACAAAGACATTTCCTTCTCATTTCTAAGCCACTCTTGTTAATTATCAAGCTCTAAAACAACTTATTTTTCCTATGGGTAAGAAGTTTTTTATGGTTTTAGAGAAGGCTCTCCCCAACACATCCTACATGCTACAGAGTGTGCCTGGGCAGGAGACAAGGCAGCATGTTGTAACCAATAACCACATATGTGGCTTCAAAGGCAACTTTTTTGCATTCCACCTACAGATCAAGGGTGAAATCTTGGCCACATGTAATCCAGCAAGAATTTTTTTCACCAACTCCTTTGTTTCTAAGATTTTACCAGAGGAATTTATGCCTCCCTGCAACAGGCAAGTTTACTGCCAACAACCAGTAATTCTTGCAAAATTCCCAATTCCTTGCTCAGCATTAAAATGAAATACACTCAAGGTTAAAAAAGAAAACAAAACCACAGCTTGGTTTAGAGGGAAGAAAGGAGGTTAAAGTTTAAATTTATTTTGCTGCTATGTAAAATTGGGGAGATTTTGCTTTTTCTAACCATTTCTTCTTAGGTCAAGATATATTTGGCTATAATGCCAAACATTTATTTTACCTGCTTGTTTCCCAGGGTTACTCTTAGGACCACAGCTTCAAGTTCATCAATTTTGCCTGGTATGAAGCAATTTTTATAACCGAAACAGAAGCAACTCTGGTTGCTTCTTATAAATCTGGGTGATTTATACCCAGGCATTTTCAAAGCCTGCAGGAATACTCCCCAGGTGTAGTTAAAGTCAGTTTAACTTGGTTCAGGCAAAAAGTAGAATTTTGAAGGTTGTGAATAAATACAGACATGCTAGAGAAGTGTCTGTGTGCTAGTGCCTAGGCAGAGAGGGAGCATTCCCACCTCTGGCAGAAGGCTGCATTGCTGGGGAGCACAGTGAGCTGCCACAGCTCTCCCTCTGCACAGCAGCTGCTGCTTTAATAGGTGCTGCCACAGCAGCTGCCCCCTTGGGATTGTCACCCAATCCCTTGGGATTGTCACACCAAATTGTTCCCCTGAATTTCCAATTTCCATGGACACTTCAAGCATATTGGTTATCATAATCCTGAACTGATCACATCCTCTTCTTCCTCTCTAAGAATTACAAAGGGATACATTTATTTTCCATGGTTATTTGCTACCTGTAAGCATTTTCTACTAGCTTTTGCTGTGTGTTCTGATTTGCATTTGTGAATTACTATTTCATCACAGATTTATGCTACTAAAGACAGAGTAGAGGCAATCATCCATGATTTGAACATCTATTGCTGGGCAAGCAAACATAATGGCTCAGCTGGTCCCATCCCATACTGAACTCCTGTTTATCCCAATTAGAAGGATTTTCTTCAAGTAATACAATTCTATAAATCCAAATGTCACACAAATAAAATAAAAGCCTCAGTCAATATACTCTCAATATTGCAACTATTTTTGCAAACATTTCTGTATTGCCTATCATGTTGAAATGAAATACTGTTAATAGACAGACTGTTGGGTGTCCCCTTTATACAAAGTAACTAATATTGACAACATCTGCCTTGAGTATAATCATAGTAATGACCTTTTCTCCACATAGTTCAAAACCACAACACATCAATACAAATTGTCTTTGGAAAAGTTATACTGAAATGAAATGAAATGAAAACCAATGCATCATGAAAATTCAAGGTCCTTATAAAGATTACTTTGCTTCTGAGAGACACAGAGCCCTGAAGTCAGGCTAGTGTGGCACAAAATGGAAGATCATGAATGCTTAAATGCAAAAACCACAACTGAATCTGAGAAAGGCTCTTTTCCTGACTACTGAGGGGTAATGCACAATTAATGATACACTTGAAGAACATGCCAGATTTGAAGACCACTCTGAAAGCTTGGTATATCCCAAATTTGTCTTGCCATTTGCAATCTGGCCTTCGAGGCTGAGCACATTTGTATTGCTTCCTCCCACTGAGCCATCTGTGTGCATCCAGGCAGCACACTGAAACACCAAATGTTATGAAAGGAAGAGATTTGGGAAAGTTTCGATCCTCATATAGAGCATAAAAATCACCTGGGATGGGAGAAGAAGTTACATATGTGGGAGGTAACTTTAAAAGCTGCTATGTCTGAGGAAGGCATAACAAACTGGTATTTGTATAGGATTACACACTTGGAACAAATAACAAAAAAAAACCAGGCTGTTACACAACATTTCAACTACATTTAAACCTGAGAAGCTTGCACAGTATTCTGGAACACAAAGTATTATGATACTAGATGAATTCCTGATTGATTCATAATAAACTGGACAGATATGAGATTGTTAACCTATTTTAAACCATGTTAACCTATACTGTTTAAACTATCGTTAACCTATGTTAAACTATGATGATGCAGAAGTAATATATTTAAATCCACCATTTAAGTGTAGACAGAACTGTTCAATTCTTTAAATTTTTCTTTGATTGTCCTAGAAAAGTTTTGTTGATTTTTTTTTCCTGAAGTAATAATAGCCAGACAGCATCCCACTGCTTAATTTAAAATGCCCACCCTTAGGACAAGAATGGAGACTGTGAAGGACAATGTTGTACCTGAAGTAAAATAGTTTCCTGTACACTGCAGACCTTGATAATGAATATAAAGAAGAAAAACCAGAAATTATTAAGGTCCAAGATCACAGTGGTTGAGGAATTCTTCCCCTATACTTGGTACTTAATCCTGCTCCTGTAGATACACTATAGATACACAGGTTAGGTGTGGCAAAACACACCAATGCTTTACAGCTTCTTGGTGGAAGAGAACTTTTCAAAGTGAGAAACAGCATTCTTCTTTCACAGGTCTAGTGGAACTACCTTTCTCAGTACAAACAGAAAAGGAAACCTTTATGTGCCATTATTACAAGCAGGCTATCTATTGCAGCAACTAATAAACAGAGCTGGCAAAAAGATTATGAATATTGGAAATACCAGAAACACTAATTCATTTAGCAGTTGATAGTGATGTTATATAAAGTATTATTTCCTTTCCCTTTGCAAACTCCCTTGTCACAGAACACCTAGCTTTCTCTAGAGGGCTGGTGATGGGGGTGCCCTTCTGTACTAAATCTTTATCTTTCACAGAACTTGACACATCTAAGCACCTGTTATACACCAGAGGCACATCCATACCTCTGATATACACCCTTCCTGGAAATTCTGTGTGAGTGTTAAAGCGAGTTACAACACAGATGAGGTTCTTAGATGCTGAACTACTAACTCCCTGCATGCTGTGTTATAAAAGCAAAGTCCCTGACAGCCCCCATATCACCACCTTCCTCATATTTGTGTCTTCACTTGCTCACTCATACTGTTCTTGTTTCCACAGATGCATCAGAGAAGTATGTGGTGCAGGTTCAGTTGTCTTGTTTCTCCTTTATGAGAGTTTGTGAACAGCCAATTGGAATTTGACTAAAATAGCGATAAAAAAAATGTCCACAATCCTGGCTTATGACCTAAACAAGTCCATGGGTCAATTTAAAGTCCATCACAGAAAAGCAGACTTTCTTCCCTCATCTGGCTTGCTCTTTCACACTAAATCCATCTCCTGATCTCCACAGTTGCATGCACCCAAAAAATCTGAGCCACAGTAAGTCAACTGTAGGTCTTCTGAGATTATACCGCAATCTCAGGTCCAAACTACACAAGTTTTTGAGTAGCATCAGTCTCCAGGTTTGGAAATTTAAGCAAATGGGAAGTCAGGAATTATGTCAGAGAACAAGAGTTTAGTTGGCAGCCATCAATGAAAAGCTCACACGTGTCTTTGCAGTACAGCCCTAACTTAGGCTTAGTAACCTAGCGTGGAAAGAAGCAGCACAAGCACACACATAGTATTGGGTGATAAGCAATAAACACCTTGAGTTTACTAGAATGCAAACTATTCAGTTCAGACATGATGTAAGCAAGCAGTCAGGATATAGGCAGGACTCTCCATCATCAATCACCATGAAGAGCCTTATCATAAACATGAAATGACAATGTTCAATCTAATCATACTTTAATCATGCAAACATCTAAACATAATTTATGTTCTTAATTATTGAAATGGGTAATCTGAGCCTCTGAAATGAATGCTTTAATTTAACTATTCTCACTGGCATGAGGAGTGAGGGGGAGTTCTTCAGGTCCTAATCACAGAACCAAATACTACACAACACCCAGTACATAGAGTAGAGCTGGGAAACAAACCTCACAAGTCTCAATTCTGAAAAAGTATTTTTAACATGCTTTACCCTCACTGTTGGTTGCTAATACCTTTCTCTCAACTGGTAATTACATGAATGGTGAGACCTGTCTTTCTCATTATACCAGATCTGAACGCTGAAGAAATAGGTTGCATAAAAACTACCATCTAACCACAAAACTGCTTATTCACATATCTCGAGGAATAGCAAGATAAAATCAACAACTTGCAACTTCAAGTAGTGAGTAAGGTATTGCATTCATAGTGCTATACCATTTGTGAATAAAATTATGCAAAATAATGCAAAACTACCGAGGAAATGTAAAGCCTCTGAGACTGTGAGAAGTAGTTCATACATTGAGAGCGTGGCTTCAAGATTATATTAAGCTCCAGCTAATCCTGACCGCACAGGGAATTTCAGATATAAAAGGCCATAAATATGTTTTCTTCTGACAGAAGCAGTTGTACTGTGTCAGAGATTAAAGCAGCAGGGAACATGAGAGAGAAACACTGGAGCCCTGATATGCTCATTAGAGTGGACCCCACAGCCCAGCTCCCCAATGTCACACTATCTGGGACACTGGTCAGAGGTCTTCCTGGACTATGTACTGACTGCAGCTCCTGGCTCTGTTCCATGAGGAAGACAAATGCTGTAAGCAAAGACTTGAGAGTGAAAGAAAAGAAGTGCCATGGCCCTTTCTCTCACAAAGGCCAAAGAGAAAGGCTGAGAACAGCATGGACCTGGAAGCCCCTGCCCTCCTAAGGAGGGAGAGGGGTGACACAGGACCTCTGCAATGCACCTGCATGGGCACAAAGGGTGAGAGAGAAACTGGGTCCAAAAAGACAAGCACTGATATAAACAGGCAATGAAAGTACACATGTGAAGGCATTTAAACAATGAAAGTACTGCAGGGATCCCAAGACAGGTCTGCAGCCAGTTGTAAAGTGGCTGAGCTGATAGAGGAGCTCCCACCAGACTATAACAACTCATGTGGAAATGGCACTGTGAGGAGCTCACCTCCCTCCTCCATACACACCAGCTGGGTTTCTACTAATATTACTACTCTGTGTCATGATGTGGATGAGATCCCTGGCAACACAGAACAAGGTTTATAGGAAGTGGATGACAAATCCTATAACAGCTATAAAAAATACAAAAGGCAAGGAGAAGAATCTCATCCTGCATGGGTGAGACAAGCACGTAACACCTACATTTATCCTTGCCTAATCCACTAAATAGAAATTTATGTCCGCTTAACAAAGTGAACTATTTAATGTCACCCCATTTGCTCAGATGAACAGACTTTTTGGCACTAGATTAATTTAAAATCTTTGGTCTTCTGTTTGCATATATCAGTGAAAGTTTATAAACATAATAAATCTCCTTTAGTGCACAGTATTGTCTTCAATAACATTAACTTTAAAATAAAGACACATTATTAATCTTTATATATTGCATTGAGATGAAAGCTGGTTCAATTAGCAAGTCATGCCACATCATTCTTTCTAAAATCTTATCACCACTGCTGGAGTTGATATGTCATTTAATATTAGTTTTGCTTACTCTGGATATTGTATTATTATTGCTGTGCCTTAGAGGGATCATAAAGCTGACTTTTTTTCCTCTCCAATTCTGTATCTCTCATCAGACAAACCTGCAAAAAATCCCTGCTTTAATGTTAATAGCAAGCACAGCAGCACTATCTCCATTTCTGAAAAGAGCTGCAGTTCCACTGAGCAAGATGTTGACAGAAACAAGTGCACACTGCAGCCCATCAAACATCCCTCCCTGTTTCCCTGGCAACACTCAGAGGCCAACACAAAGTGACTGCATCAAAGAGAAGGAAACTTGGAAGAGAGGAATCATTTCTGCACTTCAGCATCATGTCACTACTATATTTGACAGTAAACAAACCCCACAGAGATCAAGAAGATGATCAAGTGGAAACAGAGTACAAATGTATCCCTGGAAGTCTGAATGAGAAAGGGGAACAGCCATGGCTTAGCAATGCTGAGCTTTGCTCTCAGTTACAAACTATAAACCTGTGAAAGAAAAAAAATGACACTAAAACCCAGCCATAAACATACTAACCTGATTTTTCAGTTCACTGTTTTTTTCAATGCTCATCGCTGCATGGATATAGAGTACAGATGGGCCTGGTTCATTTCCCCTTTCTGCCCTTAGACATATGGCTCAAGCTGATGTTTCTTTGCTTAAGTAACTGTCTGGTTCAGCAACACTGAACCAGTACACAGTCTTACCAGTCTGTCACTCTGCAGGAAGGCTGTACTTTCTGAGCTTCTGTAATCTTTAGCAGCCAGCTTAAATTGGAACTAAGGAGACAACTCTACAGAAAACCTAACACAATTAGGTGTGTATTCAAACTTGTCTGTAAAGGCCAGTTCAAACAATTCTGCATTCAGAGTAACAGCCACTGCAAACACAGTAGTATGTGCAAAGACAAGGCTATGATAATCTTCTTTCATGATTGTTTATACTCATTTTAGCTGGATCATTTGGCAGAAAAGTTTGATTAAACCATAGGGAGGCTTTTTTCAGTATACCCAGTATCCTTCAAATCCTTTTTATTCCTGATATTTTGATCCTTTTTATTAGAAGACTGAATTAGTATAACAGAGCTTACCAAGACAAAACTTAGTTCAGCTCACATTTTACCATTTAACCTGAAGGTTGATTTCATACAAATGATGTACCAAGTAATTTCTTTTTTTTTTATGATATTGTCACCAAACATGATAAAGCTGAAAAATCTCAAAAGCCAAGAGGTTCAAGTAAGTTCTACATGACTGTTCAGTAAGAAGTTTTTGTTTCTCCCCTCATGCTTTTCTTCCCCATATAAGCATGCTGACATGCAAGGATTTGGTCTTATCAGCTGTGAAACTGTTGCACAAAATCAGAGTAGGAATATTCAAGAATCTGTTCCTCCCACACTCACCTACAAAAGGGACCCCCAGTTCTAACAAATACACTTCTTTATATAGTGCTCTCAAGGTTATGCATACAGCAGCTGGTAAATGATAAGATAAAGGCTTTAATCTCATTCTCTAAGTAGTCCATTATTGCTTAAAAGAAGTTACAAACATGTTATTTCATCCTTGAAATAAAAACATAAGTGACCATAAAATTTTCTGTAGCTATTTACAAAGGGAGGAGCAAGAACACTTGACAAGAACCATCCTGGAGAGTACAGGGGGTATGTATAGTGTAAATGCTACACTCTGATGTTGCAGCATTTATGCCTCCTTATAGCACAACTATGGGAAAATTCATGTGGGAAGCCAAGGGTGCAATATTAAATAAATGTAGTGTGAAATAATGCCTAGAGCTAGCACTGAAATCCATATAAATTATAATCCATGAATAGGAATCAAATTACAATCTAAAGATATTAAACACATTTAATATTACCATATTTAGGCAGAAAATAGGCTATAAAAATAACTCCTTATGTATGAAAGTCTACAAAGTCTTAAAATTGATATTTCTCTTGAAGGCAGTTGGCAGACTTGTAGGGGGGATTAACTAGCACAGAAGAATTTGTAAACTTCAGACCTTGAGGTCATTTTTGGAGAGAGGTTAGGAGGAAATTACCTATTAATATAACGTTTCAAAAACATTAATTGAGGGTTTTTTTCTGAAAAACTAATTTGAACGGCAAGACTTCATAGGCTTGAGAGAAGTAAATTCTACCCTGCAATAACCACTTGTGTTCAGATTCTTAATTATAACAACAGGGTAGCCTGTTCATCTTTATTGAGAGAAACTTTTCTCTAACTATGGGATAAAGAATAGAGGTTCTATTCTAATACCAGTGACCACAAGACCACTGGCACACCACACCAAATCCACATTTTTGCACGTCTCCATGCTCTCATGCTTTAGAATTCCTAGCTCATTCATGCATGAAATTCTAAACTACGACAAATACAAGTAATTCATGTTGCAAGGCAGGAGTCTGGCTGCCACTTTTTGGAAACTGAGAGTGCAGAGAAAAAGGCTCTACTACCCTTCAAGTTACAGAAATCTTCATGGACAGAATGCTTTCCTTTGTTTTCAGTAGCCCATTGAATTTCAAATATGGATTTTAACAAAGTAGTCTGTAAAAGTCAGTAATATTACTTGTCACTTACTTGGCTTAGAGTTAATGATGACATTTTCAGCAGAGAGCTGGGGTGGGAACCTGCAGTTGTCTCCTTGGCCCTCACTGCTGCCATACTCTATGACGTCCACTTGTCCCAGCGGTACGCTCCACTTCAGTAAATACCTCTGCCCAGTTGTCACAGTGCCACTGCTTTCATAGGAAGAGCTGGAAGATGCACAAATTACTGCTGTGACAAGTGTGTTTCATGGCATACTATTTATTATTTTGGCCTCTAAAATCTACTGTTTAGCAGCTTGAGTACAGTGCACAACTTGAAAGAAATACACGCATCTGTTTGACTTTCATGACTGACCTTTCCTGGCATGCAAAGAGCAGCCATGCAGGTGCAGATAATCTGGTCTACAAACACCACAGGACTGCCAAAACCAATTCTTTTATTTCTATACCAAAACATAAATTACCATCTTTTAAGATCGATGTGCAATCTGAAATCCTAATAAAAGTGCTTGGGATTATACTTTGGCTCCACATTTTTCTTAAATTTTTTAAACACTTCTTTTTGGGTCCTAACTGCTATGTTTAGGAGAGTACAGATGATGGGACCTTTGAATGACTACTGGCAACAGGAAGGACAACATAACCTCTGAAGGGCTGACAAGCCAACATTTCTGCCAAGCCCCACAGCCCAGACTGTTCTGTACAGCAAATCTCTGCAACTGCTGCAGCTTCCAAGAGTAATCCTGCCTGAGCTGCTGCTTAAGAAGTGTATACCACAAGAGGCATTTCAGAGGAAAGAGCACACTGAGGAAGCTCATTAGGAATAGAAATGACATTAATACTAATTTTACTTTGTTTATGTCATTCTCTTATTCCCATTCAAGAACTAGTAACAAACATTTATTACAAAGGACAAAATAAATGTTAAAGTGAACAAAAAAGGTTTACTTCACAGAAAGTATGACTGAAATCCAGTAGTCAAATGCTTGAGAGAAACCAGCAAAATGCATTTACTGAGAACAGTAACTAAATGCTGAACTTCAACTAGTCAGCTACCTATTTGCAACACAGACTTTTGTTTCAATGAGGAAACAAGTATGAACAAAGCACAACTGCCACAAGTTAAGTAAATATTTATAAATTCTTGACCTAGCTCAGAAGAAACAAGAAAAAATAGGCAGGGCACATTTGTTCAGCCACTAGGGATAGCATCCATCCCATCCAGCTGCTCTTACTACAGAGTTAGGCCACCAGCTCCTGTTGGTATCATCTAGACTGTGTGAAAAGAAAGACCTGAGGGTTGTGTCATCTGTAAAAATATCTCTCTTTTGCAAAACAGGAATACTCAAACATCAAGGTGCCTAGAGTCCACTAGTTACAGAGGAATTTTCTATGGCTTGCAAAAGATACTTACTTTTACAGAGGACATGACCCTTGAGGGTCAGACTTGGCATGATCATGAACTTTTAACATGGAAAACAAAACCAGAAAATCCAAGACTTTATCGGTATGGAAGAAGATAAAATATGAACAGTTAAAAAACAATATCCAAGTGTTACTAAGAAAGTAAAGAATTTGTAAAGGTAAGGATCACAGGATAATTGACATGAGCTTGTTAATTTTCTGAAGTGTAGTTATTACATGGCACTTCCCACTCACTGTCATGAGACCAAGCAATCACACACTTAGAAATATATGTACAGGACTCATACATCAGTAATGAATTAATGTATCGACTCATATTATGCTTAAGAAAAGCTGTTCTTGGAAGATTTTACGGATCCACATTTTCTTGGTCAGAAGGTACCACCACATAAAACAATTTATGATACAAGCAACATATGAGTGTGAACACAACCTTGACATACACAGACACTTAGTAACAGTAATAATTACAGCAAAGAAAAGCACAGAAGGAACTATGAACAAATGCTTTTTTCAAAGCATTTCACCTTTAATCCTTCAATGTTTGGTCTCAGAGATAACAACCCTTCCCCATCTGGAACTTTGTTAGTGACTTCCAGGTGTGTTCTGGCTACCTGTATTAACCATTAACTAATGGGTTTTGGTTTGTTTGTTTGTTGGAGGTTGTTTGTTTGTTTTGCAGAGGGTTGGATTACATTGACAAATTGTGTCAAGTTACCAATCTGTGTGTGTTACAGTTTGAATTTAAGGAAGAAGAGAAAGAAGTCTTACCTTGGCATGCCTGTATTCCACTAAGCACTAATACACAAACACTACAGAGCATTTCTTTCTGTAATCTCCAACTGATACAATTTTCTTACAAATTTACTATAGAACTTCCAAATATCAGCCAGCAATTTGGAGGAGTATAACAAAGCTAGTTATCTATTTATTATGACTACTCCTAGAAACCATTAGCTACAGAAAATACAACAACACAAAGGCAATTTCCATCTGAAGTTCAAATGATCATCTAAAGAATATAAATTAAATCTTACCGAATATTTACTGTTGCACACATCAGCACATCATTTAACATGAAAAGTCGCCGTTCTTTGGTTTTGGTAATTTCTCCCTTGTCATTATAAACTGTTTCAACCATGTCATCAGTCCGTATGAGGTATCTGTTTCCACTGCTGAGTAGCTGGATTTTGAAAACAACCAGCATTGTATATTATACACTTTACATCCAACATAGCACACAAAATACAAAAACAATGGGTCATCACTTGCCATCCTAGCACAAGTGATTGCAGGTGGATTTGCCAAGGGAATTAGGTCTCTTTATAAATCTGTTTTTGATTTAGAGAAACAGTAAATTCTGGTGCCCATGTGGGCTTAAAGGGCTTTGCATCTTAATGTACGTCATGCTCTGGAAATCTTCCACACTGATAAAGGTTTCTTGGCCAAAAAAAAATGTTTCCTTCCACAGTTTCTCTGATTTCCTTCCTTAGTCCCTTCTTTCATAGTCCACTGAAGACCTACACTTGATTCTAGCTGCCCAGAGTGTGAAGAGGAAGAGTGTTCAGCCTGCTCTGTCCCCTGGACTCACACAGCTGAGGAATGCAGCTGGCAGGGTGTCACAGACTGTGGAGAAGATGCCATTTCCAAGAGATCCTTGGCATGTAAATTGCTTCTGACATTTGTCTTCAAGGGCTGAGGATCAGCCACTGTGTGCGTGTACTAGTCCCTTGTCAAAAACACCTCCATAGTGTCCAACAGAATAAAAGGGTCCAAAACTCACTAGTTTTCTAATCAACCACCTATTTTACCCTGGCTGGCATTGTTCCAAAACTGTATATGCAAATACACAGACTCAGGAGGGCCAACCATGTCCTGGGGGGCATCAGGCCCAGCACTGCCACTCAGGCAAGGGAAGGGAATGTCCTGCTCTGCACTGGCCTCACCTGAATTTGTGTGTAATTCTGGCTGGCATAATGTAAGAAAGGTAGGAAGCTATTAGAGTGTCCAAAGGAGGGCCTCAAGGATGGTGAAGGGCCTTGAGGGGAAACTGTATGAGGAGTGACTGAGGTCACTTGGTCTGCTGAGTCTGGAGAAAAAGAGACTGAGGGGAGACCTCACTGCAGTTACAACTTCCTCATTCATCACACAGAGGGTGGCTGGGCATTGGAACAGGCTCCCCAGGATAGTGGTCAAAGCCCCAAGCCTGATATAGTTCAGGGGGCATTTGGACAATACAACGTCTGGCACTTGGTGTTATTCTCGGGGGTCATCTTGTGCAGAGACGGGAGCTGGACTCTATGGTGTGGGTCCCTTCAAACTCAGCTGATTCTGTGATATTAACACACAAGGTCTGTGGGACTCTGTGAGATTTGGAGTGAATACTCATGTATATATCAATGAATCCTCCACTGCGTAACACACAAAACCTTACAGTCAGTATCAACTGACAAAAAGTAACCTGGGCCACCTCTTCAAAAGCACATTCTGTATCTTGGAGCTATTTGCAGATGATTAATAGCTGCTTCAAGAAGCAGGATTTTGACAAGTAGAAAAGAAAGTAAAATGTCTGAATCCATCTTCTAATGCACTTAGAATGGGAATACTGTTCTAGTATGACAATAAATTCAGTATTTCATTCCTGGTAAATAGCTTAAAAGAAGCATTTTCTGGTTGATTATTACTTTCCTAAAAGATGTGCTTTTATGTATCAACAAAACCAATCCCATTCCTTCAGCACATCCCCACTACTTTATCTCAGAAGTCCCCAGGATAATAACCTGTAACTTGACAAAAGCAGTAATTGAAGCATTTATGCTGCACTTCACAGGAAAGAAGGAATCATTTATGATACAAATAAAACAATCATACATATATCCACAGTACAGGTAGCTACTAATAAAGTCAAATAAAAATAATTGTTCCTTCCTTTTTACTGAATGTCCTCTAGAGTTCTTTCCAGACATTTCTATTGTATGATACAAATATATGAATGAAATAGACTGAGATTTTCCTTAAAACAAGGAACATGTTGGACACACTCAACAG
Source organism: Parus major (assembly GCF_001522545.3). Lineage (NCBI taxonomy): Eukaryota > Metazoa > Chordata > Aves > Passeriformes > Paridae > Parus > Parus major. The sequence continues at coordinate 92,674,698 of NC_031770.1, forward strand.
CACATCCTGAAATCCTTCATAGTTGGAAGCACTACTGTATAAGGATATGGTTCCTTTCTTTACACAGGAGTAATTCCTCACTTCTAGGAAAAATTAAAAGTTGAATTTTTCCACGCAGAAAATGTGCATGAGATTTTACTATATGTTATTTGCTACACTGCTACAGAACACTAATACTGCTGGGGCTAGTTCATTGCCCATTCCAGCATACAGTGGTGAGCCTCTTCAGTCCCAGAGGTAGGTCACATCTCACATTTACCACTAGAATTCCCCATTCTGGTTGAGCTCTACAGAAATAAACCAACATAGCTGTCTCTTTGGTCTCTATTGTGGAGATTACTCAAGGCCCAGAAACTGACTCTTACATTTCCATTATACTTTCCTACTTTCCTTACTTTGTTCAGGTAACGTTCATTCATTGCTTTTGCTATTTGTTTTATTTCACAACGCTGATCTGCATCCCTTTTCCTTTCATTTAACTTCTCTGCCAGTGTCTCAAGTTCTGTAAGAGCCATCTGTAGAGGTAATCTGTCAGGATGTCCTTTATTAGTGTTCTTCAACATATCCTGAGGGGTAATTATATTAAAAAAAAATAAAAAAAAATCAAATTTATTTTCAAAGTCAGGTTCCAAAGATTACAGAATGTACAATTACAACTACATTTTTTACTTGGGTACTACTAAAGAATAAGACCTAATAAACGTCTAATGAATGTTCAGACAGTACGTTGTTTAACTTCTGGAATATCTTAGTAATTCTTTAAAACTATATGGAATGGGATCACATACATTCTTATTTAAAGAAGAAGTTACAGAGAAGGGACATAACATTAAACAATCTGGCAATCAGTATTATACTATAATACGTACATGTCTATAAACAATGATTTAAAATGAAAATTTTCTGATATTTACTGTCATAATAATATTGTATTATCTTTATTACTGCTATTATTCCTCATTAAAACATGGACAGCATACTCCTACTGAAGTAGGAGCTATTACTTCATTAAGGCCACAACCGCCCTTCCAAGTCTTTCTCTTTTGTAAGCACACAGTAGGAACAGTTTGAATTATACTTTGTCTCCATTCCCAGAGCATTTAAAAATCCCTATATAGTTACTCTGTCTTCCTGCCATAATAAACCTGATCATTCCTACTACTTCAAAAACTTTCACCATGGCTTCTGACCCACATGCTTCCCCCACGACTGCCTCTGCTCCTTTACCCACAGTAATTCCCAGACCTGCAGTCCAAAGCCTTTGCTCCTCTGAAGCACCTGCAAGCACAGCTAACACACAGTGCTTACTGGGGTAGATCTGCTGTGGTCTGGAAGGAGGTACAAACAGAGTAAATTTGTCTGGAGCACATCTCTACTGGGGAATTGTGCTTTTCCTGCAGTTTGACTGCCTGTTTTGATGAGACCCAAGGAGTCCCTGTCAAATCTGTAGTTTCCATGAGAAGAGAAGCAAGATGCTGCAGGTCAGAAGGAAGCTGCAACATACTCTAGCAGGTCCTGTGAGCCAAGTAGTCAGAGAGCATACTGTTCTGCATCTCACTCCTATTTTAAACTATACAAGGCATTAATTTAATCCTCTTGTTTTTTAATTCTATGGAAAGTAATATGACTAAGTTCCTATCATGTTTTGAAGCATTACTAGCTAACAAACAGACATAAACAAGTAGCATACTTGAGCAACACCTTTACTAGAAAATTATTTATAAGCTATATTTTACTCAACAAGTAATCTATAGTAAATATAGTTTACTAAGGCTTTCCTGCAGTGCCCTTACTGGCTGTCCCTGCAACCAGACTATGAGATCAGCATGCTTAACACACTGAAGTTGTCTCTTTATTTCCCCATGATCCTCTAGCAGAAGACAGCTACCATGTAATCCCAAGGGTAAACTACACAAAAATGCAAAAGGAGCACCCTTTGGCAAACAATATTTACCTGCAATAGTAGAATGAACTGTGGAAAACGTTGGATAGGTTTCATCATTAAACCATACAGTGTAATGCGATCAGGGCTTGATTCCTGACATTGCTGCAATGCAAGAATGCCACATTTACTACCATGAGCACATTTCCACCAGTTACAGAATGAAAGGAAAACATTTCTTAAAAATTCTTCTACATTGCTTATAATTATAAAAGGAACACTATAAAGATTCAATTTACTATCAAGATTTAATTTAAAAATATTAAATCTTAGAAAAACTCCTCATTATTAAAAATGATGGCCTGCCACTGAATTGAAATATCCTTCTTAAATAAATACAGCTGGGCTAAAGCCAGACCAGCAATGCAGCACCTACAAATCTAAAAACCTACCTATGGGTTTTTAAGAGGAAATCTAAAAAAAAACATCGTAATCTCAGTGCTATGCAAAGAGAAATTTTGATCCTCCTTATTGGAAGAAATGAAGGAAAAAATGTTGATTTATATTTGGAAAGAAAAATATTAGAAACCATTATTTCAGTTACCAGGAATGGCAGATAGAACCAGACAAATTTCTTCGGCATGTACAAAAAAGCCAGAAATTGTCAGAAATAGGAAGGTTAGATGAAATACTCAATATTAAAAACCAAGCAAATCTGAATTATATTCAACTGGTGTTGTGCTTAAATTGCTATTTATTGCTACAACTATCAGCTTCACAACAATTTATTTCCATAGTTATCTATACAAACATCTATTTTTTTCCAAACAGTAGAGAATTTGATCTTCATTGCTGGTGGGCAAATGAAAAAAGGTAAAGAAGTGTCATCTGTCATCAGAGTTTGGCTGTATTTCTGCAAGCAGAACCCATGTGGCACTGACAGTGATGAGAGGTGTGGGTTATGTCTCTATTGGAAAAATACACTTTTAACAGTAGAAAGAAGTATGATGACATTATACACTCACTAGAGAGTCTGATCTTCATGCTGCTTAAGGCTTTCAGCATATCATCCTGCACAGAGTTGTCCACACTCCAAAAAGTTGTTAGTTAATTTAAGATCTGAAGACAAACCCCTGCCACCCTTCTCTAGGCAACCAAAGCTGCACTAGGCACCCAATTTTAGTGTTTTGTGGACCACTGTAACAGACCTGACAGGGTGACCAGCTCTGAGAGGCACAACTCAATTCAGGATGCTTGGGGAATGAAACAAACTGAGCTTTCAGACTCAATGTCACAGACATCCCAAAAGCCTTGCCATGGATTCTGTGTACAATTTCTAAGGTGTCAACTCTAGGGATTCACAGCACTTCTACTGTGTGTGCCAGGCTCTCCACACACATCATGACAAGCATCATATGCAACAGGGCAGTATGCATTCTGCAAAAAAAGCACCAATTTCAACCCCAAGCTAGAAACACAATCACTGGAATGAAGACAGCTACACTACTTCTCACAACACAATAAACAAATCAGAATTTGAATAAATTTCAGATTAAAAAGTGGCTTCATCATATGGTGAACTACTATTATTTGAAGTTCACCTGACATGGAAAAATCCTTATGTTTAGCCAAAATAAAGTAATGCAAACACCGATAAACTGATTTGAATAACAATAAAACTACTGTGCACTTCAAAATACATCCCAGACCTAACAGCACTTTACTATGCCAAAAATACAGTACTGGAAGGGCATCCTCTGGGGCTTTTTTGTGTCAAACCCATAAAACAGACCTTAAGTCCATAAAAACAGTAGGACAATATAGAGTATCAGCAGTCAAATTTCCTCCCAAATTATAACTCATACTTTCTTCTTTATCACATATGCACAATTATTTTAACATTGAATGAACTAACCTTTAAGAAGTCTAAAAAAGCAGGTTTGGTTGCACAAGATTTCTTGAGAATCCCAACTGCAGTACTGAAGTTGTTTACATATTCACTGTATGCATCCAATACCATAGATTTAGAAAACTGAAAAGAAAAAACGGCAAATCCTAACTAAAAATACAAAATACCTCTGGCTGTTAGGGACTTACTCAGAGCTAAGGGCTTTGTTTTGCCTAGTGTTGGATATACAGAAATACTGATAATACCCAAAATAATCTTTCTGCAGAAGACAGGCTGGAAACAGAAGGATATAACAGCTGTGAATTACACGAAATGTATTTAAAGAAATTGCTTTATCTTGGCTAGAACACTGGGGCAAAACCTGAGGACCATGGGCAGTCAAAGGGCATCCACTGAGATTCAAAGTGACAGTTGAGATCCCCAGATCATCCCACTACCTGTCTTCCAGATTAAGTGAATCAGCAAAGTCCCAGGGCCTTCACACCCTGACTCCAGCTATTAAGGACTTACCCAAAAGCAGACAGATTGTGTGGCATTACCGTAGGAATCATAAGATCACCAACCATTGCCTTCTTTTACCCCTCTCTTTCTGGTCTCATTAAGACTACCTAATTTGCTTCACTCACAACAAGGCAGGTTTGCTTTAAACAAAGCTTTAGTTAACTATTTCATTTTGGGTAAACTGTGATCAGATCCCAGGTCTCTTACAGCAGGCACGAAAAGGTGGTGATTTCCAGCACCTGGGTGGCAATAAGACAAAGCATTCAAGCCAGAAGGCAGGCAGCCTGTTAGAGCCACACTTTCATGGTGAACAATGTCTTTCTATCAACCAAGGCACCTTCTTGTTTTCTCTAATTTAAAGCAGTTAATTAGCACAGCCAATTCTGTCTTTTAATTAATTCCATTTCCAAATTTCCATTCAGAAGGATATGATAGGATAGAGTTTTTTTAATGCTCTTTATCAGTGCCCCATCTCAGTTCAAACTCAAGAATTCAGGACATTACCTGCTGTGGTTTCTTTCTACTTGCACACTACTAGGTATGACTACCCATTTTTTTATGAGAAGCTGAGCCTCAGCCTCACCTTAATTTTGGTAGGTTTGTAATATCTAATTTCTCATAAAAATAAACTGTTTACTGAAATGTGTGCAAGATTAATCAAAGCCTGATAACTTTTCTCACAATCCTTTCACATCTGCCAACCAAGCTGAAGACATGTGTTGGTGTCAGTTCCCTTATCAGGATAGTACATTCATACTCTGACAGTTGCCACAGGCATTGGAGAACGTGAGAATAAAGCAGCTAAGTTAGAAAGATATGGAGATGGAAAAACAAGACTAAAATAAAAACAGATTATCTGTTCTGACACATTTGCTTACTGAAGCAACAAAGACATCACCGATCATTTCAACAGAGTCCCACTCAGATACACGACTCGCCAGTGCAATCTGAAACATTGAATGGCACTGAAGAATTTCCTTAATTCGATAAAAGACCATTTTAAGTTTTCTTTCACTTAGTAGTTTTGGTTCCATATCTGAAAGGGGCTTCTCATATTGCTGTGGGGAAGAAAAAAAATTGATTTAAACAAACAAAAAATGGACTTTTGTAAGTAGAAAAACAAACTTATGCAACAGTACACACACACACACAAATCACTGAACGTTTGGCATGAAGCATCTGTAGTAAAATCTCTATTAGTCATATGACAGATTCTTTAATGATCTTTAATGATTCTTTTTCAAATATTCAAAATTTTAAAGTGCAAAAGATATTAAGATACCTCCAGGATTCTTTTGAGAGCATCCACATAATTCTTCTCACTATCAACCACAGAGCCCAAAATATACCTTCTCACAACCTGTTGAAACAACAAAGTTTTGTCAAAAGCTCTAATCAGGTAACACATTATAGTTGAAATTATGATGATAAAATTCTCACATTAATAAAACAAAAGAAATACAAAGCAATTTCAATACTGGAACTGCAATAAATAATACTGTACACCTTTTCAAAAGTAATTAAATTTACTATTACTCTAAAACTACTTATTTTAAAGAACACAACAATTATTGTATCAACATCTTAATTTTTTTACTGACTGTTGTAATTCCAAGCTTTACTTTTGAAATTTGTGTTTTGACTTTGGCATTTAACAATGTCTCAGGCACCTGGTGCAATTTTTAGGGCTGCCCTGTGCAGAGCCAAGAGATGGACGTCAGTGATCCTAGTGATCTTCTAAATCAGGATATTCTATAATCCTATGCACCTTAAATGTCTATATGTAGGCATTAATGGAAACAATCATAGGTATAAGATGATGTTGACTACTTCATTGATTTGCTACAACAAAATGGGCAACAATTTTTCAAAAATAAGTCCTAAATTTTATTTTTTAATAGGTTTTATAAATTTATTAGGAGAAACATGAAGGGTAAACAAGCAAATACTAATTGCCTTTTAAAGTTAAGGCCATATAAACTGTGCCACTGAGAATGTATCCAAGTCAGCATTCTCTTTTGAGCATTACCATGCAGAAATGAAAACCGCCATATTATCTATATTTATATGCATTGACAAGAGCTGTAAGAGTTTCAGGAAAAGCTACCATATTTCATGTTAAACTACAGGCTATTTATTACACCTCCTTCTCCACCTTCTGCTTCTGTAATTCAGCTCAAATGCACTTTGTATGTACATGCAGGTGGCACAACAGGAAAGACTGGAGAACCAATCTGGTTTAGAATTTAAGCTTCTTGCCATCAATTGGCTTTCTTGTTGGTTATAAGGATTTGTTTTCACACAAATCTATTTCCTAATCCAGCTCTCCCTGGAGTTTTCAAAAGGGGGACTATGAGGAAGAAAACAGCACAGGGGTAGGATCAAACCACTTTCCATAACTACAAGAGAAGGAAAAACTGCTCATTTTGATATTTTAAGCTAGCCTAAATGACCATGAAACTCAAATCTCAGACCTGCTTCTTTCTGCTTCAGAACCCCACAGCCTCCTGCCTCTTCTACCATCACTGCCTGCACTTGTATTTTGAATTATTAAATGCACATTATATGAAAATTTTCTCTCTGGTACTGCATTTCAAAGGAGGACCTCAAAATTATCTGAGGCTTTGCTTAAGATATATTCAGTAAAATTAGTTGTGTCTAATCTGTGTTTAGAATGGATTTAGCAGTGTCTTATTTGGTATAGCGGATCAGCAGCTCTGGTGAAGAATACTAATCCTACTTTTAGTCACAGTTCATTCTTCTAAAAAGAATAAACATCTGTAGAAATAAAAATTTCAGGCTCTATAACACACAAAAAGAATACTTAATAGTGGCTCCAGGTGATTGCAATAGATACGAGCCCCAGCCCTCGCACGCACCAGGATTTAAACAGAGGCCATCATGCCACCTGCTGTTCGAAGTCAGCATGTCCGCAGAGCAGCTCTGCTGTGACAGGCCAGCTGGGCTGGAATAGGGTCCTGGCCTGGGGTGCCCGGGCTGTGACCTCTTCTCATTGCCAGGCTATTCTGCCCCCCGCGCCCCTCCAGCTGCTCCAGTGTTTCTGGTGCACCCCAGCCCCCAGAGCCCTGCTGACCAGGAGCCAACCTCCCCCACACAGCTGCTGCACCCCTCCAGTTCGGCATCACCTCCAGATGTGCACTGCAGCTCGCATCCAGATACTCCTGCAGGCTTTAAATGCCTCAGCCGGCTCCTGAGGGACAGCACCAATGCTGAACACCCACTGCACTTTGTACCATGGACTCACTGAGCATGGCATCCTCACCTATTTTCCACCCACCTTTTAGTCCACCCATACAGACTGTATCTCACCTACAGGAGTATAGGAATGCTTTGGAAGACAGCTGAAAGCCCTGTTAAAGCAGAGGTAAGTGACACACTTTGTTCCTCTCTGCCCATACAGTCATCACAGTCACCTCTTCGCTCAGTCACTTCAAAGGGGCTCAGGCTGGTCATGCACAAATGGACTCTGCTCCATCTATGCTGATTTTTCCCCACTCACCCTCCCATCCTACTGAACGCAGACACAGCTCCCAAGAGCATGTGTTCCATCACTTTTGTTGAGACTGAGGTGAGGCCAGACTCAATTCTCCTTCTTGTGGGTAAGAGTGTGACACTTTTTCCCAGTCTTTTGATCACTGTGATCCAAGATGACTGAGAAAGGCCTTTCCCACAGCATCCTTATATCCATCCCATCTCTTCCTACAGACACTTGTATGTCCAAATGGCCTCAGCTCAGCTGCAGACTAGGCTTCACCCCAGCAGACCTGCCTCTGGGTTCATGGGCTGAGTCCTGAGAACAAGTCTCATCAGCAAAACCCAAAGCAGAGGTGGCAAAGTTTTGACCCTTTATCACTAGGTCTGTGCCCCACCAAGCAGCATATAATGTTTTTCTCAGCTTCCTTTTGTTGCCAACATAGTTATCAGAAACTCTTCACTGTTGCCCCTCACATCTCACATCCTCCAGCTGAGCTTTGGCTTTCCTAACTGCATGCCTGCCCACTTGGACAGCTTCTCCTGGGCAGATGAGCAATATTTGTCACAACTTACACACAACTATTACCAGTTTGTTCCAAACTACAAGTACTCTGTGGTTTTTTTGCGAAAGAGAGTAAACTTATTTTTACAAAATACCCTGGAGAAACTCAAATTCCTATTTGGAAAGAAGGAAAGAGCATTCAGACTGATGCTGAAATCTCATATTATAATAAAACCTTACATTAATGGAACACAGTTTGGTAGTTGCATTCTTACAAGATTATCACTGTGCTAAACACAAGAGAAAAGTAAACCTCATTCAAGTAAAAGGTAAAACAACAACAAAAAATCCCAAAAATATATAGCACTCTCCTCCATTGCCCCTTAGTTTTTTTTTGCTCATTTTCTTAAGGTACTTGACTAACTAACTCATGACTTGACACCCCAAGAAACTAAAAGCTCTCATACCATTATTAGTAGTCATAACAATACAGTAACATGAACCCAAGGGATTTATTTTCCGCCAAAACTTCTTAACTGATGCTGTTTTCAGTATTTTTTGAAGTGATTTCCACAGTGACTATACAGTTTGAGGTGGAGAACAGCAAAATAAACTCTTCTGTAGACTTTACTTTACTAGGGATTATTTTTTTTTAACCACAAAAAACCTTTAGATTCAAAGAGCAAACAGGATATTCTCTATATTTAAAATTGAAATCCCAGAGCACCTGGAACAGTTTTCTGGTTCAATTAAAACACTTTAACTCTCTTCTTTTTTTCCCCTCATGACCATCACGTTCAGTTTAAGTATTTAGGTAGTGAAACAATATAGTTCTTATAGGTAATTTTATAATGCAAACCAGCATTTTGCAGCTCTGGTCAAATTCAGGATTGATGCAACTATATGCACACCCACCAATTTTCAAAAAACTACTCATTCAGTTCTGAATTTGATGTCCACTTAAGTAAAATGTCAATATATTTGAAGACCAAAGGCAGCTAAGAGCCATTGGTGCAGAGCAGAAGGGGAGATGAGAGGCAGAAGACCATATTTCCCAAGGCTTACTACCTGCTGCTGTGATAATCCTTCAGGCATAGGAGTCATAATCGCTTCTGTATGCATACAGTCCACATCAATAAATAAATTTAGCTCTTCTTCTTCCAAACAAGATGATCTATGTTCTACAAATAAATAACCAAAATGTCAGCTTCTACATGTGGATTGAAAGAAGAAAAAAGCAAAACCAAGCCAAAAAAGCAAAGACTATATTGTCCAAACACAAAAATTACAAATTTTCAATTACCAAACAAAAGAAATTTTCCAGCACTTCTGTATCATCTATGAAATCACATAAATGCTACCACCAATAGGCATTCTAATAAAGAACACCTTTCAAAGGCATCCTAATATCCCACAGCTGGAGACAGCCTGAGCATCTTTTGCTTGACTTCTACTCCCTCCCCTCAGCCAGGAGAATGGGGCTGTCCAGAGGACAGGACATGACAACTTGAGTTAAAGCACTGCAGCTCCAGGGCCAGCAGTTTTAAAATAAATGGTCCCTGGGAAGAAACGGAAAACATTCATATCGTGATCCAGCTAAAAAATTCCATACACCCTTCTATAGCTAACCTGAAGTAACCAAATTTGTCAAAATGTTTGCTTTCATCAGAAAGGAGTGAGAGATTCTGCATTGCTCTCTGGGTAAAAATTTTACTGAAAAAGCACCACCGAAGTGTACTGATAGGTGGCAGTAAACAGCCAGCCAAACAACCAGACACGAGGAAAGGAGACAAAGAACAGTATGAGAAACTGTCTTGGAATAAAAAGAGAAATAAGGGAATAAGGAGACCTGATGGCTGGGAGAAACTTGTGAGTTTAGTTAAAAAAAAAAAATTTCACTAGCTCCCTGCTGGTTTGGAAAATGGTTATGGGATTCAGTCATCCCCAGATACACTGTGTCTGCAACCTAATCTCTAGAAATGTAAGCTGGAATGCCAGGTCCATTGTAACACTGCCCTGCAGATCATTTTCATCTGTTCAACGGCAAGAAGTTGAGGATACACTTAATGATCACCTCATTTTTTGTACCTTTCTATATTCAGTCTGTGAATTAAGTAAATTGAGAAGCAGTCAAAAGTCATGACAGAGACATAAGATGTGACCTGGCCCATTCAGAAAGGATGCAACTTTATGGTACGCCTCTCAATAAAGATATTTTGTTCCTGCCTTGTGGTTTTAGCTTCCTAAAATTGTAGTTTAATAAGCTCTGAAGTTACTACCATTTAATTAGTTGGGCAGAAACTTGAGCAGAAAGATATACTATCCCTCAGACTTATCTGAAAAAGAAACTAGTTGAATTTACTACCACCTGTCTCTCAAAAAAATCACCTGTGGACAGCTGCTGCCAAGGCTCATGACAAAGGGCTGTCACTTGCTATCAACTACAGAAAGACTACAAATACTTCTGTGGCTTTTTGATTTTATGTCACTTTTTGTTTTCCCAACCCAAATTCAGCTTTCATCAAAAATCATCAAACTGACTAAGCAGTACAGTCCTTTCCCCTAGTTTCACTTGTAAACACGGAAAGCATTACTCCTTACCAGTGATGAACTTTTTAAAATAGCTAACTACTTCTCCACTGAAAACCATGTCTTAACAGCACATTTTCCTGACATTCAAGAGTTATTTGATGGAAAGACCAGGGCAGATTTAGTAACTGTGCTGGTTTTGGCTGGGGTAGAATTAATTTTCTTCACAGTGGCTAGTATGGAGCTACATTTTGGATCTGTGCTGGACACAGGGTTGATAATACAGAGATGTTTTTGTTATTGCTGAATAGGGTTTACACAGAGCCAAGGCCTTTTCTGATTTTTGTACTGCCAGGCTGGCTAGGGTACTGAGGGTGGATGGGAGGTTGGGAGGAGACACAGCCAGAACAAGTCACCCAAACTGACTAAAAGGATATTCCAGACCACATGAATCCTGCTCAGTATATAAAGTGGGAGGAAGGTGGAGTAAGGGGAGGGGACGTTTAGAGTGATGGCATTTTTGTCCCAAGTAACTACTGTGTGTAATGGGGCGCTGCTCTCCTGGAGATGGATAAGCACCTGCCTGCCCTTGGGAAGCAGTAAACTGGTTCCTTGTCTTTGCTTGTGTGTGACTTTTATGTTCACTATCAAATTGTCCTTATCTCAACCCACAGGTTCTCACTCTTAGCTTTCTATTCTCTCCCCAGTCCTGATGGTAGGGGAGTGAGTGAGTGGCTGTGTGGGGCTTGGCTGCTGGCTGGGGTTACACCATGACAGTAACTTAACATCACTTCCATACTCCCATCTACCTGTACCTAGGGCACACTGCTTGGTGGGATTTTTTGTTATTAAGTCGACCCTTCTCTGTGGTCCTCAGTTTCTCAGGTCACTCAGGTACTTGCCCCAAACAGGAAAAACTGCTCAAGATGCATTGACCATACTGTTGTCTGAACTGAATATTATACCATACATTTTTTATACATCTGATTACTTGCATCTAGCTCTCAGTTCCCACTACAAAAATTTGCTAGGCCATTCATCTTCTTTCTCAGAAATTACTAGAGAATTTAACAAAGAGAAACACTGCAAAAATCATGTACCTTGAGAAATGAAAGATTTTGTCCGAATGAAAGAACGACCCTTCTTCACAGCTGCTTTTGTCTTTTCAAGTCCATCTTTGGTACCTTCTCTAGCAGCTCTCATAAGCTTTTGCATCTGTAAGATAAAAAATATAGTCTACATGTTCAGTGAATAATAGGAAAATATTTGAACCTGCACACTTTTAGGCTATCAATATTGTTCAAATGAATATATAATAAGTAGAGAAAACCATGAAAGCTCAGAGCCGAGCTCCTGTATTCCAAAATAAAGTAAAAAGTGGAGACAAGGACTTACTTCATGGCAATACTGTATGCAAGTCTAAAAGAGCAAAAATGCTTAAGAACCCTTCTGCAATCAAATAGAAACTTTAAATAGTCTCAAATGTTATCTTATGGAACAAATACCTACTACTCACAGGTCATTAATGGCCAGAGGTCTTGTCCATCTTTCAGTGTCCCAATAACTCTTCCAAAGTATTTCTGACCTAAAGATAATCCCCTAGACTCAGTTATATATTAACTGTATTCTTAAACAAACACTGTTATAAAGGAAAAAGTTAAAACTAATAACTTCATTATTGAAGAAATACATTGATTTAATTAAGAATTCCATAATCTTACAGTACACTACTACAGCCAAATAAAATTTCATGGAACAAAAAAAAAACCCAAAGAAATTTAGCTTTGCTGGAAAATGTTTATTAAAATACCCTGCTTTGTACCTCCTCTTTCCCAAAATGTCACCACAACAAAAATATCTCCACTATTGTCAGAACACAAACAAAGCTGTCTTGCTGCAACCAGGCAATTTCTGGGTTTGAGATTCAAGCTTTCAGCAAAAACCCAGTCTTTCATACCATTCATTCATTTCTCCATTCAGAATGGAGAACAGGGAGACTCCCAATTTCATCCTAGCTAGGGTTAGGCTAGCCCCATGGAGCCAAGGTCTCAGAGAGGCACTAGGGTTGTACACTTGGCTCACACTCTGGGAGAAGGGCACCAGTCAGCAGAGAAAGACAATTCCCTATCTCATTTTCTGAGACTGCTACCATTAAAAGTAAGCATGAGAAAGAGTCCTTGACCAAGTATTTTTAAGACTATAGCAATATTATAGTCTTTAATTTAAGACTGCACAATAAAAATTCAGGACATTCAGAATTCATTTCATACAAATTATTGTCTACTTTTTCAAGCTATTAATAAAAGACAACATTGTCTGTGTTGGAAAAGCAATTATTTAAATGTAGCTAGTTACAAAAATCAACTATACTACCTTCAGCTCATGTTTTTGCTTTAGTTGCTGAATCTCTACTGCTCCCACAGTGTTTGACATCAAATCTTTCATCTTTTTTTCATAATGCTCCTTTAAACGGGTTAGGTCATGAGAAAGCTACAGTGCATAAAAAAACACAGTCTTTTCAAAAAGCTGTAGTGAAAACTTCATGCTAAAGCACTCATATAAATCATGCACATGTACAAAGACAACTAAGGGAAAACTATCACTGAAAGGAAACTATCACTAAGGGAAAACTATCACTGAGGGAAAACTATCACTGAGGAATATCCAGTCTGAGGAAGAGACCATCGCTCCTGGGCACTGCTGAACTCCGCCAGGTGCTTTTCTGTAAAGACAGGGGCAAAGCTACTTAGACTAAGGCAACTGTATTGTTATATATATTAATTTTTTTTGTATTGTGCCTATCTCTTAAAAACCACATGGAAACAATACATCAGCTTTAACCATAAGCATTATTCACTGGAGCACAAACCCTAGTCTGTATTTCAGACTATCCTTCAAAACAGCGAATCAGAAGAAAACTCGGAGACTGAAGAACCTGTGGAGATTGCTGGAACCTGAGAATATGGAAATTGACAGGGCAGTGAGTCAAGTAAAGAGGCATTAACAGGATTCACGTTCTTATACTTTCCACATGCATCATAGCCTCATTGTATGAACTTGGGTGTAACCATCTCATGCAGGAATATATTCATTTGCAAGGTAAGGTAACTATCACAGGGAAAGGAATGCTCTGGAATACTAATAACCATTTGTTAAACATTTTGACAAAGGTAGATAAAAGAGGTTAAAATGCAACCAGGAAAGAAAAAAAAAGAGGAAAATATTTGGTGTGCCCTATAATAGAAGTCCAGTGGAAAACCCCTCAGCTTGATATCAACAGAGTTATTTGGCAAGAGATCAAAGCCTCAGGAAAGAGAAAGCCTACTGAGTTGAAAACAAAGTGACAGGCTCAGTACGTAGCTCCACTAGGCTGGGTCAGGGTGCAATTACCTCTAAAATGATGATTCTGGCATTACAGCAGTAAAATGAAGAATAGCATCTGGTTCACAGAAAAAAAAATATAACAGCACAAAAACTTTCCCTTCTTAAAATAAATTAGTAAATAAATAGAATAATAAAAATCATAACAGCAAGGTGACTTAAAGGGAAGTCATACCAGCACTTAAAATTAAAAATCCCACCTCTGACCTTGCCATACTTTTCAACGAATACTAAAATTATTAGTAGGGCAAGGCTCTGAAAGCCTACAGAAGGCAATGTTCTGGGAAAATAGTGTAATATCCATCACAAGACCAGAGGAGAAGTGAGAGTTAGTGCAAGGAATGGATACAGAGAAAATGTACATAAAGAAGAGCAGTATCTGCCCATGTTGAAGTGCCAGTGCAGGGAGGGCTGGGGTTGGTTTTTTGAGTTGTTTTTTTTTGTTTGTTGCAGGGTTTTTTTCAGCAGTCCTAAAGTTTCTTTCCTCATTCTCTGCTAAAACTCTTCCTTAATTTCCCAATTTCCCCATTTCCCAGCAACCCATCCAGGTGCAGGAGCCTCTCTGACTTTTCCAGCCACCAGGCTAAGTGCTCCTCACCTGCTCACACCCACCCTCACAAGGCAATCCCCAAAACCTTTTGTCACAGGCCTGAAAAAGCCATCTGCAGGGCAGTACCCAAGGGCACATCCCTCTTCTCTCATCATTCCTCAGTCTCTTGCTCAGATACACTGTGTTTGGTCCTGGTACAATCAACCTGGTACATTCAACCACTGCCAACAGTTTTCCATGACAGATCAAAGTATACTAAGAGTTTAGGAGTTCCAAAAAATGGCTTTAAACCTTGCTTTGTTCACATACGTAAATAGATTCTTATGACTTTGGCCAAAGCTGAAGCTAGGGATAACAAGAAAAGATTAAAAAAATAAAAAAAAAGAAAAAGAGTAAGTCAGCAGTCATGTTAAGGCTCACACATCCACATGCAAAGTAATTTCCTGGTCTCTTCCAAGGTATTTAAAAGAAAAAATAATCAAACTCATTTCTTTCAGTCTTGTTAAAAAAAAAAAAACAAACAGCTGCAACAGCTTAAGTATGTCTAGTTAGAACAAAACCAAGACAAAAATAGAGGATGAGCACTCAGCTTACAAAGTGCAGATTTGGGTGGGCTCAAGTCTTGCAGTTAACTGCTCACTCCCTGATTTCCAAAGGACAGGCAGCAAGGATGGAGGTGAGGGGAGAGCAGATAACATGTACTGGAGGGAAACACAGACAGCAAGGCTTTTATTCTCATCAAGTTAAGAAACCTGCAAAATGAAAATAAGGGTCCCATGAAATAACAACCTGTCTTCAACCCCTGCACATTCCAGCCACGGGGTGCTGAGGCAGCTCACAACACACGGCTGCCCAGTGGCTCTTAGGGGGTCTGTCCCTAGTCAGCACAAACTGGGGAGCCTCTCACAAAGAGAATACACAGGGCAGAGGAAGAGGAGCCAAGGTGAAGAGAAGGCAAGAGCCCAGGGCTGCTCTCCCTGTGCAATGGGAGAGATGCAGTGAGGACAGGCACCTGTGGCACCTGTGTCTTCCTGCCTCCTGCAGAGCAGATGGAGCCAAAGGTACTAGACCTGAGAAGTGTCACAGATTTTAATCACGCCACCTCTCTTCTGTCTGAACAGGTAGAATTCTCTTTGATTACAACAATCTTTTACTTTTAGAAGTTTTTTAAGCTCAGCCACTTTCAAACAAGCAAACTGATGTAGATCTAAGACAGAAAGCTAGGGAACACTAGCAAAGGGTTTTTTGACTTTTGAGCACCTAAAGATCCCAAACCTTCAATTCTTGTCAGACTTGTCCCCATTTATTCTTCACATTATTTTCCACACTTATTTACCACTTACACTAATCTAGCAACTGCAAAAGAAGAGAAGGTGAGGAACTGCCCATAAACAAAAATAATCTCTTTTTTATCTAATTTGAGATTTTTCATTTTTGTAAGAAGCTTCTGTTTAATATTTTCATCTCTTTTCCCTGTTACATTATGTTATGTACTGTCACTTCCACACTGATTCATATCTCCTTTAAAAAGATGCTGTTGGCATTTGAAACTGAAATGAAGAAATAAAGAAATACAGGCGAGAAAGGCAAGTATTGGAAACCAGGATAACCAATGACTGAGCAGCACTGCAGAATACATACATGTCTCTTGTGGTTGCCTCGCAAAAAGGAGCTGGGAATTCCATTTTTACACTCAGAATCACTCTGTTCTTCATAGCTTTCAAATTCACTTGAACTCCACCCATATTCCAATGAGCTGTTTCCACCATCTTCACCATTTTCAACATCATCATAAATCATTTCCTCTGCAAGAATTAAACCAAAATTTAAAAAGCTACACTGAAATGGATGTTTGTTCAAACACAAAAAAACTTGTTCAGGATATGCTATAAAGAATTGTACAGACTTTTGTATGCACACTAAAAAATCTGAATTAAATACAATACTCAAATAGCCAAAGCAGATTGTCTTTGTCGAGACAAAGTACTAAAGAAAGTGTTATAGGTACACACCACGATCCTTTTAGAAACTTGTGCTACTCAAATGACACAGTTGTGTCCAGATCCCACAAAAAGATTCAGAACTTCAAAGGAAGTTTAAATTGTAGCTGTGAAAGCACATCTGCACTGAGAAGCATCACCCTTCAATTTGTAAGCTTGCCATTTGTCCCTAGGGACATCAGCCCAAATGATAAATGCTAAAGTACTCCAAGAATCAAATGAAAATGTCACTACTTCCAACAAAACATATCAGACCAAAGTAGCAAGAAACAATGGTTTTATGACTCATCACCACCAGTCACTGGAGGTCTCCCACACCTGGCAGCTACCTTGCTCATAATTTACTCTAAAAATTTGAAGTATTAACCTTTTCAAGACATAACCTTTTCAAATCTATATTGCAACTGCTGACTAAAGTACCTCCTGTTAAAGACACGGGCCTTTCCATTGGCACAGATGTCAAGAACATAAAACTTACTCAAAATAAAATGGAAAATTTAGAGACAATTGCTTATCAGGAAACAGGAATGCACTCTACCTGCAGCATCATTTGTCATCACAAGTAGAGAATTGTGTGGACACTTGCCATGGCACAACACTTCTGCCAGAGATCGCTATTGTCAGAAGTTATGATACAACATTTACAACTGTCTCCTATTAAACTCAGTAAACAGCAGCTGTGCTTTTAAGATTGATGTTTTGTTTAAACAGAGAAAAAATATATACTCAAAAGAAAAGCTGCCATGTTTTACATATCCATCTAAACCCTGGATTTTATTATCAACATTAATTAAATTCTTTATAATCAACACAGATTCTAGTCTAATTTGGAAGATTAAGATTTTTTTTTAAAAAAAAAATTAAATCCCCTTACATATCAAGACTGTCCTTAAAATACTTGTACTGAAGAAGACATCTTAGTGGTAATCTATCACAATGAGTAACTTAAAAGAACCATCACAGTAAATTAAAATAAATCAAGATATATGCAAGTCTAATTCCTGTGCTGTCAGCTTTGGGGCAGGATTTACCCCATGACTGAGTGAATTTATCTTGTCCATGTGCTAATCTAGATTGTCTGACTGAAACTTATTTTGGAATAGTTGTGTCTCCCTGACAAAATATACAAATAATAAACATCAAGATGATGAATGTACGAAGATGAAATTTCCCTTATTTTCCTACCTATTTCCTCAGAATCTTTCAATGTCTTTGGGGGAAAAATGGAAATCAAACTTTTAATCAATGTCTCATGGGTTAAGCTAAAGATTCTGACCAATATGCTCAGCAGAACTCTGCTCCATATCCTAGCTCAGCTACCTGGGCCTGGTGTATGTGTTTCCTGACTGATAGCAACAGTGCAAAGATGTCCCTGCTCAGAGTAGCACAGTCCACTGAGGGAACTTCCAGTAACATAAGCATTCAAGTCATGAGTGTAACACAGTACTTTCCAATAATAAATCACAAAAAAAAAAAAAATCAGTAATAATTTATAAAACACCTTGCCTGAACACTACTAAGGACAAGAAATGAAACTGTTACAGCTTTTAAGATTAATATGGTTTTCACACAAAAAAACTTAAATGTTTTCTTGATCCATTAACAATTTCAGTATCAAACACCTACACCCTCTGAGAACCATAAGATGCTGATCTACCAATAAGCCAATTCACTCAAACATGAAATCAGTCAGTAGCAACTGATCTTTAAGCAGACTTCACTACACCCAAAAACTGCAAAACAAACCTGAGCAAGAACTCAATGAAATATGCTCCTTGAGCC
Organism: Parus major; assembly: GCF_001522545.3. Classification (NCBI taxonomy): domain Eukaryota; kingdom Metazoa; phylum Chordata; class Aves; order Passeriformes; family Paridae; genus Parus; species Parus major. Next base: position 92,693,229 of record NC_031770.1, read on the forward strand.
CTAATTCCACCATACCCAGGTAAGGTAAAATCTTGACTCCAGCAACTACTTTGAGATCTGTTCTGCCCCTCCAAACATGGTCACAACCATCAGGAGTGGAGCACTTCCAATCCAAAATAAAACATTTCTTTAGAGTCACAATAAGGATGGTGAACAGCCACTCTGGACCGTCTCTTCCATCTATCAAGCATTTATATATTGAAGGGAACTTCCAAGGAAAGAGCTTCTCTCTGTAACTATGACAATGATACATAATCATACATCAATTATTTAAAACACACTTTTCCTACAGCTACAACACTGTAATTCTCTAATATGCAGAATAATCAGGCATTTGGAACAGTATCTATAAAACAAAGCAGAATTCAGCTTCTGAGAAGATCAGTACAGGAGATAGTCTTTTAAATGTTAGTATAATTCTGAACTTTCTAAAACCTACCAATTATTGACACAATGTTAATTCCATTTACATATAATTTAGGTAAATGAACGTATCTGTTTAGTATACATGTATATAATTCCATTTTACATTGTTTTCAACATTACAAAGACCTCAAACCTGGTTCAGACTCTGAATCTTCTCTTGGCACATCATCATAAATTACTTCATCTGGGTCTAAAACCAAGACAGAAAAAAAAAATAATGAGAAATTTCCTAGAATTTGAATGAGACCAAGAGTTTAAGAGGCATTTGGACAAAGCCCTTAAAGTGCCTTTAGCTTTTGGTCAGCCCTGAAATGGTCAGGCAGTTGAAATGCTGTAGGTCCTCTCCAACCAAAATATTGTATTCTATTTTAAAAAATTTTGGTTATATAGACATATATGAACACAATGGAGATATGACTCACTTTCCACTAGCATTTTCCTTGCACATCTAATCATTTAAATATTGCAATAATGCACAAAGCAGTATATGTTATTTGTGAAATTTCAGAGTTTTGTCTGCATTGTTTATGATGACCTTTGGTAGCCTGAAAACAAAAATCCACTTCAAAAGCCAGTATTTCTCCCTCCTTCTTACAGAAGTATGGTATGTTCTGTGCCTGTTGAAGGCTGCTCATTGCCTTACTGAATGGCTATAGAAAAGCTGTAATTGACCTTTTAAAAAGAACCAAAACTAAATAATGTAGTGATCATCAAAGTACATTAAAAGGCAGAATGACAATGCAAATTCTTTAGTCACTTCATGAAATATGTAAGATTAACCTCCAGCCCATTGGGAATGGCTGAGAACAGGCAGGATATCAAATCACACAGTCTCTGTTCTGGTTTAAAATGCATCTATCAGCCAAGAATCAACAGGACACACCCAGACAGTGGCAATTCCTTCCTTTCCACTTCCTTCAAGTAATTGTTTTCCAACTACTGCACAAGAAGAGCAATTTCAAATACAGTTGCAGATCAGAATCTGGAGCTTATTTCCACTTATTTCCACTTCACATGCATTGATGGAGCCAAGAATCTTCCACCTTCCAAAAGGTGAAAAAGTGAATGCTAACTTTATTCTAAAATACAATTTTATTACACTGTTGAATGTTCCAACTGGTACAGCTTGGTTCTGGCACCTATCTGAAAACACACAGTAAAAGTGAACACGGACATTCCCATAAAATCTGCTTGTGCACATAGACACATACTGCTGATCACAACTTAGGATTGAACACCTTCCACAGCTGTACTTCAGTACTCGCTGGTACTTACTTTCCATCCATGCTGTATTTTCAGGATCTGCAACCCATTTGGCTAGGGCATCATCCTCTTTCTTGGTCGGGTTATCTTCACTTGAAAAAGAGGCATCAAATAAAAGAACTAAAAATTACACCACAACATTTTTAAACATCCATGAATACAAGGCAGTAAATATCTTTCTGCCTTCTAGTTTCCACTCCAAGGCTGCTGATTACTCAAAAATATTGCTTCAGTACATAGTTGGGTGATGAATAATCTATTCTGTTTAATAGTTTGAGAATTTTAGTCAGAAAACTGAAAACACTTTGTTTACATTTTTAAAAAAATTGAAAACAATTTCTTTACAATTTTTAAAAATACTCTGCTTTTGAGTTCATCTACAAGAACACAGGAAATTCTCTCAGAAACAGTGAAGTGAGAGCTCCTTTTTCATGGTGAATAGGACTACAGACATTCTGGGTTACATTAGGAGCCATCAGGCAAAACTGCTATCCTCCTTCACCTGGTGCCTCTGTAGCAACTTGTCTAGTTTTGGCTTCTCAACCCTCCCCTGCTAGAGAGCTGTGGAGAAATTTAAGCTACCTCTAGAAAGATGTAGAGACACTGAAGTCAGGGACTAAAGCACCTGGTTTACAAGGAAGAAGATAAAAGACATGGTGATTATTTAGTATGGTTGTTATGGGGTGATCCAAGAGCAGCTACAACTATCCAAAAGATAGCTACAGAGGTGATTGGAATCAAGGCTATTTTTTTTGTTGTTGTTGTTTACATTTGTTTTGGGGCCCTTTTTTTTTTAATGCCAGACAAAGAGGGAATGGTCAACAGACTGCCCACTGGAAGATTTGGTTTGGGCATTTGGAGAGGTAGGGGGAAAGGTAGTACAGCAGGAAAGACTGCTCAGGGAAGCTGCAGCACCTCGACCCTTGGAGGGTTTGAAGGCTCAGCCAGCAAGGTCGTGGTTTTATCTGATGGAGTATTGGCAGTGGCCCTGCTGGAAATAACAGGTTAGACAGTCTCCAACAATCTGTTGCATCTGACATTGCCATTACTCTATAAAAATTCAACCCATTGTGTCATGCACAGTTACACACACCTGTGCTGATTTTAGTACAGAATTACAGTAATAAGAAAGTGAAAAAAAACAAATCAATGAACAGCCAACAAACATCACACAAGGTGATTTTGCGTGATCAAGCATCACACAAGCAAAATAAAATACTTATCAAATACAAGCTTTCTTAGGAATTAAGGTTTTACAAATCATTAAAACATGATGAACTAGCAATCACCTATTCTGAGGGTCCTCCAGGTTTACAGAATTATAATGGCATTCTTCAGTTGCTGACTGTGAACCTGCCAAGTAGAAAAAAAAGAAAAAGAAAATGCTTGCAATAACACATCAGTTTGGCTCAAATGACACATTTTAGCATAAGAAACTGATTTTACTAGTTCATGGCTAAAGAATAATCTCCTTTTTTTAATAGTTTTATTCTTACACCTATTCTTAAAAAAATACAAGTTTCTTCACCCCATGCATTTTTGAAAACTAAGCAATTCAAAGATACTGCCATTTGTTAGATCATCTGTTAAGAGGAAATTAAAATGCCTGATGCATTTAATTCTATCTATCAAACATATTCCTATACAGGTAATAAGAACCACACAAATATTTGCTTTAACTTGACAGTATTCCTAAAAGGTAAAGGCTGGAATAAAGATTGGAATTACAGAAGAATTCTTGCCTAGCTAAAGAAAAGTATATTAAAAATACAAAAAAGGAAAAGGCAGGATATGGGGAGCTTTCTTTTCCTACTGTCTTGAAATTAAGCTGTCAACTCTCTCAACTCTGGTTACAAAATGAAACTCTTGTTTCTGTAATAATCCATAGTTATTTCCCTTTCTGGTTTCTTCTTCTGTCTTAAAATTGTGCTAGATGACAGAGAATTCATCAAACCATCAAGGGAAAAATTCCGCACCAACTCTAAATCCACAAGAATTGGAAAATACATAAATAGAAATATAGGAAAGGGAAAGAAATAGAAAAGATATATATAGATGCATATAGAAAAGGTAAAAGGGAGATTAATTTGCCAGGATCTAGAAAAAAAGTCAATAAAAGGTATGAGAAGAAAACATTTGACTTGAATACTGAACTCTGGATCTGTAAATTATTTCATTACGTTAAAAAGGAATCAGCATTAATGATATTCACCCAGGGTGAGCACCACACAAGAAAGGTACTTGAGATTAACCAAGGATTCCCCTTTGAATAAAGTAAGGTATGTAAACACAGTACCTTCTTCATCCACAGAAACACTGCGTATGATGACAGGACTGGAGTATGCTGGCAGTATCAAAGGTAAGTTGGATGGCACAGCATATCCGCAAGGGACAGGAACAGAGTATCCACCGGACAAGCTGGGACTTGCACATTCATCTTGGGGACTTGGTTCTGGTGACGAGGATGGATCCTTATCTTGGATTGGGGAAATATTTATGACTGAGTAGGGATTTACTTTGGCTGGAGTGCCTTCTGCAGCAGGTTGTGATGTTTGCAGCTTCTCACTGTTTTCTAAATTATCAGCACCTTTAGTTGGAAGATTAAACAAAAATACAAAGTTCAATTTTTTTATACCTGTTCAAGCTGCTCTAATAACTCTTTGCAAATATGCTAAACACTGACCTGATCTTTACTAAGCAAATTGCTTACACCCTATGACTCAAAATTCCCACACAGTAGGGCCAACATCCCCATTTTACAGATGAGCAAAGAAAAGCAGAATGAGTTTACAAAGATGCCTATGGAAAAACAGTAATTTAACTGACATAATAACTCATAAGCACGAGTCAAAATAGTCTTAAATCCTAAAGGTTAAAATCAGCATTCTAGATGAATTTGAGTCCTACAAACACAGGAAATATTTTAGGGGTAGTCATGAGGACAAGGAAAGTTTCACTGAGGTACAGCAGAACCACAGGCCCCTCTGAAGGGAACTGCAGAACTGCATCCCAAATGATCAAATGATTTTAAGCTGTAAGCACAACTTCACAATAAGGATGAGCAAGCAACAGATGCTCAGGGAAAGATAGTGCTTAAGTTACAGGTTGTCAAACTGCACAGTACCTGAAGAGTTATCTACCTTTAATTGCCATAAGCACAATGAATTTATTTACAAAAGGAAATTGGATCGAAATAAGCAAAATCAGCTGTTAGCAATTTAAGCAGAATACAACAATTTCCAGACTATACCTCAGCAATGGGAACATCTGTATATGTAATAAAAAATGTTTCAATATTTAGCAAAACTCTGTTTATGAAGGAAATTCATACATTCAAACTCCACTTATTTTATGCACAGCATCTCAAGCTCAGCAACCAGCAAATTTAGCTGTGAAACACCTTATCTCAAGACATTGGTGTGCCTTAAGACCAGCAAGGATATACATTTTTCCTGTAGCATGACATTCAGACTATGTCCAACCCACTGGTGTGGATATCACACGTGAATGGGAAACCTCACAGGATTTAGACGTGATGGTCACTTGCCCTGTCAGATCTACCATGATTGTAATTAGCAGGAATATTCAAAATACTTGCAGCGTATTTCCATGTGTGAGAGACTGGACTATGACTCAAAACAAATTGACAGCTTTCAGAGGTGCCTGGGTGCTTTGCTGAGGCCAGGTTTGCAAGCCCACAAAGACAGTGAGTTTTTTGGTGTGCAATGACAAACCTCTGGTCAAGACAGGGGGGGTGAACTTATCACCACCAGAGGTTACAAACTGGGCTCTGAGTAAGGGGCAGACCTTGGGGAGACAGTATCATGGCAAACTGCATTCCCTTACACACACCCCTTCCTCCTGGGAAGGTCACATTTACATGTAGGCTTACTGACATTGGAGGCAGCTGCCTTAGAAAAGCTCATAAACTGACAATGACCACTGAAGTGCCCTCAGACTCATTTCTGACACCCTCCACCAGAGAACTGCACCTGATCAAAAGATGATCACAATAACAAAAGAGGTGCTTGGGCACTCCCACCTGAACCTGAGAGTGTATTAACACACCAGACTTTGTATTATGTGGGCTTTTTCACCCACCTCTGACAGATCAAGACTTTCACATGTCACTTCAATCAGGTCTCATCACAGATCCATAGGTGATGATGATGTATCTTCCTACTCTTACCCTTTCTTTCTCTTTCTTCCTTTCTTTTTCCTTATATTTTTTCTTAAGAGGGTGGCACTTCTATGTTTTGATATTGCCATATTACTATATGTAATAATAACCAAAATGGCTACATATATGCTTTCCAATTCAACCAAATTGTTCCAAAGTAAACCCAGCATGTATATTTACAAACAGGAACCATTCAGTGTCATTTCACTCTAATCTGCTCTAAGTGATCCAAAAAGTAGAGCCTGAGTTACCCTCAGGGGCAGGCCATAACACCATGGAAAACTCTTGTTAAAGTACTTTTATTGCACTGTCAAGAAAAGGCATCTTATGATCAGTCTTGATTATTTAGCCCAGTGGAGGTACAGACCAACAGGCTGACTTACCTGCAGCACCAGCCTCTTGGGGCTCTAAGTTATTTCCAGGGCCAGGAACAGGCGGCACAAGGGCTTGCCTGTCTGCTTCTGGTATCTCATCTCCACTGTCAAAGTCAAACTGTTCTCCCTCGTCCTCCTCTTCATCATTCGGACCCGTGGCTTTTGGTTCATGTTCTAGAACTGTGCAAAGACACACCTTTGGTTGTTTGCTCTTAATAACGATCTCATGGGACCAGTAAATGCTCCACATTACAAATGAAGCTTACACAATGAACCCTTAGAATTTTAGGTAACTGGAACAGAACAAAAGTTGATTGATGTGTTGATAACCTCATGCAGTTTTCAATAAATCCTTTAGTGCAAACAAGGAAATTACTTGGAAATAAATAAACAAGTAATAATGCAAATACACTTGCTTTTTTCATAATGAGCCAAAAGATTTTTAGAACACCTAAACAGCCAATTTTAAAACAAGTTCACCAATTAATTTATTTGCACAGGGACTTTGCAACTTTAAAACTTTAAGTAATTTTTCCTTTTTAAATCAAACTCCTAAGTCTATTCTTTCCTAACAGTGCCCAAATACCAGTGACAATAACTGAGTTCACACACTCCAACAGAGACAAGCAGATTGTTTTTCCTACTCCAATCTGAGACAGTTTTAAACCAAGGACCTCAAGCAACATGCTATTAGCCCTATTACCACACACAAGTGCACTCTGGTGGAGGGAGGGTGTGGAACCTTTGAAGAAATGGCTGAAATAATGACACCCTAATATGAATAGGAATTGAGGTTTTTTTTCTCTTTGCTTTTGAAGATACTGTAGCACAGATTTGGCACTGTACATCGGGCTGGGGAGAGGGAGCAGGAAGAAGTACACAGCAGTTTCTCCCATGCCATTGGGGAAAACCCATGAAAATTTAAACCCCTTCATGTTCTACAGCATAAAACAATATCCTAAAAAAGATAAAGATGTAAACACACAAGTACATAAAAACTTATAAAAAAAGTTATAAAAATTTACCCAAAGGTGATAAGGTTCACCCCCCCTCCTTTCTCAGGTAACACAAAATGAAAAATAAGTCTTGCAAAGACAATTGATCTGCTGCATCGTGATGATGTTATCAGCTATCCTACCATCCAGGACACATTTTTTATCTTTATCATAAAACTCACAACACCCCAAAGCTCTAGACTGCTTAGATTGTCATGGTAATCAGCATTCCTGCCAAGGCTTCTGTTTCTTCAGGAAAGCTCAGCTCAGGCTGAGCCAGCATATTTTACCACAGCCACAAATAACAAGATCTTTCATGCAGCCTCTCTGCAGGAGAAAAAGTGAACTAATTGCAAAAACAGTACAGAACAAAAAACCCAGGTTATCCTGCATTTATTGTCATGTGTTATGGCTGAGACAGCAGGACATTTAATTTCATTTTGATGAATTCCTTTCAAAATTCTTCTGTATGAAATCAGGTTTCTCATTTTTGCTTTGTCCATTAGCAATTCTTTTTTTTCCTGAAAGATGCAAGAAATTCTTCAGAGCTCGTCCAAGTGATTAAAGACAAACAAACATGGCATTCTTCCTAATTCAGCATCCATCTGACTAAACTGTAATACTTTTTGCTTGACTGTGTAATGGGGAAAAGAAATAAAAGAGGGGAAAATGTATTTTCAATATGATTTAAAAAAAAACAAAATGGATGTGACATCTAATTTTTTTTTTGATATGGCTGTTAACACCACCCCCCTTCATTCATTTCAAAACATTTACTTTGCATCATAGACAAACAAGGCACAGAACCTGATAAATGGGCACTACAGCCTGGAGAGATCCCATAATCGCACCACTGATGGGACAGCGGGTTAGGATTACAAAAAGAGACAAAAAGAGAAAGAATACATTGTCTGTCAGAAAGGGTAGACAGGAGCCAAACAAATATCCTCAGTTCAGAAAGTTTTAAAACTGTATTTCAGCTCTGCATCACTTCTACATTTGCTTAATTCTGCAGGCATAAACTTCAGCCTTTTAAATTTACAGATACCTTCCATCTCACATTTAATAAAACTATTCTCTTTAAGCTTGTAATATCAAGGGCATACTATTTCAGTTGATGGAAAAAGTATTTAAACAACAAAAATAATAATAAAAAAAAAATAAAAAAGAAGAGGTTGAGGGCTTTTTGCTTCAACTTTAGAGCTGATCAGAACTGCAGATAAATACATTCTATATCACAAAAAAACAGACAAATTCCTGTTTGGAAAATACCTATTTTCCACAGTTCTTTGTGTTATGTCACAACAACACACAGACAAAAGCTCTTTCTAAGTGCTACAATTAGGAAGACAGACTGCAGCTAGACCCAGGCTGAATCTGGCTAATAAGCACCATCACACATCTTGCAAAATTTCATGCTCATGAAGAAAGCCCCAGTTCCTCCAACCCCTTATCTGCAAATCAAAAGGATCAAGCCAAAAAGTGCATGAAGCAACTGCTCTTGCAGAAAAAAAAAAAAAAAAAGGCAGGGAGAGGGGGAGTTTGGTGAGTGTGTGAGGGCAGGTTTTCAACGGCACCCTCCCTTGCAAAAAACACACAGAGGAAACTTATTTTTTTTACCATCATTTTAAAATGAAGTAATTCTTTTTCTGAAGTAATAATCACACAATGCTTAGAATGAGTGTGTCTGTCTTGAATTACTTCAAATAATTAAATTAGTTACTAAAAATCCAATTTTCTCTTTCACCACTACTAATATCCTTAGCTTTCTGTGTGCAACCAGAGCAATGGGAATACAAAATTTGATTGAACTTGCTCATCTTATGGCTATGCCATTCTGAGAGCTCTGTAAATGCTTCAGGGAAATTCTTGCATTTCTAAAAATTTATATCTGGAGTTTTCAAGACCAAAAAAAAATCTGATATAATGGAAAACATTGTCTTCAAGTTAAATTAAGTATGAAAGTGCTAATTTAGAATCAGAAAAAGGAACACATGTTCTCATAACTGTGCACAGCACACAGATTTATGAATTTTTCTGTGCTTTGTTATCCAGTGAAATGACATTTCTTAAGTTTACTTCAAAAATAAGCTCACTTAGGTTGTGTTTATAGAGAACTGCTGGGGCATAAGCAAATTTAAAAAATGTTTAGTTGCTCTGCAACTTGCAAAGCATTCCTGGCACCATTTGCCTTCCCATCCATTATCCTCAAATTATTTATACTTCAATGTAATATAGCTAAGGAGTTAAAAGAGTGACATTAATTTTAAAGCCCAGATTAAGTCACTGAAGCTTCATTAATAGTTTTCTTAAACAGTTTATTTTAGTGACACAGAAGTAAGAGAAAATAGCTCTGCATGTACTATCAAGTGCACTTTGAATACAATAGGAACACACCAGAAAAAAATAAAAGCTCCCCAAATGTCTGTCCCCTCTTGCTATCTTGTAAATCCATGATGACCCAGAAGTCCACTGAAAAAGTCAACTTTCTTGCATTAAAAACCAAGATAAAGGAAGAATGAAATAGAACTACAACACAAACAGTTCAGCACAGTAAGAATAAGCCTGGAAGCCCTGGACACAACAGGCATGCTGCCACCAAGAAATATGAATAATTTATGTTTTAAGGTTTGAAAAATATTTTTAGAAACAGAAAATTTCTAAATTTCCATTTATGGAAAAACATAAATTTCCATTTATGGAAAAATTATACAGAAGCCTTCCAAGAAATGGAGGGCTTCTGTGTATTAGGGATGTCATTTTTGAAATCAGTTGTACCCAATTTTTTTTTTTTAAAGTTCACAGGCTATTATGGAACAAAAAGCAGAAATGTATCTATTATATTTAAAGAACTCGATAAATATTTTTAGTCGTTACTACCATGACTGATGAAGGAAATAAGTGTACAATGCTTCAAATGGCACATATGTAATTATTATTTAGTGAAAAATATGAATACAATACTGAACTAAACTAAATACGAATACAATACTAAAACACACTGGCAGGAGTTGCCTGCTCTTATTCCAACGTGCAGTTTTAAAACATTTATCTTTTTTGTACATTATTTTGGATTGCAACAAGACACTTAGAACTGCAAAGACCTACCTTCCTTTCAAATGAATTCCCCAAATGTTTCAACTTTCTACAAACACTTGAGTAACTTGAAATACATAAGAAAATATTTTTAGTAAAAAATTTAAAATGCTACTACTACAGAATATTTTTAGGTAGTATAAAATGTGTTAACTTACACAGGTTACAAGTCAAAATAAACTGTCAGACATAGCAATCAAAATGTTTATTATTTATCCTTGATACATTCCAGAGATTTCTCTGATGAGATACCCTTCCCTTTATAAACCTGTTTTTCTATTGCCGAGCTCTTTATGGAAGTGTACAACAGAAATAAGTATTGAAAGCATACAGTTACCAGGAAACAACTGAATTTTTAAAGGTATCATTATTTTTGTAAAATTAGCCCTTTGGGGCCAAACATATTCTGCTGACTGTGCTCCAGGATAAACGGGATCTCAAGCTCTTCCCTTTTTATTTCAGAAGAGATTTAATAGCAGAGGCTTGGTGTTTGTCAGGATGGTGAGCCTTGTGCTAGGAAACACTCATGTCTGCAGAAGCTTCCAGGTTTGGCCACCTTTGTAAAATAAAAGCTGCCTCATATTCAGCAGGAACTTGAAGACAGGTTTCAAGAAACTTGCCCACCACTGGACAGCCTCTTGTTTCTCCCAGCTTGAAAGCACTACTTAGGTTGCATTCCTACAGCTAGAAAGCAACGTGGTATTTTCAACCCACTCATCTCCCACTTGTGACCATTAATTCTTCAGTTCCAGGACAGAAAACTGCAGCTAAATATTCTTTCACTCTGGTACTCAGCTGACACATCGCTCTTCTGCCCTTCCTCAAAGGACACCTGCACCAGCGCAGGGAGAGCAGCGAGGTGCGGGGCAGGAGGGATCCTGCAGGAGAAAGAAAGGCTGACCTGCAGAGCAAGTGCTTCTGCCAACACTGCCCTTCACTGACACTTCCCAGTCACACGTACACACAGTCACTCACCAGTACACCACTGGCATCCATAAATCACCTCCTCACACAGTCACACAGGTGGAAAGTATCTCTTTTGCTCAGGGAAAATAAACAGCTAGGACAAAACTGTGTATGCAAAAACACACGAGTAAGCACTCCTTCCCATGGGAAGCGGATCAGAGCCAAGGACTTTCATTCCCCATGCACTCTCAGTTGTGCTAAGCTGGCACTGCAGGGAACCCAGGTCCTTGTGCTACAAGCACACTGCTAATTACACACAGTTCACACACACATCCAAAGCATGACCACAATGTTATCATTATCAGTCTCTGTGGAAAACAGTTTAAAAAAAAAACCCAACCAAACTAAAGAGTATACATTCATGCAAAAAGTGTTTCTAGTGATGGAAACAAAAGCAAAACCACATGAATTAACAGGCTTTCCCTGTAAATAAATAACAAAGAAATAAGTACAAATGCCTCTTCAGTATTTTGCAAATACATACACTACATACTAATTATGTTGTTGAGCATGCACAACAGATATTGTTCTTCTGGATAAAAAAACAAATTCAAAACCAGTGTCAGAAGAGTAATGAATCTGCCTGTTCAAGTTTCAGAGAGCCTTCTAACAACAGCATGCCTAACACCAAAAAAATTGCATTCCTTGAAATAAAGCCCAAGTCTGTGAATGGATGAGATTTACAAATAGAAAAAACCCTGAAGTTTACAAACCACTCACAGAGATAAAAGTTAAGTATTAATTACCTAAAATTTAAAAGAACTGAGTGGCAAAAAATCAAGTCTAAAATTAAAGCATTAAGACATGAACCAGGCTGTCCAGAGAAAAGCAAGAGCAACACCAGTAGACTTGTACTCCTTTGTACATGCATGCCTCAGCATGCTTTTCAGTTCTGGCTACCAACAAGGCAGCTATGTAAAATCAGTGTTTTGTGGCCATTCACTTTAAATATTCAGCACACTCGTGGCACTGGTATTGCCTGCCACCACTAGAAACACAGATCAAGCCTAGTCCCAAGGATGTCTTTTCTACCTCAGCCCCATATTAGCACATTCTGACATACGAATTTCACCAATTCTGCAGGTGCTGTAAGGAAAGCCTGTGCACATGTTATTTGGAATACTGCATAAATACATAGGAGATCCCTCTCTATGCTGAAAAGCACCTATCCATATTAAAGGCTACTAGCTTTCCATCAGTATTCAAGGAATACCAATATATATATATTTAACCCTTAGAAATCCAGAAGTCACCCATCTGAATTGGTATAAATGCCACTAGGCAGCTTAGCTGAGGTACAACGGGTCTGCTGATGATGGCTGTGTAGCCGAGCACGGCCTCAACCACTGCACACATGACCCACTGAACTCTCCTACAACGTGCTGCCAAATGGACAATCCACACAGGGAATAGGAAAACCAGAGAGCTCTAATAAAACAGAAATGAAACAGCAGACTACAAAGTCATTGAGAAAATTAAATATCCAGCTCTGGCAGTGCAAGGACAGAACATGTTGGCTAACCATCAGGTACAAATGACAACCAAAGGAAAATAAAAAATTTTCTACAAAATGTAGCTTTGACCATGTAGTCAACAATTTTATGAATAACCATTTTTAAGGAAACTTCCACCAGTGAGAGCTGTCTGGCTTGTTATTTACTTCTATACTTTTTTTTTCTATCAGTTATCAACTATTAATATCTAGTTTTCCAAATAATTAATTTTACTTTGAAGTAATTGCTGTTTAATGTTTTGAGGTATTTATCTAATACAGTCTGTTTTATTCTAATTAGCAATACAAAAGTGCTGACTCATCTAGCAATATCTTAGACCAAAAGTTCTTTAAAAGTAATTTGGAACCCTGTGAAGCAGAAGGTAGTCAGACACACCCCGGAGATCTAAAACAGAGAGCATGAGATTGCACTTCTACAGAAAGAAAACATATAGCTTGGGTGCATAAACTGACTATTGTACTAAAGAAAAGCTAAAAGCCAACCAGACCAAAAGCTTGAGTTTTTAGGTCTTGGATCATTCTAGCAACATCTTTCTACCAGGATGACACAGTCTGGTTAAGAAATTAGCAAAGGATTTGACTTCATTTTTGGATCATGTTTTTTCCTCCACCCTGCCAGCAATTGTACACACTTCCTAGACTGAGCCTTCAGGTGACTCTAGCAAAGGGATACTTAAATCCTGGATCATTGGTGCAGGCTGAACAACCCTTTGTCTAGCAATGTCAATACTTAAGCACTTACTGGGTGCCCCCAAAAGCACCCCTTAGAACACGTAAAAGCCTCTGAATTCCAACAGAGGCTGATACACAGCCCTTCATACACTCAGCCTACCTCCACAGCAACAGCCCAGGAGGGATCAGAACATGCAGGCAGCTCCAGGCATACAGCTGTCCTTTTGGACACACTGCCAAAGGTTCCTTGTTCCAAACAATTACAACTCCATCTAACACTGAGCACTGAGTGCAACCTGTTTACATGTTTAAAAATAATTAAGATTTAACCATTTCTGTTTCCCCCTTGATGAATTCTGGACAAAGAAACAAACTAGGTATTACATTTTACAGCAATTTTCTGTATCTTTTACCAAAAAAAGTAATCCAGAACAGAATGGTAATGTCCTGTAAATCCAGGACAATACTGGAAATATTTAGGATTTCAGCTGGCTTCTTTCCTCCTCATTTCTATGGTTATCCCTTCATCCAGCCTAAAGAGCACTAATCAGAGAGATTGATTTGTAAACTAAGCATAATATATGCCAAATATGACAAATCCATTATCTCAGCAACTAATGAGGAGGGAGTTTTATAGCATCCTCTTTCTTAGTATTTATTTTAATTATTATTTGAACACATCTTGATCTTATTTGCCCTAACACGGTAAGGTCCAGTTTTAGCTCAAAAAAGACCCTGTGGAATTCAAGCAAACTCATGAAAATAGTAATTTTTACACCACTGAACTCTCAGAAATCCTATTTTACCACAAATTCTATCACTTTAGTGGATACTATGGAACAATGATGTTTCCTTGGGATCTTCCAGTCCAGAGCTCTTCTCAGTGCTCCCTTTCATTAGCCATGGAGGGGGAAGGAAGCTCTGCCTTGGCCCCCAGACTGGTCAAAGAAAACCACCATAAGCAAACATTACCATTCAGACCTTCAGCCAGTCCACATGGAAGTCAGAAAGGAATTTCTTCCAATATTAAAACTCTTGTTAAGAATTGGTTTTGTGTATTTGTTTTCCATGGCCAGGTTTTGCAAGTGCAGGGTCTACAGTGGTGGCTACTATGAAAAGCTGCCAGAAGCATCCCCCATGTCCAGCAAAGCCAATGCCAGCCAGATCTGGGAGTTCTGATCTAAGAGATCAGAGATCTGAGAGCTGCTGTGAGGAAAATTAACTCCATCTCAGCCAGACCCAATAGAGTTGGCAAGTGCTCTACTCATGCAAATATAAATGGGTCACCATCTGACATGCATGGGGAAACAGCAATCCCAGGCAAATTTAATTTTACTTCTCTTTGCAATACAGGAGACTGTTAAGATCCTCCAGACAAATTACTCTTAACCAATTCACTGCTCTCAGGGCAGAACCTGAATTTCCCTCTGTCCCCCCTGCCAACAAAGAGAATGGGGAAATACAGAGACTGGGAAGTCATCCATCAGTTGGCATCCCCGTGGCACAGGAGCACCGGCACCTTCCCTTACAGCCCCTAGAGAAACATAAGGTTAAGGTTAACCAACATAAGGTTATCCAGAAGGTTATCCAGAAATTATCATGCTTTCACCTAAACAAAGTTATTGAGCTCAACAACAGACTATTTAACACTAAGACATATTCTTGAAACAACCCTTCTTTGACCTACTATTTCATCTTCTGTATTCATTTTAATGAAATTATGGTAAGGCTAGAAAGATTATTTCAATGAGGAAGAAAAAAGAAAATCTATACAGGGTTGGAAGAGTCTTCTCCCAAAAATGTTTAACAAGTATGCTTTCCTCAGATTACTAGTCATAGCTCCAGTTCCTCCATGCAAGAAAAGCAAGCAGCACCTAAAAAATGTTTATTGTATTTATATGTATTTAAGTTATTATAATGCAGACAAGATTTTATCTGAGACAAGCTCAAGCACAAGGTAAGAGAATTATAACAATTTATAAAAAAGTGAATATTTCTGAAAACTCTAGAGTAGAATCATTACAGAGGCTTTAGGCATGGTTAGTGAATATTTATTGAGTTCAGGGAAACAGAAGTAAAAAACTAAAAAAAAAACAACAAAACAAAACAAATTTCTCGGTTCTTTGCCAACAATTTTTCCAAGCCAATTAATAATAGATACTAGTCCTAAAAAGGAAGAAGTATAGGAAAAAAAATAACTCACCATCTTCTTACATATTGGCTCACTAAAATTAAAATTTCAGAGCTTAGTTTCAACCATTTGTTGAGAGAATACCCAAAAATCAGCATAAATTCCTTTACAAATTTTAGGTTTTTTTAAAGCAATCAAGACTAGTTACCACTAACCAATGATCAGGTTTTGCTACAATCCCCTGTAAGGCCTTTATCTCATCATCAACTACTCTTTCTGATTAACATGTCTGGGCTTTTTCCCTACACAAATCTAGCAAGTGAAGTCAAATTAGTTTAAAGAGCAGCTGAGTAAACAGGAAAAAACCCAACAAAACAACTACATCTTATTATTCTGAAAGAAAACACCAAATACTGTCAAAAGAATGAAGTCACCCACCAAGAAATCCATAACAGTAACATCATTTAACATGTTCTAGACATCTAGCTAAGTACTTACTGTTTTTCTTCAAAATAAAATAAGATATATAATTACATCTATGTACACTGTGCCTTCTTTGTGGGTACTAAAACCAAAAATAAGCTATTTAATAATCAATTTATTTTCTTTCTGTTTTTTTTTTCCTCAACACACAAATATACTTGGCTAGAACTAAAAATACATAATTAGGAGTGACATGTGACACCATAAACGGTTTTTGCAAAGGGAATCTTCTTGCTGCTCTTCATTACACAACTTGTCTGAATTGTCACAAAAATAATTAATCCTTACCTTAAACAATGCATTTTCCTTCGTTTACTGAGAAAAATGTGACCTTTAGAAATAAATAAATTGTTCTGTTACAGATGGGATGTCAGACACCAGCAAGCTATTGCCAGTTTCAAAAACAAGGAGCCATTCATAACTACAATTCATATTCTGTTCTCATTCTTCTGAAATCTTGGCTCCCTTTTTACAATCATTTGTAACTGTCAGTATGCTGAAAATAGATACCTAGCAATATTGTTTAGCCCAACTCCCTTCATATCTGCAGCTTAATTTAAGTAACTTCTTATTTCCCCAATCACAGTAAATAAATACAATCTTAGGGTCTTCAGTGTTCTGCACTTTCAGAAACTAAATCATAAAACACACAACTGCTTCTCTTGTCGATATTAAAAAAGCCCAATTTAACCGCCTCTTGTTTCAGTCACAAAATTAACTGTTTAAAATTGTTAACACATAAATAAACTATGAAATGTTTTTCACTAAGTAGAAGAAAAGGTACCTAAATAATCTGAAACAAATACATATAGGATACAGAATAAAGAGCAGCTCCTTGACAGAGAAATACAGTCATCTCTACAGCAAAACACAGCAGCTCATCAGAAGCGCCTTACTACAGTAAATAAAAAAATTTTATAAGTTGGTGGGTTTTTTGCTGAGTTTCAGTTTTTTGGGGTTGGTGGGTTTTTTTGGTTTTTTGGTGGGTTTTTTTGTTTTAGGGTTTGTTTTTTGTTATAATACGCAAGGCCATCCCAGTGGAAACTTTTACAAGAGCACAGTTGTTTCTACTTCAGTCTCTACCCAAGGACTCAGGCTAGACTTCCTTCTCAGGGACAGAGGAGCAAGGACTATTTTAGTGTTCTGGCCCTGACAGGGAAACAACAAAAAATAACTGCGGAAAGACACAATCACAGCACTCAGTTGCATACAGGATATCCAGATTTAAGTCCTTGGGCTCCTTGCTCTACATGTCTCCATATCAGGAACAAAGAAATATCCCACTCATAGGTCTAGAGAGCTGATTTTTTATATAAAAAGGTGTGCAGAACTGGTGTCTAGGTGATATTTTTAGTCTATTACCAGTTTTAGGAAAAATAGAAACAAAAACACTTCATTTCAAAGAACATCTTAAATCCCAAACCTCAGCAAGACAAGGCTTATCTTACCCGAGGAACTGGGGACAGTGGTGTGGGTGAGTGAACATCTAGCTCTCCACTGTGCTTGGTCCTTAAGGGTACCCCTCATACTTCTCAAATGAAGATGATTCTCACTCAGGTAGAGAGAATATTTGGCAATAATATGAAGACTATGCATTCAAATTAATTCTCACAATGTCCTTGTACAAACACTGAAATTTCAGTATTTTACTTTAAAATTTTAACAGATCATTTATGTTAATTTTATATAAATGAGAAACAAACAAAAGTATACTCAGTATGAGGAAATACACCCAATGCTTTCTAATAGTTTTCACAGAGAAATCATATGAGGCATAGTGCCATGCACCAGAAAGAGTGAGACAGACATTCAGAGACAGTGAAACTGCAAAACTAACCCACCTTGACACAGAAAGTACCGCCAGTTTCCTTTGTGCAAGAAGCTGTTTCTCAGGTATCCAACCCACCAGGCAAACAAACACAGCTTTCCTTTGGAAACGGGCCCTGATAAACACCTCTCAAGTCCTCACTTAAAGAAAAGGACTTCCACTTTGCAAGATCACCAGATATTTTCCAAGTAGAGGAATGAAAAACTGCCAGACATGACATCTCCTAATAAAGCAGTAATTGGACAAGTACAGGCCATCACATAAACACCATCCTAACATTAACATCCAAGCTCCAGTCCCAGCTTTTCAGTGTGAAGGTAAGTCCTGAACACAAGAGACTCAAGTGATTCCAGATTCTCAGAACTACCAGCTTTGTAATTCCTCTCTCCACAGTGTGCAATCTACAGCATATCCTCTTCCTGTCTAAATGGGTTTGGTTAAGGACACTCCATTGCAGCAATCAATTAAAAGCATAATTATAACTTACAGCCACAATAAAAATCTGCCATTTCAATTTAGCTTTCAAGAAAGGATTTTTTTTCTGTTGACAAAACAAGAATTACCCTCTATTTTACTTCACAAGATAGCCACGGAATTCTTTTATGTAAGAAATTCTAAATACCTGCACTTCATGCCTAAATTGATGTACAGACACACTAAAGAAGGGAACACAAGCTAGCACTATCATCACAAGTATCCATTTTGGAAGTACTCCTTTGGATTTTGCTCTTAGCCAAGGAAGCCTTTGCATATACCCCACTCCCACTGCTCCCTGGTTGTTAAAACATACATTCCCTTGACACACACAGAGAAAAATACTAGGAAATTTTTAATCATGGCTTGAAGAAGCTCTTTTTAAAGCAATCTAGAGGACAGAACACAGAGGCAATATTTTTTCCAAGTTACTACTTGAATTTGCTCTGAGGTAGGAAAGGTAACCAGCACAGACTTGTCACTACCTGATTAGCAATGCATGAATGGAATGTCCAAACACCTATGAACAGATAAGTTGCATAAGCAGAATAAATTAAAACAAATAAAATATGTTACATTCCATTCTTTTACCCATGTAGCTTTTCCTTATCAAGAAGTGGCAGAAGCACCTTCACTATTGACCTTTACTGCCCTAACTTAAACAAGGGATAGATGTAGATGGCTATGGCTAATGAAAACACATTATTTAACCTTTCATCTCTTTTCTTGCAACATCCCCATGACAAAGATGAAGGTTTACTACTATTTTTCCCCTTTGCATAAATTAGAATTGATAAAAAATAAGTTTGGAGACTTTTACCTGGAAAAACCATAGAAAACTTACTCGACAAGAATAGAGCTCAGATTTATAGAGCAAGATATACACTTGTAGATAGAAAGGAGCCCACGTGACTTTCAGCACTACAGCTATCTTTGTTAGGACAAAAATAAGTAAACATAAAAATTCCCACAACATCATAAGAACTTTCTTTAAAAAAGAGCAATTGATTTAATCTGTGCCCCAAGCGTGAGATTTTAGAATCATTATGCCAAAAGTAAGAATTTTTTTTTTTAATGGTGTAGCAAAGTGTTCTGCACCCAACAGGAATCTCATCCTCACTATGAGCTAGGATAACCCATCCCTGTGCCCCTTGTTTGAAGGCACTGACAGTGCTTCAGCCCTGCTGAACAGACACATGGATGGCTAGTGTATATGCATGAAACATAAATCCTCATTTGTTAGTTGGTATGTGTACTTGCTGTTGTACTTGGCCCTAAAATCCTCACTTCTTTTCCACCTGGAAAACAGGTAATGAGAATTATCTAGAAAGTGAACTAAAATGTCTTTTAGTGTCATTATTAAAATTTATCTTCACTGGTAATCTCTTTAATAAGTTTTTAAGAGAGTTAGCAATGGCAAACTAAAAAAAATAAGCAAGTTCCGCTAGTTTCAGACAAAGCTTTTTCAGATGAGAGAGAAATCACAGAATATTCTGAGCTGGAAGGGACCCACAACGCTCATCAAAGTCCCACTCCTGGCTCTGTACATGGCCACCCTGGAATCATACCATGTGCCTGAGAGCATTTTTCGAACTCTGTGAGGCTTGGTGCTGGTCTCTGGGGAGCCTGTTCCAAACTCACCCACTACTCCCCTCCTCTCCTTCCCTACCCCCCCAAAAAAAAGTATCAATTAATATTGACCCAAAATTAGGTAAAGCAGAATCTCAATTTATGTTAAATAAATCTAATCCCAACCTATTAAGAACTGACATGTCTGAAAATAAGGACATGATACACATAGTTGTACACGCCACAAAAACCTTTGCCAAGAAAGAACTTGAACTCTGGAATCGTACTGCACTGCATCACCCTGAAAGCTTGTCAGAGTATCAAACAAGCTGAAATGCTGCACAAAGTTGGAGCAGTTGCTGCAATTACTGTTTGTCTTTGAAAAACAGCAGCGTCTGCTCAAGTGGAAATATTGATTCCTTAGGGATGTCTCTTTCCCTACAGCACTACATTGCTTTGGAGATGGATTCACATAGAGACAGTTTCACATTATCTGTCACTAAACCAAACTGAGCTAAATTCAGGGTCCTGACCACATGGATTAGGACATGGACAGCCAAGGAATTTTTGCCAATAATAGTCTTAGTGATATCTCAGTGATTTCTGCCAATAATGTTGGCCAGAAATCTAACCCATTAAAAGCTGATTTCATGAGTTTCTGCTTCTTTCACATTCCCAACTCCCTAGGTAGTATCTAGTAACACACCTCTATCTGTGGCAGTGCCCAAACTAGAGAGAAAGCAGTTCTGATCTAGAATGACAATTCCCAAATTCCTAGAATTACAGCCAAACAAAACTAAGATTAAATATTCTTTTATACTCAAATGGCTTCATGTAAGTCCTGTGTGAACATTAAGTGAAATGGCCTATATGCATTAATGTATATTATTTAATATACACATATATCAATGTCTATAATAAAGTGCAAGTCCAGAAGTAATACTGTCATATATAAGGAATAGATATTTTTTTACAGAAAAATCACTATCTATACTTACCATAATAGCAATATAACCAAAGTAAGAGAAGGTTCAATCACAAATCTCAGTACTTTTATGTTTTGGGATGACAAGAACAAGCACCTAATAATTCTTTGAAGTCTCCCAGCATCCAGCTACCAAAAGCCAAATCCTGTTAAATATTAAATATGTAGCAGCAAGCACTACACAATGATGTGCTTACAGGAAATCAAACAGGATAAAAAAATCACCACATGCAATGTCCTCTTTGAGCATAAATGCAAAAGGCAGTGAGACAGTGTCTTTGTAAATCCTACCTTTGAGCTCTCAGAAACCTGGGTTACACCAGAGGCCATCCAGCTACCAGCATACAGCAGGCAAGGGGCACTGAGTGTTGACTTTACACAATGAGCCCCTTCGTCCAGCATCTGTAATACTCTTCAGGAAGTGCCTGTGCTCTGACTACACAAAGTTGCCATAGAAAACACATATTTTCAGATTTGGACTGCAAGGACCAATTGCTCCCAGGTTTCTTCCCAGCATGTTCTAACTACACCAGCAAGTCCAAGAACAAGACAGGGTAGATGACAGGAGCTCATGTTTCAACAGAATACTATTGGGAGCAAGTCTTAGGGTGATATGGGGAAAGGTAATATTGCAGAGGTAAAATCACTGCTGGAAAGATAATCAAATTCTTACAGAAAAATTTGCTTTAAACTCCAAACTATTTCAATTACCTTCTGGTGGTGGTGGAGGGAAATCCTCTGTGTCCATTCTAGTGTATCCACCGCACCTTTAGCAGATTGGAAAACACTGCAAAAATGAAGGGAACATGTTTTGTAGATTAATTCAATTTCCAAATACTGAGACACTCCTTTTCAATTTGGCCAAGCTCATACCTATTAGCTAATACCATTATGGAAGAGAGGAAATTTGCCTGGCTCCTTGCTTCAATATGAATACAGTCCAAAATTTTATGTACACAGCCCTCAGTATTGGAGCCAATTCTTTTCATGATCTCAGTAAGCCAGCTGAAGAAAGATGAAGTTTTAAACTATTTGGTACTCTGAGGTTCCCTCTGTGACAATCACAAGGAGATTACTAAAATATGTTATTTCAATGTCTGTTTGGAGTACATATTCCATCTCAAAATCTTTGTGAAGGGGTGAAGGATAAAAATTCTAGGAAGCTTATCAGTTTTCATAATGCTTTTCTCTATCCAACAATCAGAAATAGCAAGATTTAATTATACACCCTGTACACAGCTTCTTTCCACTGTTTGGTTTTTTTCACTAATCTTAAAAATTCTGCTTGAGTCCCTCTACTCCCACCTTTCCTAAGGAGAGTGAAGCACTAGTGAGCAAGTTCCTGAGGATCTTTTCTTTCATCTTCTTTTCTCAAATGCCATTGATCTCATGCCTTAAGGAAAAGAATAACTCTACAAAGCATTCCCCTGCTTTGGTACTCAATACACAACTGAAGAGAGCAAAGCCCAGAACCCATGAGAGACATCATCTCTCCTTCCCCATAATGCTACTTAATAGTGACATTCCAGTATCATCAGGAAGGAAAACCTATTGTACTAAGCAATGCACACATTCTGCTCACAGATCATTTTCACTCAAACTCAAGAGACAGTATGTCAAAAAGACAATTTCAGAATAAGGCTGAGGAGAAAAGGTAAGTTTCCAAAAGCTACAAAAGCCAGTGGAAGAGTCAATTCTGAATTTACTTCCTACTCTTGAGTGGCCTATAGATATTAATCTGAAGTTATCTCTTCTGCTGGTAACAAAACACTCAAACCCTTGTGAAGTCTCCATAGCCCAAATATAAAAGGATTAAGTTGAAAGAGACAGTGAAATGCAAGGTACAGTGGCAAAATATTAAACTAAATGGATCAGGATACAACAGTCAAATCACTTGCCACTTTCAGAAAAAGTGGTAGTGAATAAAAAAAAAAAAAAAAGCTTCAAAAAAGGATCCAACCTTAGGAGGCGCCAGTCAATTTACCTCATTAACATTAGATTTGCAAGTGTGAAGTATCAGGACAGATGTGCCAGGAAGGATAACAACTCTGGTAGCGCACGATCCTATTATGATGAGACAATTCATAACAACTTCATTTACTGAGTATACAAAATTCCTTTTTAAACTGTCTTAAGCTTTGGAAACTCTTAATCCAGTCCTAGACAAAATCAAGTAGCTTCAGAGCCAAGACTCAGAAAGGATTCACCCACGTATACAACACCTGTCTATAACACAATATGCTTTCAGTATACAATGTTCCTTCTAAAGCTTCTCTACAGTTTATATCTGCAGAGCTCTAAGGCGTGTTCCTGCTTACAGATGTCTGGAATGCATCCTGCCACACCAAAACTGTCAGCCAAAACAAGGGATAGTTACAGTTTGAAGAAATGGCTATTTTTCTATATTTTTTTAAAGCTGCTCATGACTGGAGCATAGATTTTCAAGTGTGACACATGTAACAGCCAGCAAACCTCTGAAAGTGAGTCTCAGCACCTTTTCCAAATGCAACTTTGAGTAGCT
This sequence comes from Parus major, assembly GCF_001522545.3. Lineage (NCBI taxonomy): Eukaryota > Metazoa > Chordata > Aves > Passeriformes > Paridae > Parus > Parus major. The sequence goes on from NC_031770.1 coordinate 92,716,705, forward strand.
AAAAGGCTTACAGAATGATTTTTTTTTCTTTAAAAATATAATGCGAACTTTTAAATATCTATCAAAGTTAACTTCCAACAATGATATTTTAAAATCAATTCCTTCATCACCAGCAAATATTAACAAGACAGTGCTGAACCATGGAGCTTGATTTCCATTTTGATCTAGCTCAAATTGACATGCTTCAAATTACACAAGAATTGTGTAAAAGGACACAGACTCAGTGTTAGAGTCCTACCCACTGACCTGCTTGCTCCCATCTGAACAGTGCAGTTATTCACAAGAAGAAAGATACACTTTCTCACTTAAGAATGCCCCAGGGGTTGATTTATACATTACATTAACTCATTTTGAAGCTCCACATATTTTTTGCTACTTTTTAGATGCTGAAAAAAATCCTGCAGCAGGAAAGAGAGCTTGTATATTACAGATTGCATTAATACCCTCCAAAAAGAAAATAATTGCCATATTATGTAGCAGACAGCACATTTATGAACAATCTCTAATAGCACCATATTTCAAATAGAAGTCTTTCACTCTTCTTTTGAGAGGCATGGGAACTAACTCGGCTTAAAGATGTTTAAATAAATATTAAGGTAGATGATTTAATTTAACTAGCAGCATATTGTACATTTGCATTTGTAGCTCAAGTGCTTTTCACATTGATTCTCCTCCTAACAGAGATACACAGCACAGTTTACAGGTGCATTTAGACCATAATAGTGAAAATCAAAGCTCAGATTAAGCTGAAACAGACTTCTGAATGTTCTCTCATACACTCAAGACAGGTGTTTTCAAAATTAAATAGGGTTGCTCAGGGCCTTTGTCCCCCCAAGTTATGAAACCCCATGAAGGTGGAGGTTTCACCACCCCCCAGAGCATCCTGCTCCTGAGCTTAACCAGAAACTCCAGGAAGAGTTCTCCCCGTAATCCCAACTGGAGCTGGCTTTACAGCAGCTTGCAGCCATTGCCTCTCATTCTCCTGCTGTGCACCCCTGAAAAAAGCCTGGCTCCACCTTCTTTCCAACCCCGCCTTGGGAAGCAGAAGACTGCAATTTAATCCCCCTCCATCCTTTCTTCTCAAAACTACACAAACCCGGTTCTCTCTGCCTCTTCTGACCTCTTCCCACCCCCAACCATAGCACTGGCCTTTACTGGACTTGCTCCAGTTTGCCAGTCCCTCACTTGTACTAGGGCTTCACAATGAACACCGAATCCCAGATGCAGCATCAAGACCACTGAGTAGATGCCAGTTGGTTTAATATAAAATTACATTTAAAAAATTAACAGCTTTTAAGACACAGAATATTAAGATTTGGTTCCAAAGGTATTTAAAAAACTGCAAAAAGAAAAAATCTTTATTAAACATGTGCTATTTTATTCATGCATATTCCATCATAAAAATACAAATATGAATAATTGCCCTAACCTACTCAAAATGACAAAGAGGTTCTAAAAATTTGGAGCTCTTTTCCCTCATGTAACGTTTTCTCAAACACAGTATAACCTGTGTTTAATGACTCAAACTGCACCATTCCGGACTCCACAGCAATCACAGGAACAAAGGGACAGCAAAAATATCTCAAAGTTATTTAGCTGAAAGTTTAACATTTCCCAATGGCATCCAGATGTGAAAGGAATTTACCTGACTTGGTGCTCATCACCTTCTTTGCTTCAGATGTGGGTAGAGATAGCAGTGACTGCTGTGGGCCACAAAGTTGGTCTACAGATTGTCTCCTTTCCCCGCCTTCCCCAGTATTTCTCCTGTGTGTCCCACGTACAGCAGACACAGGGGGAGAGGAAAAGGAGCTCCTGGACCTTTGAAAAAGGGCAGCTGACCCTCTCTGGTCTAAACATTTCCAGTGTCTACTTCCTGATGTTTTCATCCAGTCCTTTCCTGCCAAACTGTTAGGAGGAACAGGTAATTCTTACTCATATTTACAGATTGGAAGAGGAAAGATAGTTTTCCAGCTTTTTAAGTTCCCAGTTTATCTGCCCACTTATAGCTGAACCAGTTTATCTAGGCAATCCCAATCCTAAGGGACTACCATTAAAAAAAACTACTTGTAGCACAATAGCATGCTTTTATTCCAGATGTTTAGCTAGTAACTTCCTAAGTTTGGCACTAAAAATCAAGAAAAATCATAACAAATGCATGCATTTTCAAAGAAAAAAAAATGCAACAAGTCCTTTATTATACTGCAATATATTCTGTTCCTTGTTGCAGTGTGTTTCTTGTTAATGGTATGTTCTGTTATTGCCCAAGTTGATGGTTTGGTCCAAAGTAGACTCTCCCACCCCACATTGTCAATCTACCCTGAGTCTCCTGTCAATCCTACCTTAGGCCCACCACATGCTTGGAATTCCACTTTGGAAGTCCCCTAAATTTCAACGTTTGATTAGTCCATGTGACCCAATTTCCCCCCCTACCTCCCTCACTGGAGGATGATTTTGTGAACCCTGCCTTTACCCTCCCCAGGATATCTCTGATTAGCTGATGGTTTGTACCCTCCCTTTGAATCGCCTCCCTATTTCAGCTGTTGCATGCTCGCATTTTCTGTCTTTTGCTCCCAAGATTCCCCAGAACAATAAATCCTCTATTAATCCATGCAAAGGACCTCCCTCTCATCCTTGCCTCCTGAGGGTGCAGACTGACAGCCAAAAAGCCATAAAGCAAGTGCTCTAGTCACACCTCAGGTCATCCTGCTCCTGGGGTGTGACCGACTCCTGGCGCAGGCTGAAGTGACAGAGCCAGATAAGCACCAGCCCATGTGTGAGCTCCTGACCAAGTTTGCAATGCTTTCTAAGTTTTAAGTTGATATGTAAGGAAAAAATAAAAGGAATTAAAACACCACATTAAAACCAGATGTTCATGGGCAATGTTTCTCATGCAGAGAAGACTCCCACAGTTAAAGGAGTCAGATCTCCAATGGCAGTCACACTAGAAACCAAAATCCTCCAAAAGTGTGAAATGGTCCCTAAGGACAACTCCCAATACTTCAAATTTTCCACCAACTACACTCACCTTTGACCATGGAAGCTGGCACTGAAGGAAGTGCATGTCTGTGATGTTCCACAGCAGACCTCACAAACACAATGTGGTAATACCTGCCAAACCTCTGAGACTGAGATTCTGATTCCACAGCAAAGGGCAGTTTCAGCAAATGAAACAAAAGCAAAGACACCTTTATACTTGTCCAAAGACTATAGAAGAATGTCAACATTTCTCTCTCATACTCAGTTTTCCTTTCTCCTAATCTCCTTTTGCCTCCAGGACTAGGTTTCTCAGCTGCATCTACGTAAGTGATTTTGTTCAGTAATTTCCTCTAATTGTGGGACAAACAACAGACTATCAGCTCTCAGCTAAAGGATTACAAATACTGATCAACATCTGCATTTCCACTTCAACAAAACTATTTTCCAACAGTCACTACTTGTGCAGAAGTCAGAATGCAACAAAAATGGGACTGGCACAAACTGCCAAAACTACAAGGCAGTGCATCATTCAGAGCTGGGGGCACAGTACTTATGTACTGAGCTCCCAAAGGGCACATGCTGCTAAGCTTTCTCAGCTCTATCACCCTAAGAACTGTACAAGTGACTCACATACCTTCTCTTTAGGGTGTGTGCACTGTAACTGCAGCAACATCAGGAATCTTCATTCTTAACACTGCAGAGAGAACGAATATTTTATAATAGGAAACAGAAGCTGAATCAAGGAGGCTGATTTCCAACAAACTGACTTGTGGAGAAAGCTTAGTCCAAGCAGAAATGCAATGTCTCTGAGAAAGCCTGAAAGTCTAAAAAACAAACTAAAAAAAAACAACATCAAAACAAGAAAAGTTGCCAAGGCAAAACTCATGAATGTCTAAAATCCCCTTGTTTCCACATCACTTAGTGAATAATGCTGTATAATGCCCAACTGAGTATTCCACCTAGAACTACAGAGATCCCACTGGGAAGTAAATCTTGCTGAAATTTGATATAAAGATTCTTCCAGTAGGGCAGAGAAATAACAAGATAAAAGAAGGCAGAAGGTAGAAGGTTAATTTCCCATTTTTTCCTGCTGTAGCTCAAGAAGGCTCTCTTACAGACAGAAAAAAATAAAAAGTGATTGTACAATTTGCTCTCCATACAAGTTATTCCTAAGAAACATAGACAGTAATTTTTTTTAAGAGGTATCTACAGTGAGTATGAATGAAAAAGCCATTTATATTATGACAGCTTCCCATCCCATGCTGCGAGTAGAGAAGTCTGTATCAAGTCTGGATCATTATTTCTCTTAATGTATATTTGATTATATTAATAGCTAAGACTCCTTATGAATATATGAATTTTATTCTTAAACTTAGCAAAGAAAATTACCGAAATTGCAAGCAGTGGAATAAAAAAGGAAGTATACATAGGTTCAGTTAGAAAATTAATAGGAAGACCAGTTCCTGGCTCAGTTAAAGTTGAGCGACATTCTATTTCTTACAGCAATTCAAACAAGGTCAGATCTGAAGAGATGCACATTTTTCAGAATGAATAGAGAATCCACTTTGATAAAAGCTACTTTGCTTATCTGCTCCCTTTTCTCATATCAAACAGTATCCTGCTCAAGGCCAGAGAAAATACAGCAGCACCAAGCCCTGAATAAAAAGCGATCTACAGAGACATCCAAAAAAACATGGCTGAAGATTGGTTTTCTAATCTTCCTTTTTAAAGGGTTTGACTTACAACATTTCTTCACCTAGATGCCTGCTCAGTACATTACCTAGAAGAAGGGAAAGGAGGGGGGAAGCAAAGATTGCATTTGTAGATTTGTCCAAAGGATCCTGATCACAATGAAATCAGCACTGTTAATTTTTTTGTATTTAAGTTCCTCCCTTCTACAGATTATTATTGCAAGGCAAATTACAGAATTGATAAATTTGTTCAGGTTGGCAGGAGGTCATGTAGTCCAACCTGCTGCTCCAAGCCAGGCCCACTACAAAGTGAGACAAGGCTGCTTAATCTGCTGAGATACTGAAAAATCTCTAAAGACAGACTGCACAACTGTCAGGCATCCTGCTGCCTTGTTTTGTTGTCCTCTTAGAAAAAAACATTGACCTCATATCTAGCTAGAACTATACTTACTTCAGTTATGGCCATAGCCTGTGGTCCTGCCCCCTTCCTCATAGCCTGCCAGCTGGTGGGAGCACACTGCCAGGCCCCCATGAAGAATCTTCCTCCTCCAGGGCACTGCTGCCATTCCCTAGCATTGTAGCAGCCTTGTGCTGAACTTGCTCAGTTTTACCCACATCTTTCCTGTACTGGGGTGAGGTGTGGACACAAATCTGGATGCAATACTGCAGATGTGGTTTGACAAGTGCTGAGTGAGAGGAACCTTTCCCCTCTGAGGAGACATTCCTTCCCAGGTGTGTAACCTTACCCTCCTCATTGCTGAATTCCGCAGAGCTCTTGCCAGCCAGCTCCTCCAATCCACCCAAGTCCTTCTGAATGACAGCCTGAATCTCAAGCACATCCACTGTCCACCCCTTTCCCCCAGTTTAGTGTCACTTGCAAGCTCCATGAGCAAGGGCTGGTGGACTTTCACTTCATGCATAACATTAAACTGGACACATCCTATGATGGACAGCTGGGGCTCTCCACTGTTTACCAGCCTCAACCAGCCACCTCCAAAACCAACCATCCCACCAGGCTTCCACCCATCCAGCAGCACACCCACACTGTGCAAAAGGCCTTGCTGAATCCAACACAAGCATATGGTTTTAGTAAGCTCAGTAGCAATATATTTACTTTATAAATAGAAAAGCCATGACCTACAAATATTTGGGGAATCAGAGGAATATGGATATAAAGTAAATCACAGAAAGGAAGAGGTTACATGCACTTAGGACACCTAACTTTTCTAGTGAATGAGCTTTGCTCCTGTCTTTTGTTCTGGCAATTGTCTGCATACCCAGAATAAGAAGACAGGCATCACCCCAGGATTTGCTGACCATCCTGAAGGTCAAGAGTACCATAAAAAATTTCAAGCCTCTGAAGAATTAAAAGGAAACATTGGCATTATATGCTTTAAGTCAAGAATGATCTGTTTTCTTCTGTGCCACACAAACTAGAAAACTACATCACTGGATCAAGACAAAGATCCTTCATATCCCACATGCAAGCAAAATAAAAATATATTAATATTAAGAGCATTTTTCTTAATTTCTGCTATAATTTGATAGCAATCAAGTAACTTCATCTGGAAAAGCAATCATATTTCTGTAATTTCCTTTTTAAAATTTAATTCAGATTAATCCTTTTCAATGCCGGATATGAAGAACTATCTTAATTGGCAATATCCTCATCAAGGTTTCTGTTTTTTAATCAGAGAAGATTCTCATATGCTGCAGCACACTTCAGTTGTGACGTAAATACATATTATTATAATACATGTGCAATTAGAATTATTACAGCCAGAGCTTAGAAATGCTTTTTATTAAAAATGTACCAAAATATCATTTAGTATAGTAATTCTGATCACCCTTACATGTAAAATACAGTAATTTTGTCACAGGGAGCATATCCCCTCTGAAATATGGTTTCATTCTCCAGCAAATCAAGGTCTCAACTTAAAAAAAAAAAAAAAGCCACAGAAATGTTATTTATGGATACAGTCAATAAAGCATTTTTTTTTCCCTCCAACTGTACATTAGTCAGACATTCATTACAAAAGCAGAAAGTCTTGTTTCAACTTGCACTAAATCTGTCCATCCTAGTTTTACAAGACATAGGTTGTCTTTCAAAACACTGATGACAACTGATGAAAATTTCCACCAGAAGCTGTTTCCAACAAGGTAAGTGAAAGGATACACTGGAATGAGTATTCAGTTACTACTGCTGCCTGCAAACCAGGTCCTGACAGAGATGCTTTACCTAAACATTTTCAGCTCTTTGGGTACTACTGTCCTTGGAAAAGTAACCATGATGTCTCTCATTGAGGACAACTCATTCTATCTGATCATTAAAAAATCATCCAGTTGAACAAATGTATTTCACCTGATGAATAAATATATTAAGAACATAAATAGAGTCTTATTACTGAGTTTCAAAAATATATGGAGTAAAATGTGGAAATACATTTCTAATAACAAAGTTAAAATGTACACTCTAGAAAAATAACACTATTTTCATTGATTTTCTAACACCAAAATTTTATTTAAATAAATCAGAAATCAGGTAATGCAGCTGTTAAATCATTAATTACAGGAAGAATCAAAAGTACTAATAGCACCTGCTAAGAACAGCCCTTACCTTCAAAAAATGTATAATTGAAGCCAGATTCTCACAGAAGTGTAAGTTCTACATCTAGTCCAAACATCATCAGTCTTCACTCTTTACTTGAATTAGAAATTATCTAGTGGACATCTTTCTTCTCAACTTTCTACAATTTGAAAGTGAAGTTTTTAAAACTTGGCTCAGTCAATCCACAGTTTGCAACGATACTGAATATTAAGTATGAAATTCTAAAAGGACACTGAAGATAAGACTGACAATTGCTTTAGATAAGTGAAAAGTATAAAAACTAGAGACATAGGCTCAAGACTCACTGTAATCCTACCAGGAAATCTAAATATTACCATCTACTTCTCAATAAGTTATTATCCCATTTTACAGATGAGGAAGTAATGTTTACCTTCTTTCTTGGAAGTTTTTGAGATGTACAGTTTGTATCTCTAAGAAAAAAATATTCATATGATTTCTGCAATTTTTTTAACACATTTCAAGAAACAAGAGATTACAGAAGAGAAACAAGAGTGAATATTTGACCTTGAGCTTGGATCCTAATAGTTCACATTCATGGTTCAGTCCCAAGTAACAAATATTGTACAGTACAGTAAGTTACTGAAACAGATTTTCCCAAGATAATGCCCCTATTCAGCAGTACGTAAGTAGAACAATTTATTTTGCTCTGCTTAACTGCTTCACCCACGCATTTGACATTAAGCTTCAGGCTTCCTGACTGAGCAGTGAACATGTAGAACATAATCAATGTTGTGCAGTTATGCATCACTTCCCACAGCCTTGCTGATTCAGGCATTTCAGAATAAACATGAAACAAGTTTTTGATCTAAAAACACAAGTTTGAAAACATATTTTTCAACTCTTGTTTAGCATTACTTATCATCACTCCCTTAAAAACAATTTCTACTTTTACATGTTCCTGGTTTCTAAATAACTTACACTATTTTGGTTCAAGTAAAACTCAAGATTCTTCATGATAAGAAAGTGTCCAACGGATTGAAATCTCAAAAGATGCTAATAATAATGCAGCAGTTTTCTTCCATGGATATGTGACAGAGCTGGAGTCACAATATTGTGCTCTTCGTAAACCACACGCTCTCATGTACAGTGACAGTACTGAGAAATATTTGAGAACAAAAAGAATACTAAGGCATAGCTGTACAGGTCCATACCGAGAATTCTGGTTTACCCTGCTCATGTACCTCCAACCCCCTTATGATAAAGAGCCTCTCTCCTGCATGATACACCTGCAGTCTCCTCTAAGTAATTCTCAGACCTCAGTTTATGAACCAATCCCTGAAAATTTCCAAGCATCCAGGCTTACAGCTTTTCTAGTCGCTGAACTACTTCTAGATTCAGAAATGAATTTACCAATATTAATTCTCCACTAACAGATGCAGTAACAAGAATGACATTGTATTAAAAGGAATGGGAGTAGGAAAAAAGTGGGGGAAAAGTATATGTAATAAATGCTGATTTAAACCAAATATGATCTTAGATATGAAAAATGCCTTCCTCACATGTTGTCAAATACATACAAAATGAAAGACTAATTCATACGACTATCAATGAAACCTCGTTTATAGTTTCATTATAACACACAAAATGTTCAAAAAGTAAGAACAATTGCACTCACAGTGTTTAACACTGTAACTCCAAAGGAAGTTCCCTAAGGTACAATTGCCACAATGGATATTCTACAAGAAGCATCCAAGGATAGCCTGAAAATGCACTTACAGCTCAAAAAACCATCAGGAAACCGAACTTACAGAAAGATAGTTTAACAAATACCTTTCAGAGACTATATGACAAGTCCATGGGATCCCTTCTAACATTCTAAAGGGAAACTGTAAAAATGGAAATACATAAAAATCTGAAAGAGAAGTCACTGTACACAAGTGGAAACAAAAGTGCCATCCCACATATGTAAAATGAAGAAAATAAGTACCTCACATAGCTCATTTCTCCATAACATACAAAACTGAGAACAGTGTACTACAGATACACAAATAAAGTGACTGCATATAAAAAGTCTGAATCAAAAGTCTGAAAGTCTGAATCAAAACTAGCCCTCCTTCTGGACTGCAGCTTTTGCTTCCTGGATGCTTCAGAAATAGACTGAAGTTTATAAATTTTTTACATCAGATTCTAAAAATAATTTCTAATTTATATAGAAGCAGTTAATAGACTTCCTGTTTTACAGCTAAGTAGTGTACTATTCCCAATTGCATTAAATTCCGTTAACAATTATGAAGTTTAACAATAGCCCTTCAGATTTGTTGTGTTTCTTCAAATGTTTATAAACTATGCAATGATTCCTAAATTGCTCAGAATCAACTGAAGAACTTCTCTGTTGTTGAGATTTCTTCACAGAATCATAGAATGGTTTGGGTTGGAAGGGACCTTAAAAATCATCCAGGTTCCAGCCCTCCTGCCATGCATGAGACAGGGACATTTTCTACCAGACCAGGTTGCTGTTGCTCAGAGCCCCATCCAAGGGTCCTGGCAAGATAAAGCTTGTTTTACAGTATTTCAGTATGGGAAAGGATTTTTGCAGTCTATTGATGAGTAAAATGAGTAAAATCATAGCCTATCTGCTAAGCATTAGCATAGCTCAGGGTCAAAGAGAGCTCCTCAGCATGGAGGGTAGAAGACACCCCCTATTCAGTACTTAAGTGTGCTCATAACTGGCCTGTCAGATTGGCTCTGCACAAGACTCGTACATTTGGCTTCCGTGTCTCGGAGCTGCAATGCCAGACCGCACGTACCCATCACACAGCACTGAGGCTCCTCTCCATATCCTGTGGCATACCAGCTCCTGAAGCCCAAACCCATAGTCCTTTCTCCTACCACATCCATCTGTGGGTACCAGCCACAGAAGCCCCACACACTGGACACCCAGTACCATCACCTGTCATCATTCACACACTAAGTCACATCTCATGTACAATGCCACAGATAATCTAAGGAATCCATAGAATATATCATAAAAATCTTGAAATCTCACTGTAAAGCCTCTGGAAATATCAGATTTCAAGGTAGTATCTAAAGAACTACTGTTCATAACCAGATAAACACATGTAACTAGTTCATGGAGTACTAAGCCTGAGGGTGAGAAGAAAAAAAAAAGAAAAATAAAAAAGACAAGATGGATTAAACAAAGCAAGTCAGATAATCAAGATCAAACAGATCACCCAAGTGAAAAGAATGAAGGGCCCATTGAAGAAAACGGCTGAACAGCCAGAACCTCTGCCTGAATAATGGGCTTGAAGCTGTAGGCGCTGAACATGTAGCCACATTCAGGCAATAAACCTGTGTCTCCTGAGTGCCAACAGAAAATTTTAAAAATGTTATACTTCATTTCTCCCACAGAACAGATTGCTCATTGGGCTTCACCAATCAGAGTGAAGGCTTTTAGGAAAAAAATATTTATTTATAATAAAAATGGCTATAAAATAACACATGTTGGTATAATCTTACTGTATTTAATTTGCATGAAGCAGTTTTTAAGCAATGCTTTTTATTTACTGACTCATGAAAAAAAAGACCACAATCCTACACCTTTTTAGGCTAACAGTTAAACTGCAAGACTGAAAAAAAATTTGCTTTTTACATTGCAATTAAACAATTTAAAACCTGCTAGCTCAAGTAAAAACCATGATCTTAGTATCTTTGGAGAAAAAAAAAAAAAAAAAAAGGATTGAAGAAATACGTAAATGAAAGAGGACAGAATTTAGGATGAA